>NC_064756.1:42659632-42992132 GCF_011397635.1 Epinephelus fuscoguttatus | reverse complement strand
ACCGGCTTGTTTACCGGGACAGCTTCGGTGTCAGAAGGTGCAGCAACCGTCAATGCATAATCATGATCCATGACGAGTTAGCTTAGCCTAGCAACAGTAACGTTCATTCTCTGACATCTCATCCGGTCTGCTGCTTCTTCTCCTCCTTCATTTAATGGCTATGGTAACTGGAGTTACGTCGCCATTGACATGTGACCTAATGACACGGTCCGTAACTTTTATTAATATTTCATATTTATCTGGGTTTGAAAAATTGTTGGAAACATTTCTGATAATCAAAGTACACAACTAAATAAAATATATATTATTGGTTTAGTCGTTTTTAGACATTCTTATGTGGAAAAACTACATATACTGTATATTATACCTTTAATTATACAACAGTTAGTTCCGGCCCTGCAATCTGATTGGTTGAGAGACAGTAAAACCGTGATGATATTGGAGTACAACATCACGGTTATTTCACTGTGTATGTATCACTCCGCCTCACAGCTGTTTGCAATTAACAGTCATATCAAAACTGACGGTTAGTGTCAGCAGTTGCGTTGTAGGCTAATTAATTCATCCACTGTCAAACAGCCAAAAATATGGATTTATTTCCTAAAATAATTGAACTATGAATGGTCATCAGAGGAAGATGAGGGAGAGGAGAAGCTGAATCCATCTGAGCACACATCCAGGTTTGTCAGTGTTTCATCAGCGGAGCTCAATGACTTGGAGAAAAGCAACATATTGTCAGATCAGAAGGCAGAGTCGGCTGTGGCTGTGAAGCCACAGTCCACCATGCAGTCACCAGAGACTTATTTCACTGGCTGCACAATTAATGGAAACGTGCAGATAAATGTGTGTAAAGAGTAAGTGCCTGGCGCACCATGTCTGCGTTACATAGCAACGGTGACAGCGGAGTCCTGAGGGAACTATTTTTGTTGGCGGAAGACAAATAAAATGCTTAAATTACCTATTTTGTCCTCATTTTTCAACATTTCTTAATCAGCCTTGCTTATTTAACTGTTGAACTGCCTGCGGCCTCGTGCCTACGACCGAATCACAGCCGTGACGATATCACAGTACAACATCACTCCCTCTCGTGTGATATTGCTTAATTAATAAACTTGAAATGTAAACAACACACACACACACACAATACCTTAAATGTAAATCATGAATTTAGTCATGGAAAACCAATATTTAAATCAGTTATAAAATAAACAAATATGAAATTATACAAAACTTAAATGTGTTCCTTTTTCTGTGCTTTTCTCAACAGTTTTGACCTTTTGTTTACCTTATTTTTCAGTTACACCTAAAAGGCTCACACTCACCCACATTCACACTCACTCTGCAACCCAAATAATTAGTGCAATGTCCTTTAAACAAAACAAAAAACCCGTTGCAGGCCTGATTCGTTGCTTGGGAGTGGTGAGACCTAAAACAAGCGGTCATTTCACTTGCTAGGCAAGCTGTAAAATACAGTGGTGGAAAAAAGTTTTCGGACACCCTTAAAATTTTACTCAATCTCAAATATTATCATGAAATATTTGTGGAAAAATCTTTTTTGTGTTTCAAAAGGTGTGGCTGCATTAGACAGATACAAACAAATACAAATTATATTTTTTTGTTTATTGTTTACAAGAAAAACTAACAAAACTAAATTCTTGACAGTTTCAATATGTCAGTTCTCAACATTGTCTGTATCAAAGTCAACAAATAACAGAGAATGTGTTCAAAACTGAACAAAAAATAAATAAACCATCACATCATCAAATTAATATTTAGTAGTCCTGCCATTGGCACGTAGTAGAGCTCTAATCCTGGCTGGCATGTTCCCCACGAGCCTTTCACACTGTTGAGGGGTAATCTTGTCCCATTCTTCTTGAATTACTGCTTTTAATTCTTCTAAATTCTTTGGGTTATGCTTTGAAACAGACCTTTTGATAATCCACCACAGATTTTCAATGGGGCTGATGTCCGGGGATTGAGCTGGCCACTCTAAGACCTGGATACTGTGCTCCTGCAGTCAAGTTCTACTGGCCTTGGATGTGTGGCAAGGGGCATTATCTTGTTGAAACATCCAGTTTTTACCTCGACGGAACAGTGCGCGCAGAAGGGAGCATGTGGGTTTCGAGAATGGTACAATACTTGGTAGAGTTCAATGTGCCATCACAGACAGTGAGATGACCAACACCAGCAGCACTCATGCATCCCCAAACCATGATACTGCCTCCACCATGCTTGACAGTAGGTACTGTACATGCTGGAGATAATGCTTCGCCTGGCCTTCTGCGTACCCTCACATTAGCAGGAGGAAGATAAAGCTGGAAACTGGACTCATCTGACCACAAAATCTTCTTCCAATTCCTGGCTGTCCAGTTCTTGTGTGCCTGGGCCCAACAACGCCGGGCTAACCTCTGTCTCTCATTGATCAGGGGCTTCTTGATAGCCTTGTAGGACCTTAAGCCATGATCTAAAAGTCTGCCACGTACAGTGCGGGTGGAACACTGGACACCAGTTTGGTTTGACCACTGCTGCTGAAGCTCCTGTGATGTCATTCGGCAGTTTTGCCTGCACATGCGGATCAGGATGCGGTCATTTCTTGCTGAAGAAACCCTTGGACGCCCAGATCTTGGTTTGTCTTCCAAGCTGTTGGTTCGGCTGTATTTCTGCAGAGTGTATCCAACTGCTGAAGGACTGCATCTGCACTTCCTGGCTATCTGGCGGCAGCTGTACCCTTCCTGGCTGAGAATCTTTATCTTCAGGCGTGTTTCCTGCGTTAGGTTCCTTGTTTTAGCCATTTTTGTGTCTGAAGAACTTTCAAATGTGCTGGCTTTATGTAGACATGAAGCTTGGCAACAAAAATTGTGTCTTTTAATAAAAAGAACGACCTTCATCAGTGGTACCAAAATGACCCAATACTCAAAATTTCTTATGTATTTTTATGGAACCAATCAATTTTAAGTTTTTAATGGCTTTTTTAGGATTTATGTAGTATTTTGGCTGTGACTGTACTAAAAGAAATTGCACTTGAAGACCTAAGAGTGATTCTTAATGCAATATTTCACAAATGCATGGGGTGTCCGCAAACTTTTTTCCACCACTGTAAAATGCACGTGCACTGTTTCTGTTACTCACAAATCCTGATGTGAAACTTGGTAAAGGGGGAAAACCTGGCCCAGTATAACGAGAGGGAGACGAGGAGCGAGGCCACCAGCGGGCTGCCGACAACAGTCCTGGTACAGAGATGTCCGGGTGGAAGATGATGTCTAGTCTTCTCAAACGACAGAGGAGAGTCCAAGGAGCTTTTCCTGGTCCTCAGTCTAACGAATGTACATGACAGTTTTTCTCAGTCACATATCTCACACTGAAACTCATGTCGAGCTTCCAACTAATAAACATTTACACATATCAGCACACACAGTAACATTAGCGGCTACTACAGTGAGATATGAGCTAGTTTAGCTACCATGCTAACTCACTAATCGCGATTAGCATCAATATTTTACATGCTACATATTGATGAAACAATACACAGATTACACAGAGGTTATTTACCTTCTGCAGTTGCAATATGTCCCTTACACTTTGGTAAACTCTGTATCCACCAACGTAACGGACATACACAAATCTCCAGCAGCGTACTTTTACACAGCGAATTTTTTTTTCATCTGACGCGCCCATGGCTGTAATCTACGGGGTCTCCTCTACATCCCGCCCCTCTACATCCCGCCCCTCTACCTATCAGATAGGCTGACGAGTGAATAACAACCAATACAGTTAACAACATGACATGATGGGTCCATGTCATTGGTTTGACAGCCCATTGGTTCGACATCCCATTAGTCCGACTGTCCACGGTGCTGAGCGGCTCGCGGCGGGCGTATGGTGCACCGTGACCGGCTTGAGGCAAAGCAGGCTCACTGCTTATGTGTTTGTCACTTTCTTTTTCATTTTAACCCACACCATGATCTTTTCCTGACCCTAACCAATTGGTTTTTGCGCCTAAACCTAACCAGACCTTAACCACAGGGCATCATGATGATTTTGGAACGGACTTCGGAACAATGAGTTTAATATGGTCGGAACAATGGGATGTCGGACCAATGGGGGGTGTAGCTTTACTGGAGGGGGGGTCTTGAGCCCCTTGTCCCTCCCGGGATTCCCGCTCCTGGCAGCAGTGCTGCTAACTGTCAGTGAGACACAGTGAAGCAGTCTGTGTTGTGTTTGCTGCCCCCACAGGTGAAGCTAACCAAGTACATTTGGACGCAGCTGCAGTGGAAGCAGAGGATACCAGAGAGGGAGAGCCTTCAAGCACTGTGTGGATACCCAAGACTGGAGGACTGGCTCCTAACAGCTGACCTCACACCAGAATTCATACAGGTGTGTCCCCATATGTGACCTCCATTGTGGTATTTGCCATGATGTAGCAAAAAGAAAATGTGTCTGTTTGCCTGTGTGTATTTTTGCAGTTTGTTCTTTAAAAAGAAAACATACATCATCGTCAACCTGCACTTGCATATATTTAGTTTTACATAAAATATTTATATAATATTTTAAATCATTAAGAATATGAACGTATTTTATTGAAATGTAACTGCAACTCTGCATTAAACCTTATTGAATAAAATTATAGATATCCAATTTATACAAAGTTTCTGGTCTAGTACCTTAGTCTTCTTGTAAAGGTACCTCAGTCCAAAGTAGAAAGCTAAAAAGGAGAGTGGTAGAAGTAACTAACTGTTGATTAATTCAAGTACATGTGATTTAATAACACATGTACAATACACAGCACATTGAAAGTCCCAGAGTGCAGGATTTAGAGGGATATTTTGGCAGAAGTGGAATATAAGTATTTTTTCTGCAACATATAACAACCTGAAGATATGAATTGTGTTCTCCTTACCTTAGAATGAACCGTTTGTATCTACATAGGGAGTGGCTCTTCATTTATGGAGATCACTATGTTGCATCACCATGTTTCTACTGTAGCCCAGAATGGACAAACCAAACACTAGCTCCAAATAGGGCCATTTGCATATTTGCGTCGGCTACTGTAGTGAGAAGAGTATCTACGGATACAGAGTCCAAATCTGATACTTCTGTTTTCCTAGATACTACAGCCGCACAGTGCAAGCTTGAAGTACATTGAAGAGGACCTATTATGTTTTTAAAGCCTCAGTGTGTAAAAGTGGTGAATAACAGTGACATCAGCAGCCAAATTCTAGATTGCAGCGCTCACTCACTCACCCCCTACGAGGCAGTGGCCTCGTAGGACAAAAAGCCTTGCGCAGACAGCAGAGTTTTTCGAGTTTTTCAGGAGTATCTAGCGACGAGGTGAATATTTATTTAGGAATCTAAACCATGTTATGATATGTTATAGCTTACCATTGAGATGCAGGTTATCTATGAGATATATGTTAGGAGTGTTTTATTTCTAATTGTTTTGGTAACACGAGCATTAGCACAGTAATGCTAAAATAACACGTTTTATGTGATAGTCACGGCACAGTGCGGCAAATATAGGTTGGTACGATTATAATATATGCGCTTCCAGAGTGTTCTTCCACAGGACACAGGGAGATGAGGAAGAGGGAGAGGGAGAGGAGGAAGACCAGGGAGAGAAAGGCGGCAGAGGCGGTACAGGAACGGCCAGGCAAAGAGGTGTGTCTCGGCTACCCAGAGGGAAGAGGAGGAGGAGAGGACGGCAGTTTTCGCAACAGCGTGAGAAGAAACAACAGATTAGGCTGTAGGATAGGCTAACCATTTAGCTGTAGCTCTGGGATAACGTTAGCCAAGGCTAGGATAACGTTAGCACGTAAACATAACGTTAGCTGTCACTCAAACTTAGACAAGAGGGAAAAGTAGTTGCAAACATGAAGCCAAAATGATTTTAAAATATCAGATTGAATTACCTGTCTAGCAGAAAGCAGGCAATCTCCGCATCCCTTGTGAAATCCTTCTCCTTCAGGAGTTCTTTCCACCTGGAATAAGCAATGCCGATATTCACTCGCGTTTTGTCCCGTCCTCGCTTATCTGATCTTTTCTTTTATTTGGTGGCGTGGTTTCCCTCTTACGGGGCAAAACATATGTGTGGTCCTACATTTCAAGTGCGACAGAATCATAAAAGTACAAAGCAGGTTCACACAGAAGCGCGATCTTCACCGATTGATCTTCACCTTAACCGTCTCCAGTGATGGCAAGTTCTAGGTAAACGCGAAAGGTGAAGCGCGTATATCCCTTTCGGCCACTGTATTCAAATATGGCGAAGCAAGAGGGCAGCCTCCAGCAGACCGCGCCCTGCCTGTGTATATAGAGAGAAATCATTCTAAGCCTATGAGAAAGCTTCCATTTGTATGTGAATTGCATTACACTTTAGTAAGTACAGTACAGGCCAAAAGTTTGGACACACCTTCTCATTCAATGCGGTTTCTTTATTTTCATGACTATTTACATTGTAGATTCTCACTGAAGGCATCAAAACTATGAATGAACACATGTGGAGTTATGTACTTAACAAAAAAAGGTGAAATAACTGAAAACATGTTTTATATTCTAGTTTCTTCAAAATAGCCACCCTTTGCTCTGATTACTGCTTTGCACACTCTTGGCATCCTCTCGATGAGCTTCAAGAGGTAGTCACCTGAAATGGTTTCCACTTCACAGGTGTGCCTTATCAGGGTTAATTAGTGGAATTTCTTGCTTTATCAATGGGGTTGGGACCATCAGTTGTGTTGTGCAGAAGTCAGGTTAATACACAGCCGACAGCCCTATTGGACAACTGTTAAAATTCATATTATGGCAAGAACCAATCAGCTAACTAAAGAAAAACGAGTGGCCATCATTACTTTAAGAAATGAAGGTCAGTCAGTCCGGAAAATTGCAAAAACTTTAAATGTGTCCCCAAGTGGAGTCGCAAAAACCATCAAGCGCTACAAACGAAACTGGCACACATGAGGACCGACCCAGGAAAGGAAGACCAAGAGTCACCTCTGCTTCTGAGGATAAGTTCATCCGAGTCACCAGCCTCAGAAATCGCAAGTTAACAGCAGCTCAGATCAGAGACCAGATGAATGCCACACAGAGTTCTAGCAGCAGACCCATCTCTAGAACAACTGTTAAGAGGAGACTGCGCGAATCAGGCCTTCATGGTCAAATAGCTGCTAGGAAACCACTGCTAAGGAGAGGCAACAAGCAGAAGAGATTTGTTTGGGCCAAGAAACACAAGGAATGGACATTAGACCAGTGGAAATCTGTGCTTTGGTCTGATGAGTCCAAATTTGAGATCTTTGGTTCCAACCACCGTGTCTTTGTGAGACGCAGAAAAGGTGAACGGATGGATTCCATGCCTGGTTCCCACTGTGAAGCATGGAGGAGGAGGTGTGATGGTGTGGGGTGTTTTGCTGGTGACACTGTTGGGGATTTATTCAAAATTGAAGGCACACTGAACCAGCATGGCTACCACAGCATCCTGCAGCGACATGCCATCCCATCCAGTTTATGCGTTAGTTGGACGATCATTTATTTTTCAACAGGACAATGACCCCAAACACACCTCCAGGCTGTGTAAGGGCTATTTGACCAAGAAGGAGAGTGATGGAGTGCTGCGGCAGATGACCTGGCCTCCACAGTCACCGGACCTGAACCCAATCGAGATGGTTTGGGGTGAGCTGGACCGCAGAGTGAAGGCAAAGGGGCCAACAAGTGCTAAACACCTCTGGGAACTCCTTCAAGACTGTTGGAAAACCATTTCAGGTGACTACCTCTTGAAGCTCATGGAGAGAATGCCAAGAGTGTGCAAAGCAGTAATCAGAGCAAAGGGTGGCTATTTTGAAGAAACTAGAATATAAAACATGTTTTCAGTTATTTCACCTTTTTTTGTTAAGTACATAACTCCACATGTGTTCATTCATAGTTTTGATGCCTTCAGTGAGAATCTACAATGTAAATAGTCATGAAAATAAAGAAAACGCATTGAATGAGAAGGTGTGTCCAAACTTTTGGCCTGTACTGTATATATTTATGAAAGCAATAGTTGATATTTGCTAATAAACAGCCACGTAAATTACACATTGTAACTTTAAGGGTTTTCCCTATTCTTTAGTGTTTTGTATAGCATTTTTATGCATCTATAAGGGCTGAAAAGTAAAAATGCCCAAATTCCAGGCTAAAGGGAGCTCCCTTTACTGCCTGAAATGCCTCATTTACATTCCTGCCCTTACCGTGACTTGGTTGCATCACTATGTAACACATTATCTATGCAGACAATACCCGCCTGGGGGCCATTGAGCCACGCCCCCAACAAACCTACTCAGAGCAGAGCTGGAGGAGAGGCTGTGGAGAGTTTTAACTGTTGAGGAGCTGTCGAGGAGACAGACCTGGCGCCACGAGGGGGCACTGCCCCCTCAGTTTGATTTTTTGCCCCCTCAGTTTAAGTTTTGTGTACCATAGTAAATCCGGAAAAACAGTATTTTTGTTGTTTTCTTTAACATAGGGTTATGGTGTTTGAGAGGAGAGTGAAACACCATAACCCCCTGTCATTTGCGGTAATTTCAGAACCATGGACAGCGCCGTTTGTTGCACGTTGTATTAGGTTTGGCCTCACGGCGCACGGTAGTATGTGATTTAAGCTAGCTTGCTTTGCCATCGCATAAGTGTGTTCTTTGCCCAAAAAGCAGTTCAAGCCAAAGATGGATATAGGAACGTGGTTTTGTAAAAAAACAAAAACAAAAAACAAAACACTACAGAAGAGACTGTAGCCGAGGCCAGTGGCTCCTAGCTTACTCAGAAAGTTCAACAAACAAACGAGAAGGCTGCAACTCTACTGAGGAAAGGTAAGACAGAATGTAGCTGGTTTATTTTTCTATGTTCTATATCACACACATTTTTTTCTGCTGGATATGTCAGACATGCATCCAGACATAGCAGGGTGATTGATGATGAATGAGTTTTGAAATCGGGGACATCCAGTTTTGGATGACAGATTAGGCTAGTGGAAAATCTGTGTAGATTCATGACATGATAAAAATGTGTATGCAGAAAGCCAGAAATATACACATTATTTTCAGCATATTTGTAAAGCCTCTCAATTAATGTAGGAACTTGGTGCACATGCATGAGCATTTCCACTCCATATTTATTCATAAATGGACGAATATGCCCTGAACCAGCTTTCATTCCAATTTGCCGCTTGCTCCTCCTGTCTGCCTGTCTGTAAGCTCCATCTGTCATGAGACAAATGTGAAAGAAGACGTGCAGTTTATTGTGTTTCACCGGCGATGAGCTGTCATTACGCACGACAATTACCCACGGCTGCGTGCTCTTTATAATCAGTCAATCAATCAATCAATCAATCAATCAATCAATTCTTTATTTGTCATTGTCATAACAACACAGTTATAATTAACAACAAGATATCGTTATGAGCAACTTAATACTGACATAGAAGTATTTTTAGAAAGTGCAAAAAGTGCATATGACATTAATGTCCAGAGAAGCCCAGCAGAAGTACTAAAAAGTGCATTAAATGCATATGACAATAAAGTCCAGCACAGCAAAAACACAAAACCACAAATACCCAGACATTTAAGGGCAGTAACATTACAGCGGCAGAAACAGACACTCACTGTGAACCTATGTTGCATAATAAAGATTTGCCCCCTCGTAATTTTTAACCGCCCCCTCAGTAACTTCATCCTGGCGCTGGGCCTGTGAGGAGACGTTGCTTTTTTCAGTGTGAATACAAAATACCCTTGTTTGGACTGCCAAAGGAAGAAGAGACAAAGAATAAGTGCCTAGAATTTATTTTTACCAGTATTCCTCAAAAATATAACCCAGACATTTTATTGTTCCCTCCATTTTTTCCGAGAACTGCTTCACTGACTGGCAACAGTTTACAGCTGGATTTTCACAGCGGTTACTCCTGAAAGAAGGGGCAGCTCACTTTGTTAGGCAAATTTGGAGATTCAAGATCACAACCTGTAAGTATGCTTTATGAGTTATAAATTTGTTGTGTAAAAACAAACAAGAAGGCTGATTCTGAGCATTGAAGTGTGGAGTAGATGGAGTAGGAGATGCTTACGTTAGGCTGTATACCCAGTGCTTAGCTATAGGCCTCAGCTAACTGGCTAACCAAAGTTATTGTTCTGAATGCTTTTGCTACTGGGCTTATAGTAAGTTATACTGCCAGCTGGGTGGTCTCAGTAAGATGAACTGAAAGATTGAATTGTGAAGAATCTAACAGAGCTACGGATGTGTAGCATGTCCATAAAAGCTTCAACATTTATAGATGTTGTGCTCAATCTAAACCGCTAACTACCACTAGCTCAAGTAGTTAGCCAATAACACAACAGCAGTCAGACCAGGGGTCGAATCAGGACCTACATTTATGTATCAAAATGTGTGGTCACACTTAGAGTTTGATTGTGAATCACCTTTTAATATATGTTTTATGGTAGATGTACAAAATGTTTTTCACTTTGAGCTCTGTTACATGGAGTCCGTTGACAATATGGTTACCCGAACAATGTAGTTGGTCCCAAGTTATACAGCTGGGGAGGTATTTATGTAATCAAAGGCCGTTGTGTGTGTGTGTGTCTATACATGTGTTTGAATACGTATGTGTGGTCTGCTGACTTTACAGGGGGAAACATTGTTTAGTGTTTTAGATGTTGACTGTTTTCATCTGGTGTAATATCAGTTAAAGTTACTTAATTTTTCTTTGTCTTCAAGAGTACATCACAGCAGGGCCCTGGTGGCCAGCACCTCTCCACTACAGGATGTAGGATACAGGATGGACCCTCCACAAACCATCTCAGTGGGAACACATTCTGTGGCATCTCAAAAGAGATGCAAAGGTACGTAATACAGAAAGTATAGGTGGTTTTGTGTTTGAGACACATACAGTACCAGGAAATATTTTACAGTACTGAAATCCTGTTTCCCAAAAGCTTCAGGATATATATTTCTGCCTCTCATTATCACATGCCTTTTACTTTGTTATGATGTCATCAGATAAAAGATATGAAGTTGTTATGATATGAAGTAGTTATGGCAACACTTGAAATATATACAAGGAAGGTGGATTCAGGATAGCACTTAATTTAAAAACATAAGGAAATCAATATTTAAATGCAATATTTTACAGACTGTAGATGACCTGATGAGGTCTTTGAGGAGGTGTTTGAGAACCCAGTGCCATTTGCTGAGGAGATTCAGAAAATCCCCACGCCCCTCACGCCCCCCATTGCCCCGAAAAAGGCGCATTCTGTATAAACAAAAGTAGGTAGGCGGCATTTTGCCGCATTCCCGATTTTGTTTTTATACTGCCAATGCTGAAAAAAGACTGATTGGGCTTTCCTGCAAATTTGCATAATTCCTATCTAAAAAGGGCTTATATCTCTTGTATGTTATTAACATTTTTTTTTGCCATTTTCATTTTTTACATTTGCTAAAAATAAAGTTCTTTTGGGAAAATATTTATTTGTCATTTCTTTATTAGTGGGTTTTTTAGTGTAATGAAACCTGTGTGTTCAGAATTGAGTTTACACAGTTGTATCTTATTACATGTCATAAAAACTCTCTCCTGCAGTTCTATGCCTCAAGGGTCCATAGTCATACATGTAAATGTTGTGGATGTTCTGCAGGGTGTATGGCTTCAAACAGTCAGGTTCCGGGCCTGGATACATGTCGATATCATACATGTAAGATGAACTGGAACCTGGTTCTTTCCCCGAAAACCTAATAAGTAAAAAAAGAGAAAAAAGTATAAAGACTCAGGAGGCAACATCACTGCATTACACATGCATTGTGCATATTGTAGATTACAAACATAAGGTGGAGATGATTATAAAATGCAGCTACATCATAGTAGAATGGTTAAAGCAAACATGACAGCTAAGACATTTAAATGTACTCATAATTTTTTATGTATTTGTTTCTGTATAATACAGAAATCATGGGGTAAAATTTCTGAATTCATGAGTTAAAACCTGTGTGGTTTTAACAGGGAATGTGTTAGTAGCCAAATTTACAATAACTTAGGTATTATTACCCAACACAAGCTACGTTAGTATTATCTTAGATAAGTCTGCTAAGATAAAAAAGGAGCCTTGCCTTACACCTGTCCATATAACCGGTGAGTGTTACTGTTGGTGTTTCCACCAGCAATTATTAATTAATTATAATTGATTATATTGTTAAAAACAATATATTTCTTCGCAGCAGACGTTTACAACGAAAGTCAGTCAAAGGATGTTAAAGCTGAAATAGGAGACCGCTACAAAATAAAAACCTACCATTGTGAGACGTCCTGCTTCAGTCTTAACCCATTTGTGCCCAAATTTTTCTCAATGTTTTTATGCATATAATCATGTTAACTGAGTCCCATATGAACATGTTGTAAAGTTATTTCCTCCATTTTGTGGTCTCTGTTCTAGAAAATTTCATTTGAATGTTCGGCAACTATAGTTGCCGGTGGGCACATACCTTGTATCTACCCCTCTAATGGTGAAAAGTGAATTAGAGCACAAAAACACAACATGTAATTCAGCTGTCTTTATTGAGAAAGACTTTTATTATTTAAAACAAGTGTGAGAACAATTTAATTCATGAATTTTGTCATCAAAAAACTTGACCCCTGATTCACACAAACTAAAATACACTCGCTATAGCTGGGTTTTGGTTGATAAGAAAAAAATGTTGATTCGCAAAACGGGGGATGGAAACAGCTATGTTTGAATTAAGTCTGACGTAGCGCACTTTCACCACAACTGCTTGCGGTGTTTCCGGTTCACTCACGAGGCAAAAACATTGCGGAAAACAACACAAGACTTGTGTGGACGGAGGACAAAATAAGAACATTTCTAGCCTTAATAAGGCGGTAATGCATTTACAAGCTGGTTGCCAACCACCAGAAAACGTAGAAGAAGAAGAATGCGAGACTTGTGTTATTTTCGGTTCTGCGGAAAACTCGTGCGAGTTCATAGTTTTCGCCAAATTCCGTAAATTTAATGGAAACACACAGGATTTGTATTTCTTTTAATGCGCATTTCCCAATGATTCGAATCACTTTTGGATGGAAACATAGCTACTCAGGTTCTTGTCCATCATCAGTGATGGGTAGTTGCGTGTCACCATCAGACACAAAGCGGTCTCCTTTGAGCAGCCTAGATGGTAGGCGTTTGGGATCACAGGTCACATCATCATCATCAGAAAAATCGTTGTCACAGTCTCGCGGGCATTATTCTCAGACTCTGGCACAACTGAAATGCTTGTGATTTTTGAAGAGGGATCATCTGCATCAAGGATGTTCAAATCCTCTGCCAAAGTATACCTCTCTAATCCTCCTGGTTTATCTCTGTGGAAAACACGAAAGAGTTTGCTCCCATGGCCACTGGGGGCCACCATTTTGTGAAATTAACACAATTTGAAATGGATATTTTTTACCAAACAATTCCAATTCTATATCCCTGTTCATGTACAATAGTGTTAAAGATGTTCTCCCTGTATTTGATATCATTCAGTCCTTCTAATCTACCACACAGTGCAACACAGTCAGCGCTAACATTGGCAGCGCTAATAGCTAGCTAGTTAGTTAGCTAGGTAGTTAGCTAGCGCTAGCTACCAAACACTAGTAATGTTGGTTACCAAATGTTAAAGCTAACACTATCAAAAGCTGTATTGTTACCAAATATTAGCCCTTTGTAATGTTGGTAATGTTATCTAACATTATTATCTACTGACAAGGTATGTGCCCACCAGCAACAATTGTTGCTGCTTGGACAATTGATTGCATGCAGAAAAAACTATACATCCAATGCAATATTTCTGTTGTTTGGATGATTCTAGAAACTTTCATGATTAAGTAGATATATATATGTCAACAAAAAAAATATTATTATAATATGAAAATCACCTTTACTTGTGGGGGTTTGTGGTCGCCATGCCCTCAGTAAACTGGGTCAAGAACTCAACAACGCCATGTGACAGGAAGTATGTGGAAACTTATTTTTTTTCTTCTTAATATGATTTTCTAAGGTGTCTACTCACATATCATTGATATACAAAACATGTATAGTATTTAGAAATGTATTTACAAGTGGAAAATGACAAGCATACACTTTGGCAACTATTGTTGCCGGTGGGCTTAAATGGGTTAATTGCGAAGATGGTTCAGAGTCTATTGGCCTGTGTTTCTTCCCTCAAATTGCTGAGAGAGAACTGCTGCCAGTGTGAAATTAGCCAGAGTGACGCTTTTAGCTTCTCATGTAGCCTCAGAAAGTGAAATCCAGTTGTTTTGTTGTTTTGGTCAGATTTGACACTCGTAGTGTACTGTTTCATGCACACACACACACACACACACACACACACACACGCACCCACCTGTCCAACACATGCCCCCACCCACCACCACGCCCACATACACGCACACTTGCACACACCTCTTCCAGCAGCTAGTAGCAAGAGGGAAATGCAAACCTGACAGATACTGTAAAGATGAGCAACTGGGGAGACAAGAAATTGCGCACCCTCGTTGCCCTTGTAAATGGAGAGGCCATTAACCATCAGATGACAGGGACGGTGAAGAATCGCTGCCTGACTATCGCCGCCTGACTAGCCATGGCTTTCCTCCCACATCACTGTTTACGTCATATGCTGAGCCACATGTTTTGTTACTTGCTCATGCCCCCATTGCCCCTAAAAAAGGCGCATTTCTTCTAAGGTGGCCTTCTAAGGACCTGTGCGGAGCAGCTAGGCCACATTTACATATTTAATTCATCTCTCACCCAGCAGAGGGTGCCCTCTCTCTGGAAGCTGTCCACCGTTGTGCCAAGAGCAGCAATCCAAAATTGCTCAATGACTTTAGACCCGTTGCTCTAACCTCCTTGATAATGAAGCAGTTTGAAAAACTAGTTAAGACAGAGCTTGTGGTCAAAACTGAGAGCATGTTAGACCCTCTCCAATTTGCGTATAGGGCTGGTAGGGGCGTTCAAGACGCAACTGTCACTTTACTCCACCTTCTACAGAAGCATCTAGAAGGTAATAAAAACCATGGCAGGCTGCTTTTCATTGATTTTTCATCAGCGTTTAACACCATCCAGCCGCACGTCCTGGTAGAAAAACTATCTACCTTATTTTCAAACAGGGAAGTAAATAGTGATCAACTTCTGTGTTTTTGTGCGTGACTTCCGGTCAGCCGCTTTCCCTCATGCTTTCCCTTACTGGAGCTAACGGTGCAAGCTGTTTTTTTTTTCAATTTTCAATTGTTTATGTTAGTCAATCAGTTAGTTAGTTAGTTAGTCTGTGTATTTTATATAGATAACTGTGCCCACGTTTACGTTATCCGGTAATTGCTGGTAAAAATAATTCCCTTTAAACGCGAATAAATCGCACGTCAATCAAAAACTATGAACCAAAAAAGCACAATCTATCCCGAGTGAGACAAACTGCTTGATCCCCGTCTCCAGTGTACCAGCAGAGAACCTGCAGAACCGAATCAGTGAAATAACACACCGGGCTAAGCCTCTCTACCTGAGCAGCTGAAGCTGCGGCTCGCACCCTCAACACACAGACAGTGCTTCTGCATGCCAGCCAAACGTGTGCGCAATTGTGAGAAATAAATATGTGAGGTGTACACTGCTTTTCTATCTTTTTTTCCCTTTTCTTTCTTTCTTTATTTCTTTCTGTCAGCGACACACACTCCTAACACAGGACAGGTTGTTTTTATTGACTGAGTTGATTATTAAGCCATAGTGATGCGCAGATCGGCTCTGATAGCACCCGAGCATGTACGCATCAACCATCCAGCCGTTACAACATGGTTGAGCTAGCAAAGCAGTTTTGTGTCGCTATGTGTGGTATTTATTCAGTTTTGGGAAATCACGATGTCTAGAAAGCATCAGTGGCTGCAGCTGACAGGGACAGCTAACAGCAGCAGCAAAGCTAACATCAGGACGTCATCTGTTAAAAGCCTCCCGTTGTCGGATACATGAAACTAATCCAGTTAGCTCAATCATGTTGTAACTAAGACATCCACTGGAAAAAATATTTTTTCACGGACCATTTATTGAGTTATTACAGACACTGCTAACAGCTAACGGTTAGCCCAGCTAATGCACGATAACCATGTTATTAATTACACACTCAGAAATAGTAATGTTTGTTCAGTCATTGTGTTTATAGACTTTACAAACATCAGATTAGTCTAAACTGTGATATAGTAACGTGAAAAATGTGATATATAGCTAAACTCAGCAAGGTAAACAACAAGGCGATTCCCATTTACACAGTGGTCAAGAGTGCTGGACCGGAAGTGTCGCACAAAAAAAACGGAAGCTGGCTGCGTTCTGTTTTGCCTCCATGTTTCCGTGAAAAATAAGGTGGATTGGTTACCTTTGATTTGCATCTATGTTTGGGCGGGTTGGATTCTTGATTTTCTGAATGGTGTGTGAATGAATGGTGAGTGAATGGGATACTGTCCAGCATTCTGTCCTCTACTGGCTCGCCTCAGGGCTGTGTCTTATCTGCCTTCTTGTACATTCTTTACACCACCGAGTGTCATAGCAGTTATAACAACAGATTCATAATTAAGTACACTGACGACTCGGTTGTCGTCAGCCTGCTTGGTGATGATGAGGACGGCCATGGTCCAGTTATTGATGACTTTTTGTCTTGGTGTAATGAAGCCTTCTTACAACTGAATGTCTCGAAAACAAAAGAGATCTGTATCGATTTGAGGCGTACCCCCGAACACACACACACTTGTTGGACTGTTCTGTATTTTTCATTTCATTATGAAGTTAGTTTTGGAGCTTGAAGCTTGGAGATTTTTTGAGAGAACTTTGACATATGCCACAGCCTGTAATAATCCATCAACTCATTTGCCTTTGATTTTTATTGTAGTTGAAATAATTCAGAATTTCTTTTTTTTTTAACTCAAAAAATAGGTTTAATTTCATATAAATTAGGTAAATGTGACTATAAATAACAAAAAGTAAAATTGGTATTAATGAGTTGACCTGAAGTTTAATAAAAAGATGAAACACAAATTTGTGTGATAATGTTATACTTCATGCTTTTTTAATAGTCAAACAACAACAACAAGGACTATAAACAACTGAATACTTGCTAGGTAAGACAGTGTTTCAGATAGAGGTGCTCCAGCAATGGGTAGTATAAGACAAATAATGTGTTTTTTGAACATTAAAGCACCTAAATCTATTCCTCTAGTCCCCAATATTACAAATTTGACCCTGCATGACAAGAACCCTCTCTTTGAGCTTTTTGGCCTTGACGCTGCATCAAGGGAATTTCTCTCTCCCTTTAGAAGGAGAGAAGAGGATTCCAGTGTTTGTGCGCTGCTTCGGTGCAGCCTCTGTCTGAGGTAGTTCAGGTTCAGGTAGTTTATTCATCACATGCAAATTGTACTGGTATAACAGCAGTGAAATGTAAAAATGTAACATCTCCAACTGTGCTTAAAAACAGAATAAATAAGACAATTTTACTAAAAACAAACATAGAACATAAAAACATAGAACATTCTATTCCTTTAAAAAGTGTCAGATTACTAAAAATAGGTTATCTGGAGTGAATTGTATTGTCTGTAAACTCCACGTGCAAATGTGTCCCTTGAACTACAACTACCATACCAGGCTGTGATGCTGTAGGACAAAACAGATTCAACAGCTGCCATATAGAAGGTGGTAAGCAGTGCTGAGGAGATGTTAAATTTCCTCAGCCGCCTGAGATGGTAAAGGCGTTGTCTTGCCTTCTTCACCAGGCTATTGGCGTATGCTGATCATGTTAAAGCCGCTACAAGGAACTTTTAACTGGATATGCAAAAGTCTCTTGTTTCTGCTGATGTCTGTGCGTGACCTACAAGAGCAAATGAGACCATCGATGTGAAGATAAGCTATTTCTATATAGTATATCCATACCTTTAGGAAACTGTCTCTGGGTCCACCCCAGGTCTCTTCCAAGACGAAACGATTTACGGCACTCAGACGGCACACGTCATCTTACCTAGCTGCTTACATTTATAGTGACCCTTATAAATAGTTGTTATTCCTCCTCCTTGACCCGACATCCGCGGGGAGTTAAAATAGCAGCAATCATCGGGTAAAAGTTCTGTGAAAGCACTGGACTCACCACCAGTCAGCCACGTCTCAGTCACCCAGAGAAAACCCAATCCTCGGGGAGTCAGGAAATCCTTCAGGATAAATGTTTTATTTGCTAGCGATCTAGCATTTACCAGCCCAATCCTGGCAGGAGCCAGCAGGTCCACAGCATTAGCTGTCCAGAGAGCCACACGCAGAGGCTGCAGGTTGCGCAGATTCACCCCGCACCAGCGGGGACGAGGAGAGCAGGGGCCGCAGGGCTGGAACACCTCATCCGGGCTGATGGCAGGTACCAGCCAGCCGTCGACAGGGTTCAGCGAGTGCTGAGAAATAAAGAGCCAAGGCACTGCTCCATACTCAGTCCAAGAAGCCGTGGAAGTGCTCGCCAAACAGTCTTTCAGCCTTACCAGCCGACCGCTGTGTTTTCCCCCGGCGGCAGTAGCGCTTACGCCGGAGAGGTAGAGCTGGGGCACAACAGAGGTGAGCTGGGATCCCTGATAGGAACGAGGGCAAAGTTTTCCCGTCTTGTTGTTTCATTCATCCCCAAAATAAACACATGCGCGAGCCAGGTAAGCGTCTTTACGAAAATATGCGCTAGAGCTCATGGGAAATGTAGGCTTCATTCCGGCAAAACACTACCGCTTTTGTCCACAGGGTTGCCAAAATCAACTCAAAATGAAAGTTCCTTGTAGGGGCTTTAAGTCAGTCGAGATGTGAATGCCAAGGTATTTCAAGCTGTCAACCCTTTCCACAGATGCCCCATTGATCTTGAGTGGGGTGTAGCTGTCCATGTGCTTTCCTCTCCTGAAGTCTATTACCATTTGTTTGGTTTTGGTGACATTCAGGTCTCAGTTGTTGGTTCTGCACCAAAAAGACAGCCTATCCACCTGATCCAAGTAGGCGGCTTCATTGTTATTGGAAATTATGCCAACAACCACTGTGTCATCAGCAAACTTCCTAATGGAATTAGAGCTGTACAGTCATGGGTGTAGAAAGAATAGAGGAGCTGGCTCAGTACACACCCCTGGGAGGCACCAGTGTTCAGAGTTGTGGAGCTGGAGATGTGATCCTTCATCCTGACCACCTGCAGCCTATCAGTCAGGAAGCTGTGACCCCAGCACAGAAGGGGGAGCTTAACCCCAGTTCCCTAAACTTGGTGGTTAGTGTGAGGGGGATGATCATGTTAAATGCCGAGCTGGAATCTATGAACAGCAGGCGGGCATAGTTCCTTTTTCCAGAGTCAAGATGTGAGAGGGTGGAGTGCAGTATGTAAGGGATGGCATCATCTGTACTTCTGTATGGGTGGTAGGCGAATTGGAGAGGGTCGAAGGAGCTAGGCAAAGAGGAGCAGATGCAGTTTATTAGTCTCTCAAAGCACTTCATTACAATTGATGTCAACGCAACAGGGCGGTAGTCATTAAGACATGAAGGGTTGGTCTTCTTGGGAACTGGGATGATAATGGACCTTTTGAAACATGCAGGGACAACTGAATGGGCCAGAGACATTGAAAAGATTGAGGTAAGCACTGGAGCAAGTTCTGCACAGGACTTTAAAAGTCGCCCAGGGATACCATCAGGGCCTGCTGCCTTTCTGCTGTTCACTTGTTTTAGGACCCTTCTCACCTCATGCTCTGACACAGAGGAGAAGCAATATCCGCCTGGCCAGGCGATACTGCTTGCATCAGTGTTTGCAGAGGAGCCTAAGTCTCAAAGCGTGCAAAGAACATAGACATGGTGTTATCTCATCCTTTATAATCCGTTATAGTTCTCAGACCTTTCCACATATTCCTGCTGTTGCGATCATTACATAGTGCCTCAGTCTTATCCTTATACTGCCTTTTAGCAACTTTGACAACAGTCCTCAGTTTGTAAGATTCAATTTTATATTGTGACACATCCCCTTCATTGAGCCCTATTTTATATGCTTCTGTATGTGATTTAAGAGCCTTGCGGACTGTACTATTAATCCATGGTTAGCTGAGTTTTTATTTTGTTGTCAATGTCTCCTTTAAGCAGAATACATGATAAATTAATCTAATTGGCTTTTTGCTTGCAGGGTTTTTGTTTTACTTGCAGTGGCATGGTGTGTGTGTCTTTCCACCACCTGCGGTGAAATACCAGAGACGACAGTAAAACGCAAGAGATTCCCACACTGAGGTAAAATGTGTGCCCATAACTTCGATTAATAACATTAATAAACAGTCTCATACTGCTGTTTGCTGTCATTTATAGTGTGTAGTATTTCTTGGCAGGCAAGGTGCAGAGTGGAGTAGAGATGGAAAGTTGCACTGCAGCTGTCAGCTGCACTTGTTGTGTGCATTTAAAGCTTTACCAGTAAAAACACCTGCGTGACAGCTGATGTGAAATACAGGATCAGATCAGACTGTATAGAGCTCAATATAGCTGATCCCAATCAGTTAAAAATACCTTAATCAATCTCAATACCGATAATTGAGATATGATAGGTACATCCTTAAATCTGTCATGACTTGGCACATGTTTTTGGGATCGGCCTTATGGAACTGTAGCTCCACTTTCTTCACATAGTCCCCTTTTGCCTCCTTTACTGCTTTTCTTACATTGTAGCTGCTGCATCATACAGTAATTATCCATATTTCCAGACTGCAGTGCTAAGTTTCAGGTATTCTATGATTCAGTATTTTGAAGAAAAAAATGCCAAATTTTTATGTCAAGCTTCAGCTTTTTAAATGTGAATGTTTTGTAGTTTTCTTTGTCTGTTACAATTGTAAAACCAACATCTTTGAAACTTGGAATGTTGGATGCACAAGGCAAGACATTTGAAGGCATCACCTTGAGTTTTGGGAAACTGTGATGAGCTTTTTTTTTTTTTTTTTCAATCAATCAATCAATCAATCAATCAATCAATCAATCAATTTTATTTATAAAGCCCAATATCACAAATCACAATTTGCCTCACAGGGCTTTACAGCATACGACATCCCTCTGTCCTTAAGACCCTCACAGCGGATAAGGAAAAACTCCCCAAAAAAACCCCCTTTAACGGGGAAAAAAATGGTAGAAACCTCAGGAAGAGCAACTGAGGAGGGATCCCTCTTCCAGGACGGACAGACGTGCAACAGATGTCGTACAGAACACATCAGCATAACAAATTAAGAGTAATCCACATGACACAATGAGACAGAGAGAGAGAGAGAGAGAGAGAGAGAGAGAGAGAGAGATGCAGGTAATGACAGTAGCTTACAACAACATTATTGAAAGTAATAATGTTATAGTTATAGTTCTGGCTACTGCGGTACAATATGTTGAAAGTATGTATTAATATCTGGCAGTATACATGTGTGACAATAGTCATATGTGTATAATAACAGAAGAAGTATGACTAATGACTAATGATGGCAGCAGCAGCAGGAGGCATCTGGCAGGACCACGACAGCAGCACCACCACACACGTCACGCTGTCCAGGCACCGCTGCGATATGAGTTAACCTGAGTGACAGTGGAGCACAAAGGCTCCGGAGAAGAAGCCGAGTTAGTGACATCCAGAATGGCCAAGTTAGCAAGATGCAGTCATAGAATACGAGAGAGAGAGAGAGAGATTTTGTTAAAGCAGCAAGCATCACCACAGTGGTGTTGGTGGTGATGCTTAGACATTTAATTTTAATTAAATTTTATATACTTTATTAATCCCCGAGGGGAAATACAATTTTTCACTCTGTTTGTCAATTACACACAGGTCCGAACACACGCATGCACAAACTGGACCTATGCATGCACTAAGTGGAGAGATGTCAGAGTGGGCTGCCCTTTGGTCAGGCGCTCCGAGCGATTGGGGGGTTGGGTGCCTTGCTCAGGGGCACCTCTCTAGCCACCAGTCCACACTCCATATTTTGGTCTGGACGGGGACTTGAACAGGCGACCCTCCGGTTCCCAACCCAAGTCCCTATGGACTGAGCTACTGCCCCCCACATGCTGCTTGGTAATCCAAGCACATCATACATTAATATTGACCAAATCCAGAGCAGCAAGAGACTTATTTTGTGAACCCACAGAATGTTTGTTTTCACTTTTTATGCCCAATTGAGCTTTATTCCATCGTAGTGTTATAGTTGCTAAACAGAAAATATACTAATATACTCAGAACATTCTCCTGGGTGCGTTTATGTAATCTCTAATCTAGAACATATTTTCTCAATTCATTGTCTGTGGAGCAGCTCCAGATTTTATACTCACATATCATCACACATTTGAATTTTACCACTCTAATTTTTGGATTTGGGAGAAAGCTGTTTTATATAATATTTTTGGCCTATCTTAGACCATATGAATTTTGTATGAATTTTGAAAATGGGTGTAGTTCCTCTGTAATTAATAACCACCATAATGACATCATTTGTCAGAAACCTGACTGGTAAATGATTCCACTTTACTATTTACATGATAGTGGGTGTGGGTGTTGCTGATATGCCCTGAGTTTCTAATTACTACATGCTACCAACCAGCCAAACTGGTTTGAACTCAGACTATTTCCAAATGTGAGGGATTAAGTAAGGGATAATACCTGACAAGCAGCATCACCCAGTGCAATCATGGAATGTACAACTTGGAGAATATTATCCCACTTACTTGCAGTAATTAACTTATAAATATATATTAATTTATACATTAATTATATCTACTGCTAGCTCACTTAGCACCACTGAGCTAGCTAAAGTTATAGCTTAGCCAAGGAGGACAATTGGCAGGTGTGGTTCAGTAGAAAGAAAATAGTTCACACATGAAACTGCTTACACCAAGGTCTGTGAATTATCTTGAATAACCAGGTCATGGTTTCTGAAGAGACACATTGCTGTTTTTTTCAAGTCAATTCTTTGGCACTTTAAACATCACAAGCTGAGTGCCCTCTAGTTCCATTATAGTGGAGAGAAGGCAGACATCTCTATGGCTGATAGGTCCAACACTCAGCAACTCACACCAAAACAATGTTGTTTAATAAACAGCCCTACAGATAGGAGGAAGAATATGTGTTTTTGATTTGGGGTGACCTGTCTCTTTAAGTCCTCTCTCCTCCTCCTACTCTCAGTTGATTTGGTCCCTGTTTAGAAGCTATTTAACCTTCTTGTCAGTTGTTGGTGGTTACACAAATAACACTAGCTCCAAGATCTTTAGCTTAGCCCCATGGTTACTGGCTTTACCTGCAGTTTAGTTGCAAGCACATCATAAACATCATGCTAAACTGTCTATTAATTATAAATGAATCCACATCCTCTAATCATAATCCAGAATTTTCAGAATGATTTAGACTGCTCAGCGCATATACTAAGACGGGAGAAAGACAGTGATGAACACAGGTAGTATTTGATGGAATATAGTCTACTGAATGTCAGTCTTGACCCAGTGGTTTATTGCAGGGCAGCTCAATCTTTTAGGGTCTAAGGAAGAAACACTAGAGAGAGGTTGAAATGTCAAAGAGGTTGAAAATGGGATTTTGTGTGCTCCATAAAGTTTAGAGCCTGACATGTTGTTCTGGCAACAATGACACATAGTGTATAGTTTGACTGACAACATGAGGCTGCATCTTTGAATCCTCAGTGTTAAGGGGGCAGCCTTAGTCTAAATGGGAAGGTGTTTCCTAACATATTAGAACAACTTCACAAGGTGATAACATGTCAGGGCTGAGCAGCAGCCTCTAGGGCTGAAAAATGTAGCCAACACAGAAGTGCCAAAAACTGCAGTTCTTTGAATGTCCTCTGAGGCTTACTCCAGAAGCCAGTCAATCCCCATAGATTCCCATCTTAAAATACCAAACTTTACAGCAGAAATAAACATGTTCACAGCCTGGTAAAAAAAAAAAAAAAAAAAAACAATAGTTTTGGTCTCTATAACTAATTTCACAATTCATGACAAATGTGCAGGGTGAATTTTTTTATTAAGGTTTAAAGTTATACATAATTAGGGTCAGTTAGCTCTGAGTGGCAGGTTGTCTGCTCATAGTGTCCTCGGGATCTCAGTCAGATCCACCCCTCACTTTTCCACAGCTCCAGAATCTCATCCAAATATGACCAATCCTGGCTCCAAAAAACAAGATTGTGACGGCTTTAACTTGAGGCTTCAAAACGGGAGTCCAAAAATCAATGGGTGACGTCACGATTGCTACATCCATTATTTTTTACAGTCTGTGGTCAGGGCTGTGTGTGTGTTTAGCTTGTTGTGGAGTTCTGCTGCCTGCAAGTTGCCAAAAAAACAACTGTTGCAGTTTTAACAAAGAAAATATTTTTCCTTTAACACTTGAAGGGGCTGTACACGTGCCACATTTTTTGCACCCTCAAATTCATTGTCCTCAATGAAGGGCGCGTGGCAGGTGCGCTCAAACACCAGAGCGACACTGCACAGCACACATGTGTTTCCAAGTGCCTATTTTTCAGTGATATCCGATAGACCTGACCATTTCAAAGGTTTTTAGATGATATTTTGTCCAGTGAAGTTTATTTGCATTGCTGTTTAAGGGGTATGCAGTAGAGCCTTAGATAACTTGAATTTCAGTGAATGTTAAAGCCTTTGATTGTTGTATCGCCTAGATGGCCTGAATGTTACGGTGACAGTGAAGACTGGCAGTTGTATGCTGCCATGTGTGTTGGTTGGACAGTCTTGCGGTGTTTTGAATAGCACCGGCCATACTGCTCTTTGTGATGAGCACTCACCCAAACTAGAATGTGTTGAGTCAGCTGCTCTGCGAGCCTCTGTCCCTCCCCAGTGTGCTATTTATACACACCCAAACCAGCCTCTGCACATACCAACGCACACACAGACACATACACATACGCATACACATACACATGTTGTCTGATCTACACACAGGCACACTCGAATTGAAAACAATAGTGTAGACAAACAGTGGAGGCAGGGTTCGAGCCGTGCCTCAGGGTGACTCAGTTTTCTTCCTAACACTGTGTTGAGGAGGAAGCGACAGGTGGGCTCAGAAACGCAGAGCAGCAGATAGACGCTCGGGCTGACAGTCAGCCTGCATGGGAGCAGCTAGGCTTTTACCCAGCCTCATAGGATCACATGTAAGACGCTGAGGTAAGACTAGAAGTCAACACTGAATTGACCTTTATATGGTTGTACTTTTCCTTGAATTCATACTTTCCTTTACCCTTAAAAAGGGATTTAAATCTTTAGTCAGAGAGAAGGAGTGTAATGTCCTATTGAGAAAAATGCCTTGTGTGTGTATGGTCTTATGTTAAATACCACCCACTTGTCATTTAGTTCTCATTTAAAGAGGTGGATCATTTAAAATCAGTTGCTCTCTTTTGTTATTACTTTGCAAACCCCAGTCTGTCTGTGTGCTTGGCTTCTTCTATGCTGTAATGGCATGTGTCAGTGACATTGTTTTGGTGCACCACTAGTTCAGTGTGATTTATGTGTTGTTTTGTATAAATATGACACTTTATGTATTATACACTTCTGATTTGCATGCAGATTGTTACAGTGCACAGTAAAAAAGAACTGCATTACTACTTTGTCTTTGAATACTTAAATATAATTTGCTGCTGCTTTGACTGCAAGACCTTTTCTTTTAATGGAGTGAGTTTATGCTTCCATGCTGGCGACAGCTGTGGCTGGAGGCATTATGTTTGTTGGGTTGTCCATGCATCCGTCTGTCCGTTATTGTGAATTGGATATCTCAAGATTGCCTCAAGGGAATTTCTTAAAATTTAGCATAAATGTCCACTTTGACTCAACAATGAACTGATTAGTTTTTGGTGGTCAAAGGTCAAGGTCACTGTGACCTTGTCTCATTCTTGTAAACGTGATACCTCAAGAATAGCTTGAGGGAATTTCTTCAAATGTGGCATAAACGTTCACTTTGACTCAACGATGAACTGATTAGATTTTGGTGGTCTGTGGTCACGGTCACTGTGACATTGCATCTGTCTCATTTTTGTGAAAGCAATATCTCAAGAACACCCTGAGGAAATTTCTTTAAATTTGACGCAAATGTTGACTTGGACTAAAGAATGAATTGATTAGAATTTTGTGGTCAAAGATCAAGGTCAGTGTGACCTCACAAAATATGTTTTGTATGTAACTCAAGAATTCATGTAGTAATTATGACAAAACTTCATACAGATGTCCAAAAGGATAAAATAATGAAGTGATAACATTTTTTTGTCCAAAAGGTCAAAAGTCAGCTTCACTGTGACATAATTATATTCTGCATAAAACACTTTTCTGGCCATTACTCAACACCATACCTGAGGAACAGAAGGGGAGACATTTGGTCTGATACTGAATTGGTGACACTAATCCAACTTGAAACTGTGCTGATAGATCTTCTGTGCTGTCGGGGGATGATGTGTGTGAAGCATCCATGTTTTCACAGACATGGATGTAAACTGTAAGAGAAACTTGACTGGTGTACGGAGGCATACCATAGCAGGGCGGTAATTCTAGTTTTAATATTGATGCTAATACTTTTCTCTGAGGTAAAAAATCTAAAAGCTTCACATTTGTGGGGAACTATGAACTGTGAATATCAATGCCTATACGCAGCAAGTGTACTGTATTCATTACTTTGACCCTCTGAGACCCTCATAGACCCTTTTTTAACTTTTTTTTTTCAGAGGGAGGTGAGGGGCAATATTTTTAGGGAGGTTGAAGGTCAACACTATGTGCTACATAGAAGTGGTACACATCATCTGAAAGCTGGTACCTGAAGTTTAATTTAAGATGCACCTCAGCAATGTGTTTCAAGTTTTCTAGTCATACATCTGTGATAAACATCATGTTTTGGTAAGGCTTATGTTTAAATTTTAAAGGTTTAGAGTGTATAAGGGCTTTGAACATTATGATGGAAGTATATGATGGCCATTCCCATACCCAATTATGTCTTGTTGAAGCAATTTTGGGTTGATGTAATTTGTTAAACAGTTTGGGTGCTAACCTTAAGAATGTTTTACCAGATTTACTGAAAATGATCAAAAATCCCCCCAAAGTATTTCGTTAAGACACCAAGACCTTGAGGAACATCATCAAAGCCATGCTGTGATTTGGAATGAAAAACTTTTGACACTTGGAGATTTCCAAGACTGTTTAGGGAGCCTAGCCTAGCATTTATAATGTACGCAAAAAAGTGCATAGTTTGTGCCTAAATTGTGTTGTACTAGCATAAAGTGGGCATGTGAGTAAAAGGGAGACTTGTGGGTACCCACAGAACCCATTTTCATTTAGATGTCTTGAGGTGAGAGGTCAAGGGATGTCTGTGAAAATGGCCGTGCTGTCTTGCATCGCTCGCTAAAATTTAGCCTAACTTTGGAGCGTTCTTTACCTTAGAAGCTTCAAGCTAGCATAAGATGGTAGGTACCACTGGAATCTTTAGTTCTTCTAGTTTCATATGATACTAGTATCCTCACTTGTGCTTAAAACTTAAAACTAAGCCCACTATACCCTGCTGGGCTTGGCACAGTGCAACAAAAACATTATTATATATGTGCTAGATTAAGCCTGATGGGAAGTTTTTCCTCTCTTGTCCCTGACCAGAGGTTCCACAGGTTACTCTATATATATATATCAGGTCATTATTGTTAATTGATTCATGTGTTCATGTGCACCATTTAATGTTGCAGCTGGTGGAGGTAGAACTATGAGAATAAATAGCCGTTTCTAAAAAAACATAGTATAGAAAGAGAATCATATGAAGATGTACAAATATCAGGAAAACTCATCTTTGATGTAATATTCACAGGAAATAATCTGCTCAGAATTCATCCAAATCACTCAATTTACACAAACTTCCTGCAGCTGTTGTGTTCAGTATTTAGGTTAATTGTACAGTTTATCAGTTGTTCTGAATTGTTATTGTTCTGCATTGAATATAACATGAAATATCCATATAATATGTCCCTAAGTCAGGGGTCATCAGTTTACTCAATCATAAAAAGGGGTCCATTACGAGCAAGGTTGGACACCACTGATTTTTTAAAAAGTATTTGTTAAAATTACTTGATTATTAGTCAATCTACACAAGCAGTTGGCAGTTAAAATGCATCTTTTCGCAAATCCTCCCTAGACACAGCACACACATGCAACAAGGGGGTAGTGCAGGGTCAGTCATAAACAGTTCCTCTGGAGCAGTTTAGGGGTTCGGTGCCGTGCTGAAGGGCACCTCAGCAGTGCCCAGGAGGTGAACTGGCAGCTCTCCAACTGCCAGTCCAGACTCCATACTTGGTCCCCACTGACTGAGCTACTGCTGAGTAGAGTACACTTTATTTTTTTTTTTTAATAAATTTAATAAATATAAGTGGAATACTTGAACTCTATAAATGTCATTTATAGAGTTCAAGTATTCCACTTATATTTATTAAATTTATTAAATGTGCCATTTCATCGGCTGAAACTAATAAATATTTGATGCCCTAATGGACACTGGGTCTGGAGGCTTAAGCACAAACTGAACATACAGTATGTACCCATGCCATGTCTTAACAGGAGGCATTTCAGTTGCGTTTTTCAGTCTTCCATCTCAACTAAAGAAAAAGATGCACCCCTACTTTAAACAATCCAGCTGTCTACACAGGACGTGTAACTGCATACTTACGCTTCAGGTCTTTTTTTGCTCTGTTATAGTGATTGAGTGTTGGACTTTGAGCACTGCCAAAACACATCTGACCTACATTCAATACTGTGCCTGAACGCATCCTGTGTAGACACAGATGAAGCACTTAAGGTGCTGCTGCTCTGCCAATGTGCTGCTCACACTACACACCTCCTGTGTAGAGTGTAATACTTTCTAGTAAAGACTGATGAATTATTGTACTTGTGTACTCAGAGGCATGTGCCGTGCAAACAAATGAACAATGGTATGGTTTATGTGTCAGTGATCTTAGTTTCCATGGTCCTGGTTGGAGCCAGTCAAGTGTGTCCCAGTCCTTGGCAGCCCTCTGTGTCCTGACCAGCAACAGTGGTCATTCTGTGAACTGTGGCTCACTTCACACTGTGAGTCACCCCACAGGAATGTTTGGTCACTGAGCAAAATAAGTTTATAATAGGTGACAGCGGTTGCTGTCAGTTTCTGTTCACCATGTCTGCGTAGACTTTGTCAGCATCTATAAATGTGGGAATCAGTCAGTACAAATCTGTTGCATTATACACATGCATTTTGTGTTTGCACTGCTTGTGGTGGGAGCTGATGATGTTATCCTCACATATCAGGATATCTGTGGCCTTTGATTTTAACTCATGACCTTTTCCTGTAGCATTACCATCATGCCAAAATGTTCACTGTGACACAAAATGTAATGGTCCCAGCTTAGTAATGCAAAGTTTGACTTTTAACCTTTACTTATCCACAAACATTTTACTGACAGCAGTTTCAGAAACACAACAGTTTAACACAAATAACACCAGGAATCTCCCCAGTAGAACCACAGTCTGACCTGTTGGCCACTGAGCAGGTACACCAGAGGGGTTTGCATCTCATTGGTCAATGTATCCTCATAGAACAGTTTGTATTATATCCTACAAACAAGAGACCCATGATATGTAATTAACATACAACAAGTTAACAAGTTATAGAGGTTAGGGTTAGACAAGTAAAGTTACTGAGGTTGGGTTTAGGAAAACAAACATGAGGGCGTACCTTAAAATGACTCAGAGCTCACACACTTCCAAACACTCATCTCCTGGGGAAAGTCCGCATTCTTATGACCCATGCCCCACCCCAACCTGCCTCTTTACAAGACCACTTGGGACCGCTTTCTTGTTTACTCCCATCAGTGTATTGGTCACATGATCGCAGGGATATGTACACATTTGGGTGCATTGCTTTTCATAGGACAATGTGCGAACAGTTGATGAAAATAGCCTGCATTGGTGGAAATAAATGAGTGCTGCTCTTTTATTTAGCTCACCGAGATTCATCCTGTATCTAACTAGGGACCTTCCAAAGCAGCAAATTCTCATGTTTGAGAAGGTGTAACCAGCAAATATCTGTCTTGTTTTTCCTTTAAAAATGACTAAATGATTATTTGATTATCAAAACAGTCGCTAATTAATTAACTTCTCTGGGGTGACCCCATTTCACATGTCTTTCGTGAGTTCAACTTCACACGTTTTCCTTGATATGTGAATAAACATACTGATTGATTGATTGATTGATTGATTGATTGATTGGTTAATTATTTGTCTTAGCAATTAATCAACTGATTGTTCAGTTCTAATGCTAAACATAATTGAATCTCTGCAGTCTTTGCATTGAACAGCCACACTGGAAGATGAAGTGCAAAATTGGCCGACATACTGTAAGGCTCAGACACACCAAACCGACATCAAAGACCTAGCAGCAACTAACGTCGATTGCTGCCTTGCCTCATGTCACCTACATCTCGATGAAAAAGCTGCACATGAACACACTGCTAAGACTACAGCTGACGGCCAGCACTTGTGTTCTGTGCCTGCATCAGAGGAAAAACTCTCTACACCAACAGATGGTGGTATTCTGTATTTTTCATTCAAAAAGGGAAACTAGATGACCACTGATTTAACACACTAAATCAGCCAAAAAAAAAAGACCAAGGCCAACAAGGGCCAACAATGTGGGACAAATCACAAAAACTAGGGCGACAGACGTTCACTGACAGCCCAACATTGATCAGTGGTCGACCGTCAGTTCGGTGTGTCAAGATCTATAGAGAGAGGGGTGACACAGTATTGTTTAAATATGGGGAAACAGTCTTTCCTGGAAGACATTTATAGTGTTGCACTCAGATGTTTATATGAAAAGTGACAGAAACAGGCTTGTTGTGTCAAGAATTTAAAAAACGAGAAAAGAAAAAGGTCATACTCTGGCTTCTTTCTCGCCCTTTCATAGCTGTCCAACCCCAGTGTAAAGCATGTGTGAATGTTGGATTCTAAAGCCCCAGACACACCAAACTGTGTTCAGAGAACTTGAACACAGGAGACTAACCCACACCAGCAGACGGCAGTGGTCTGTACTCATCATTCAAAAAGGAAAACCGCAAGACCGTCTTGACACTAGTTAGCCAGTCAGCAAATTGACAACACAATCCAGTGTTGAAAGAACAGAGCATATTTACTGTATGTCATAAACAATAACAGAAACCATCAGGAAACATTTCATCAAAGAGCTCAATGGCTAAAGAAAAATAACCTTACCCTTTGGAACAAGTTTGTTTTGGTCTCACTCCCTCTTGACTTTAGCTCTTTGTTTACTTTACTCACTTCCATTTCTGGATGTTGGAAAGGTGTTGGAGATTATCTGACCATATGGCAGGCGCTTCTGGAGAAGCATACTGGCTGCTTCAGTCCAACACTTTAGATTCATATGGGTTAATGGACATTTCTGCCTCATGGGGCCGCCAGCAGGTTAATATAGTCTTCTTACCATCTGTTTACTATCTTTCTTGTACAACAAGAATACATATGTATTAAAGGGATTTAGGAGCTAAGAAAATACTTTGCTGTTTGTGCATACTGAAGAATCATATGAACTAATATACATGTCCCTGGTTCATATTTTGCATGTGCATTCCTGTCATGCATTGCTGTGGACGAGATGAGCAATGCCCCTAGGGGGTAGAGCTGGGATGTGTTGCCACAATATTTACATGACCTCGGCAGATCAGTAAAATGCATGACAAGGCAGAGATAAAGAGAGCTCAAAGTTCAATTAACATGCACATTCTCACTGTTTTTTGTTTGTTTGTTTGTTTTGTTTTTTTGTGGTGCTGGGAGTTGATCCCCTTGGACTTGTACTTTTACCTTTATCAGGTCCATGCTTGACCGAAACGTTGACAAATAAATAAAGCAGAGTAAAAGTGAGTGCAGGAGTCATCTTTTCTTTAAGAGATAAAGAGAACTGCCTGATGGAGGCTGATATGCATAATGCTCCTCTCTGACTGCACAGTGAGTTTTACTGGCACTGAGAACCTTCATTTTAATGCATGGCATACATTTAGACAGTAGATACAAGGCTGTGCTCACAATCTTAGTAGAGCTCAAACAGTCAGTCAATCAGCAAAAGAATGATTAGCATCTATTCTGATAATCAGTTCATCATTTTCAAGGATAGATTCACCTAGTTGATTGATCCTCAGTAGAGAAGTGGACACAAGTGACAGTGACTATATAATATTTCCTAACAGTAGCTCTGCTGTCTCAACCCGGTTTACATGAATGCTTGATTAGAGCTACTATCTTTCCTATCATTACTTTCCATCCCACATGATGTACTGTAAATGTGAAATCTTTTAATTCCCACAATGCACACCTATATTAAAAGAGAAAGGCCCAGCTTCAATGTCCATTTAGATCCAAAGCACTGGACTCTCACAGACTTTACCTGACATCACCTGTGTGATCAGAGGAAGAGTCTGAGAGTGCAAAGGCTCATAATATGAATGTATGTAAACAACTCAATACATCGTTGGAGGTGGGGCTCCATTCAGTATTATGAAAGTTGTATGGAGTGGCATGAGGGCAACAAAGTTCAACTTCCTGGGTATAAAATTACACAGATCTTCCACATCATTGGGCCCATAAAGCAGGTGCAGTAAGACATTGCCCCACATGAGCTGAGACAGAAATTAGTTTTGCTGTAGTCTGTTTCCTTCATTTTTCGACTTGCTTTGTAAACATCTGTAGCCTTCCATGGTGTTATCCTGATTTGCTTTGTGGACGATGATGCAGCAGGAAAAAGTCTGCGTGTTTTGACTGACAAGCTGAGGTAGATGCTTCTAAGGCAGGAAATGTACTTGCTTTTTAAACCACACATAGACAACTGGCTACATCATCAATATAAGTGTTCACATACTTGCCTATGTACTACACATGTTGCTGGAGGATTCCACCAGAGAACACACCAGAGAACTCAGATTGTATAGAACTACTGGATTTGCATGATATAAACAACAAACGTGGCGACATGCAACAAGGTTATATTATTGTTAATTCTGAGAAAACTGCAGAAAAAACAGCAGCGGCATCATAGATGGTCTGTATGTAGCAGGTTCAGCCAATGGCAAGTATGTTTAACTAGTTCTGCTGACACGGCCCATACCGTTCATGCGCATATTGTGTCTGGCAAATGTGTAATGTTAATTTCTGAGGATGTAAAGCCAACGCTCCAAACAGAAGCAGGACATGCAAGGCAGCAATGATGAGCATAAAAAAAGAGGTATATCTCAGGCCTAACAATGTTTAGGTGGCAGCCCTGAATGTGTAGTAATTCCATGTATGTACTACAGCCACTCAGCATGAATTTTAGCTTACTCATTAGTAGGGAATCTGTATCCTTAAAATCACTGCGTACATTACACACTTCCAGCTTCAGTTCTGCCTGATGTACCTGTGTCATGTCCCATCACTGGTATGATCTGTACGTGTTTATATTGGAACTCTTTTCTACATTTGACCAATAGGTGTGCTCTCTCCAGCACTAAACTGGGTAGACAGTAAACATGGAGATATTAGCAATCTTAAAACTTTGGTGCAGCTACACTGTGCGACATGGATCTAATGAACTTAGGTACAACATCAAGGTTGGTGTATACAGATTGCACGATGACAGAGCCTTCTGAATAGCAGGCTATGACGTACGATGCAATAGCTTTCTATACTGAGTGCACAAGGATGCTGCACGGGATATTACTTGTCCAACTGTGAAGCACAACATAGAGGGTCACATTATGGAATTAGCAAAAGTTTTGTGCGCACTAAATACTGCTATGTGCAACACTGACAACTTTTCAAAAAACCTTGGAGTGAGATTCAGCGAGGCCGACCACAATTTTGTCATTTAGGCATACACATAAAATTTTTGTTTGACAACTGATTTGGTAGATGCGATCCTGATCCCCCGCATCCTAATGGATATTTGGGGCACCTGCTGGAGATGGATAGGGCCTAATACCTTACATACAAATACCATACAGAGAGCGACAATGGTGGTATAGTGGGGGTCTGGGGGTCCTTTCCCAGAAAATTTTGGATGTGGTGGATGTGATTTCCTGCATTCTGGTGGGTTTAGGGGTAGCATTCTGGAGATGGGCAATACCTACATTCGTTCAAAGCCACCCTGACTTGCAGGGCCTTCACAAGGCATTCAGCTCAGAGTGACTGAACTAGTTAAAACCAGAAACTAGGACTTGCCTATGTGGCATATAGACTATTACCTTATAGACACACGACCCATTTTGGATTGAAAGCGAAATTCATGGTTGAAATGGTTGAATATATTTTGATTAAGATCTAACTAAAATATTATTTTGAGAATAATAATATATTTTGTGTATTATTGTAGTCTAAAGAGCAAATTTTCGCCTATCTACTGTTTGCTCTGCCCAGCTGCTTGAAAGGATGGCTGCTGCAGCAATAGGCTACTATTTTAATTTAGCTGCTAACATAAAGTACTCTTTGCTGATAATTTAGCATTTTGACATTTACAAAGCTCTCCAAATGCCTTTACATGCTCTCACAGCACATAAGAAATTAAATGTAAAGTTTAAAAGCTAAGGACTAACTACTTCACAAGACACATGCCAACATACCTGGAGGTGAGAAATGCAAGACTTACTAGCAGGAGGGCATCATTCGTCATTGTAGGTAGTAGAAGCCTAGTTATGTAAGGTGGCGCCACCTACCGTACAGGAGTGGAACGACTACCAGCACTTTATTTTTTTCCGAGTGAGAAATTGGAGGTGTGGCGTGAGACTGTGTGAAATCAACCAATTGCGTGACTCACGGCGAATGCGTCAGAGTTGGCAGCTATATATGTGTCTATTTGTGTGTTTGCTAGCTGCTAGGTTGCTCACCTGTCAGCTGCAACTCTGCTGCTATTTCCTTCAATGCTTCGTCCTTCTTTATGCGATCATGGTCTCATGGACACATCATACAGGCCAGGCTTCTGCTGCGACAACTCCACAAGGTTCGCATTTTGCTTCCATGGCAAGCTGCTATCTGTTTGTTTGTTTGGGTTTAGTGCCAGTGTGTCATTTCATGCTGCATTTCTATTGGTTGGTTAATAAACATAGGTTGTGACAGTCCCCACTTTTGGATTAGATTCCATGTTTCATGTCAACTATATACCCTCCTCTCCTCTCCTCTCCTCTCCTCTCCTCTCATTACCAACTTAGTCTTATATGGCCTGGCTGTGGACAGTGCAAGGGAATAGTACAGTGGGGAAAAAAGGCATGCAGAGGAAGTGGAGGATTTCTTGCGAGGTAGGGTGGAGTGCAGCACTGATTAGACATGTGCACTGAAAAACATTAGCTTCCGGAAATGTAAAGAGGGTAACTACAGCAACTGTTACAAAGCTTATGTAGCTGTAACAAGAAACAAAAACTGTATTAATTGTAAGGTTGATGTGCATTCCAAATTAGCTTTGGTAAATAAAAAAAATCAACAGAAAAAGAGCTCACTACAATAATTATTTAAAACAAACTTCACACCCAGCTGTTAGAATTAAAAGAATTATAAACTAAATGAAAATGAAACCATAAGGACCCTAATTTTCCCCGAGGGAGTTGGGTGTTCCATGTAGGTTGCTGTTGGTCACTGATGCATGCCGTTGGCATGTCAGGAAGACAGACTGGCTGACTGGCTCAGAGAGAGGGGGAGGGAAATACAAGAAGGAGGGAGGAGAAAAACAGGGAGTGAGATAACAGGCTGGGAAGATTTGTTGGCTCTCTGTCAGTGTGTTTCCCAGCAGCCTGCTGCGCTCACGGATTACTCTGTAACAGTGCCTGGATTATAAAAGGAGGGGCTCTAATGTTCACTAGATACTGTCAACCACATGGTAATGTACAGTACCAGACCTCTGCTGTATCTGTCTGCCAGCTTTCAACATGTTTAACCTGTGGTAGAAGGGTTAGAATAGGGGTTTCCTTCATTTCCTTATTTGACTTAAGTGCTGTTGGAGAGCAACTCCAATCACATTAGTAAGATGTTGCTGCTGGTTCAGGTGGTGACAGTTTGTGTTGTCAGTTTTGGTGTGTATGTGTGTGTGTGTGGGTGTGTGTGTGTGTGTGTTTGCTCTGTTTATTCAGCTGTTTGGGTCTTGTGTATCATCGTTGGCAGTGGTGAGTTTCAGGACAGATTTTTATTTGCCTGTGAGGTGGAGGCAGAGATCCAAACCCACGTGCCTGAGAGTGTGGACTCTGATCCAGTGTGAGTGCTTTACTGTTTACTCAGAAGTTTGTTTCAGTGTGTTTAAGTATGTGTGTGAGAAACCGGCAATTAGTGTCAGAGGAAGATGTTTTGGTAGAGGAGTTTGGCTGTTTTCTGTGTGATTTACCTTCATGGGGTTAAAATAAAGTCTTCCTTTCCTACTGAGAGCTTTTCAGTCAGTGTCTTCTTTCCTTCCTTTCCTTTCAGGTTTTCATCACCTGTGTACTAATTTTGATCATTCCTGTGAACATGCTTCCAACAGTTGAGACTGTTTTAGGTTGAACTGTGTGAGAGCTGTGTGGAAAGTCAAAATATGTTTACAGTTGTTGGGTCTGCATATGTAAGTAGAAAGGTAATTTAAAGCCTTCACTGTCTCCCGAGGGTGCTGTATGAAGTCTGATAAATGTCCTCTAGTGATGTCATTTGAGTCAGTGTTTGAAAATTCCTTATTTGTGCTGCAGGCTGGAGGCTCCAAGATACATTAGCCATTACCAGCATAACCAGGGATGGGGAGTAACAGAATACAAGTAACTTGGAATGGGTCTCAAATCTCTTACTTCCGGTACTGCACTTCATTGTAGTATACTATGGACACAACATAATTTTTGTGTGGTGCACTAATTCAGAGCTGTCAACTTTTCAGAAAACCTTATTGTGAGATTTGAAGGAAGTTTGGTGGGCCCTGATCTATTGGAGGCCCTTTTAATGGTCGCTACCATAAAACATCAGATCACAGACATGGGCAAAATGTTTGGTCCATCAAAATAAACTATTTGGTAAATTTGGAAGAAGCAAGACAGAGGAGGCTATATGCAGGAATCCTGAAGTTTAGCTTTTAAAAAATTTTTCAAGAAACTTTAACTTTTCACCTCATCACCACTTAGAGTTCTAACTAGTTACATCAGTGACACAATTTAACTTACATTTACTACTGCTGACTATACAGTGACTGTAAGGAAGCACAACTAAACCGTTGAAACAGTAGTTCCTGATAACTCCATGGACCACTGTGTCCATGCATCATAATTCAGATAGACAGGGTCGGAATAATGGAATAAGGTGGACATGAAGTATAGAGTGAGAGATTTAGAGTTAGACCTCGTTAGTCGGTGTGCTAGTATCAGTGATTATGTTATTATTTTGCAGTCTACACAGTGTCGTGTAAAATATTACTTGTACATTCATAAGCTTAATTAGGCTTAGTATATGTGATGAATTTTATTATCATTCTTTGAAATTAGTTTACATTAGAGCCATTATTTCCATGTTCTTAATCTTTTAATTTTATCCTGAATTGTGCAGCAATTTGTAAAGTCTGTTTTAATATGAGAGCTATAAATTAATTGTCAATAATGTGTCTGATGTTTTATAATGACGATTGAAATATCAATATGATGGTTTGCAGGTAGGCCTACATGTGATGACTTAGCTGTGCATAACGGTCACGCGTAATGACAGCTGTTCTGTTGGAGAACCTTGCTGGTGTGAGACAGTCTATTACACTGCACTTCTTCTCTGTCGTATTTGTAACTGACAGATCTAATGAGTGGTGGAGCGGGCACAAATATTGATATGCAAACTGACTGGAAGGTGTTTCTGCATCAATTTATGTCTCACTGTGGGAGTGTAAACAAAGCTTGTGCACGTGCAGCCAGCTCCACAATGACTGAGATGTAAGTGCACATGAGGCTTTATAAATCCATATGCTCCATAAGTTGTCAGAGTCTCTGTAACCATGGCAATGATGAAGCCGAAATTCTTTTGGTTGTATATTTCTCATGTCACTCCAAACATGTGAAAACATGCAGTAGAGCAGGGTGTGCACAGAAATACAGGACAAGTTGCGTCCCGTATAGAATCAGTAAAGGACAGTACATTTTATCTTTCAATATGGGACAATCCCATATTATACAGCGCAGGTGGCAACCCTGCGTCAGTCACATTACTTATCCTTAGTTTTTTTAACCTTACTGAAAAGCTATTTGACTCAGAAAGTAGTGACAATACCACCACGCTACTGAAATGGAGTTGAATTAGTAACGTCGCTACTTGTAGTGACGCTACTACCCAACACTGACAGACACATAAACACAAAGCTCGTTTGTCCAGAGTCCTGTGTTACACAAACATTGAACTAAATTAAAAACCATTGTAGAAGTAATAAAACTGTAATACTCACCACCTGCATCAACCCACTTGAGCGCTACCAGTGAAGTCTTCTTTTGGCTTCTTGAAGTCAAGTGCTTGCTTGTTTTATGTATTCTTACACCTTGTCTTAACTAAATGCAAGACGAGCAAGCATCAGTTTGATTGCATTGTTTTCTAGTGGAATATTCCAACTGACCACGAGTAATGCAGTGCTGAGGAGCACAACGAGCCCAACTGTTTTGAGCGTAAGTTTTGTCAGATGGCGTATGCCGGTATTTTCAGCTGAATGGCAAGACAAACTCCTCATCAGCATCTCACCGTGGCTGTTTCTGCTTTCACTTTCCTCCCTGCCATATTTTTACACTTGTCTTCTTAATTGAAGAAAAGTGGCTAACAGAGTTCTGCTAATTCGGTGATAAACATATTTTAATTCTTATAGAGTCTTTAAAATTAAAGTCCTCCGTTATTATGTTATGTAAAAACTTTTATTGTGAAACAGCACAGTAAGGAAGTTTTCGAGCGGCAACTTCACACAACTTCTAATACAGCTGATAGCGAACATAAACATTAGAATATAGCAGATATCTAAAGTAAAAACAGGAGTCAGAAGAGAAACTAACTCCAACCACAGAGATTCAGTTAGAAGCTACAAAACGCCTTTCTCTCGTCTCCTGCAGACAGAAGGTGAAGATAGTCTCAAAACACACAGCTTGTTTGAGGGGGAGAAGCGGGGTGGTCGGGGGTTTGCTGCAATTGGTGTGACGCCACTGCTACTCGCTTGAGTGCGGGCGACCTTTTGGATCTACTCCATCTAAACTGATAGCATCACAAATCGTCGCAGGATGACTTGACTGGGCACAGCTAAAAGTTACAGAGGAAAAGGCCCACAGTACTGTGCGTGTGCTACAGCGGTAACTTCATTCATCTCACAGCGTAGCGGTGCAACATATAGACCAATATCACACTGTAGAGTAATTATCAGACTGATAAAACAGAGGAGCAGCCCTGTGGCTGCGATGGAATAGTCTTTTTTGCTTAGGAAGGTTCCTAACTGAGTAAAATGACCAGAAGTATCTAAGTGGCAGCCATGATAAGAGCTGGCTGAATTATCTAAATTTTAAGGAAAGGTGCTTCAGTGCTTCCTTTTTAATCTCCTTTAGCATAGGGTACACTTGACCATCGTTTACGAAAGGAAAGGAGATAATTCCGTCCCACAAGTCCTTTCGGCGGCAATAATTAAAGCAACCAAGTGACGCACCATTCACACACTCAAATGATTAGGAAAGAAAAAGATCAATATGACCGAGAAAGGAGAGAGATCAACATGTTGGCTAAGTTATCCTTGTTTATGAAGCAGTATACATTAGGGATGGGCATCAATTTTCGATTGTCGATGATTGATTGTTAAGGCTTGTGATCGATCAAAAATAATTTTGATCAATAGTCGCAGTGTTTCCCCTACAATGCCTGGCATAGGTCTGGTGAGCCACCGTGCCAACGAGACCCCCCGCCTGGCGAGCTGCCGTGCCAACAAGATCCTTCCGCCCGGCGAGCACGGCGGCTCGACGGGCCTACGAGACCCCCCGCCGGACCTATACCAGGCAAAAAATCATAAACAGACGGAGGCTCTCATCACTCTCCAAAGCCTCGGCGGCTTCCCTTGAGGCCTCTGAAAACACTACGCCATTGAAAGATGGAGGTTTTGCTGAAAACTGAAGCCTGTCACTACTGGCTGGCAACAGTTGTAAACACCCAGGGGTGAACTGCGCACGTGTGCCATTCTTCCTCTTTGGCCTGGGGGGTTGAAGCTCAAAACGGGGGCAGCTGCGCTCTCTTGCGGCGGCAGTCTGCACTGCACTCTTTTGTTTTCTCTCTTTTGAAATACTCGCTTATCAATTAATCGATAATTGATCGTTAATTTTTTTGATGATCAAATAATGAATTTTGATCGTTTGCCCGTCCCTAGTATACATCTCATGCCATAACTTGTTCATATGCTATACGCTATGTTTTGAACTTTCAACATGCAACCCTCTGATCACATACACATCGTCTTGTATCTGTTTTTCCTCTTTTGTGTAGTGTCACACTTGCGAACCCCAGCACATCTAGTGGGGTACGACCCGGTCCAAGCAGGGGTCTCTTTGCTTTATTAAGCCATGGCTTGTCACTGTTGAACACTGTGTTGAACATATAGTCTAGGATAACGGTCATGTCAGTGTCAATTTTAAATGTGACCTTTCTCTCCTCTAACTTTAAATCCACCATCCATGGATCTCCATCTGCTGCTACTGTGCCAAGGAATATGTTATCATCTTCTTCCTGTACCTCATGCACAGTTCTTGATGATGCACACACTCGTGTGTAGTGTCCTTTTTTTCCGCATGAGTGACAGGTTTCATCATTAGCTGGACACTGTGGTTTGGGATGTGGGGGACTTTTTCCACATTTGAAACATTTAGACAGTCTGTTTTTCTCTATGCACCCTTGGCTAGGCTTATCACCTTGGTTGTGTTTCTTCTTTTTCTGAAACGGTTTGCCTTTACTCATTACTCTGTCCACTGAGCTTGTCTCTCTTTTACTCACTGTGTCCCCACGCAGGTTGCCCTGCTGCTGTTGCACTGCTACCGTCTGTCTTGCCATCTCGATCGCTTTTGCCAGCGTTAGATCTTTATCCAAATGCATGCGCTCCGACAGACGCAGGTCTGCTAGTCCTCCTACTAGCCTGTCTCTCCCAATAAGCTTTAAGTAGCTTCTATGGGGTGCCCCTTTTCACATGTCGTGGGGCATACTTTGGTATACCCTGATGCTGATGTGTGTGCAACTGTACCTTTTGTTGACATGTGAATAAACTTAAACTTAAAAAAATAAACTTATCAGCTCCTCATGTAATGCTCCGTAGTTGCAATGCTCAGCCAACGTGTATAAAGCAGTCAAAAATTAGTTCACAGTTTAATTTTATCCTTGTTTTTCCATATTAAAGTGTGCTCTTTCATATATCACATTTTTCTTAACAATGAAGAAGCTGTGAAATCCATCTCTTACCGAGGCATACTGCTTTTGCTGCACGTCGGAAAAGTTCAATCGTTTCAGCATGTCATCTGCTTCACCCATACAGTACACGAGGGTGTTTACCTGGTTTTCATCCGTGGTTGTATAGAGATTACTGGCCTGCCGAAAGCCATCAAACCTCCTGATCCATTTCTCCCATTCCTGGGGTTTTGTGAAGTCAAACAGCTACGGGAGTGGGTACCTGTCTGCCCCCCGTGGCTGCATCTCCTTCTGCTGCTCCATCCATTAGCAGCAGCTCGTTGACTTTTGTTTTTTTGTTTTTCTTCTCTGTCTTTTTCGTAAGGCTTCTCTCAGACGCAGGTGACCTTCTCTGGATACTCTATCCCACTTCTGACACCATGTCGCGTTATCGTTTGTAACTGAGAAATTATCACACCGGAGTATCTCTGCATACGTGTCTTTAATTAGCAGCAGCGTGAGGCACACCGTACAGTTTGAATAACAACAATCCAGAATTCCCTTCAGCACGCAAAGCCGTCCTATTCACATAAACACTTACTCCACAGTCTGGACCCCGTGGCTGGACCAGTTGGGAAGCACTGATCTACACAATACCTCCTCATTTAACTACAAAACCTAAATAAGGTGTCAGCTGACTGGAGGGAGATCAGCAGGTAGCTGAAAGTTTCTGGTAAATGACCATCACTAACAACAAGCTACTTGTTGTTGGCTGTACTGTCTGTCATTTCCAGTAAATATCACGTTTTCTGTTTTACAAAGTACAAACAGAAGTGCATTTTTAATGGATTTAGTGTTGACAGAGAGCAACACTCACTCTCTGTTAGGACTCGGTGTAAAAGTCATATGAGGCACTTATTTCCCATCAACAGATTGAAAAAAGTCTGTGCAGTGCACCTGCCACTTGACTACGACAGAGGAGATGCACAGCCATGACACTGTTGTGTGTTTTTGGATGGAAATATAAAACCCAGACAAATGAGCTCAGCAAGATGATTTTGAAGTATTCCAAAAAGTAATTACTTAGTTTGAGTAATCTAATGAAATACGTAACAAATTACATTGTAGGGCATTTATTTAGTAATCTGTAGTGGAATATGTTTTAAAAGTAACCCTCTCAACACTGAGCATTACACATCTGAATCTTTGACCAAGCACTGTGCTCAGGTTGCATAGTGGGTAATATAGGCATTATGTTTTAAGAAGGAAACAGGATGCATCGAATAAAAAAACACAATCACTGTGTCCCTAATCGCTGCATTGACAAATTACATTCTGCTGCATGTAGGCCTATGCATAGGACTGGGACATACGACTTCACCATTACATGCAGCTTGAACTTTGACCCTCCTGCTTATATATCCCTCGCAGTCTGTAGCACAAAATTTTAAGTAAAAAGAAAATGTTTGGGATTTGAAATGCAGCAGATCTTAACATTTTCACTCAGCATTACTTTGGAGATACAACAAAATGCCATTGGCTGAGCTTGCCATAGAGAGCTAGGCCAACTTCTGCTGCTGTTACTTTCCAAGTTATGTCATTTTAACTTTTAAACTATAACTGCATACACTGCAGACTAACATGTAGTGTTAAATTCATGACAGTCCAATTACATACACATTTATCTGTCATTTAGTTAGTTTTAGTTATGTTTTTTGTTGTTATTCGTTATTTTTATGATTATTTTTGTGTCCTCTGACAGCTGTCAATCAGCTGCCATCTGTCTGCAGCTCAGTATCTGCAGGTGTATCTTCCACTGTGCAAAGGATTGTAGGTAAAAAAAACAAAAAAAAACAGAAAAGCATGCTGGCATGCATCATGATAATACGACCATGATGTAGTACCTTTTAACGTCTTCAGAGTGGGGCTCTGTGAAGTAGCCATGCATGCTGGATTTTTGGAGTAGCTACATTAATGTCTGCATTATTAATTTTTTGCTAACTTGGGTAATGCTTGTTTTTGATTACGTGATGTCAACCAGGTGGTTCCAAACTTCTTTTGAGTCACAAACCCCCACAGCCCTTTCAGATGAGCTCCTTCATTGGCTCCACATATCGGGTCCGTTTCACAAAGCAGGTTTAGTGGAAACTCAGAGTCTGTTAACCCTGAAATGAGGGAAACTCTGAGTTTTCCGTTTCAAAAAGGGGGGTAACTCAAACCAGAGAAAGAGGGGTAACTCTAGCCTGTTTCAGAGAGAGAGGTAACTTAAGCTCTCGGTCAGTTACCGTAGTAACAGACTCTATGAACCTAACCTGGTCGGGACCATGTTTTTCTCAATGAACCTTGAGTTTCTCTCTGTCTCCGCCCTCTTTCAGAGCCACACACTCCATTTGATTTCCTCATTCATTCAGTCAGCAGGCGAGTTTTGGCGTAGCCTAGTTCTGCCGTCTGACATTAAAAAAATCATTTAAGAAATCAGAGTCAGTATTACAAGTCCATTAGGCACAGTAGGTGGAGACTTTTTTCACTAACATGACATGTCCTTCTGATAACGATCCTGTGGATGAAGGAGCAGCATTACTGCGCAGAGAATTAAATATTCGTCGGGAGATGGTTATCAGACCGCGCATAGATGTTTTAGCATTTCCACACAATTATCTTTTTGAGCTGCACCGTTTCACGTCACAGTCCATCATCTACATACACAACCTAGTTTTTTGTACAATGTCGGAGATGCTGAGCACTTGAGTAAGGCAACTGTATGCAGGGCGGTCAGAAAAGTGTGCTCGTTTTACGGGCATCTGCCTTCTTTCTGCTGGCTGAGTAGAAGTCTGTGTTAGTTTAAATAGGCTTAATTATTTAACAGAACATGATATAGATGAGAAGACATTTATGTGTGTGAAAACAGTATTATGTTGGGGATAAAACAACTGCACAGTCAAACAGCCACTCAATATTTACTTTACAATGTAAAACATGATCAAAATGAGGTACCCCCATGAGATTATGCCGAGGTCTTACCTGTTTGAACAGTGTTTTTATATTTCATCCTAAACTGCTGCCAAGTGCGCTTCTCCCCGCGGGATTGCATCTAAATGAAATAAATTAATAGGCTACCATTCAAGCAGTTTTCCCCTGTAATATTAGTGTGATTGCAAAGGACTACATTTAAACTTACGCATTGACCCGAGCAGCAATGTTCTCCCACGCCGTCTCCCTCTCTTTTGCAGCTGCAGTGGTGTTGCACTTCTTTTTGAAAACGTGTGCAAACTCTCCGTATGAGCGCATTAAGATTTCTAATTCTAGTGGAGTGAAAAACGCAGCCCTCCTCTTCCCCGTTGCCATGGTGACTCGTCGAATTGGGGCTCCATTGATGCTGGCTTTTTATAGTTGTGGTGCACGCGCTTAACTCCAGGTGAAACTACTCCGAGTTGATTAAACTGATTCAAATCAGCTGTTCTGGAACCAGAAACTCAGAGTTTTCTATCTCAGAGTAGATCAACTCAGAGTTCAGGATTAGACTCAGAGTTTGTTGAACCTGCTTTGTGAAACGGACCCATCATCTTCCAATTATGTTTGTTTATTTGATTTGAACAGGATTTTACTTAAACTCTGTTAATTAAATACTGATACTTCTGCTGGTTGGCTTTGTGAAAGGGGAATTTTGAAACATTCTAAAACATTCTACTGAAGAAATGGTTCCTATAAAAACTGTGAGGTCTGTGGATCCAGATTAATGTTGTTATTTACAAATGACATCTTTTTTATGCTGTGAACACTACCAACAAAATTCCATGTGGTTGCAGCAAATGTTTCAGAAACCAATTTTTTAGAGCCTTCACTACCCCTCTCATGGTTAGGGGCTAAGTGAGAAAAAAGTTTTTTGTGTTAAATGGGTGAACAAATCCTTGATTGAAGTGAATTTGACTGTGAATGTGATACGTAATGGATCTTTAATAAATTGTGTCTATCCCTGCTGTCAGGGTAGGTAGTCTGGTAAAAAGATGAATTTTAGGTCCAGGGGATTTAATTAGCACTAAGCCTTATGACTATACCTGCTGCTAACAGATGTTGAATGTCTTAGTTGTCAATTGATAAGAAAATGTCCATTACAGTCTCTATAAAAAGAGTCTCTACTCTGCTACGCTCTCACTCTGCTCTCACGTCTCTGCTCCTTACTGGTTTCTACACTCAGGCTGGCTCATATTACATAAGACTCGTATTCTTGAAGATTGGCCACTTATCAGAATGATGAATGACAACCTGTGACTGTGACACTACATAAGACAGTGCTTATTTGCTTCAGCTCCAGGTTGCAGTGTAGTGCAGGGCTCTTATAAAAAGCAAGCTGATTATCATTAGATATTCAGATTGGGCAAACAGGTAGAAAAAAATATATCACATCTAACATGATCCTCTTCTTGTAGATGTCCTATCATTGATTCAGTGGATGTGCCTCACGTGTAGTATTTCTTCTTCAGGTGTTTTTGACATTAGCTACATCAGCTTGATCACTAAGCGTGAAGATCAGGAATGTGGAGTATTCCTTGTAAACACAGAGAGAATACAGAATCAGCTGAGCCAATCACAGTGAAGCATGACAACAACAGCTCAATAAATAGCAGCTGTGGCTCAGGAGGTAAAATGGGTCATCCACCAATCAGAAGATAGGCGGCTTGCTCCCTGGCTCCTCCAGTCCACATTGTTAAGTGTCCTTGGGCAAGATACTGAACCCAAAGATGCTCCCAATGGCTGTGTGTGTGTGTGTGTGTGTGTGTGTGTGAATGAGTAGCAGCAGGTAGCATCATGTATGGTAGACTTGGCCACCAGTGTCTGAATGTGTTTGTCTGAATGGGTTAATGTGACATGTAAAATTTTGTTGAGTGGCCAGAAGACTAGAAAGGTGCTAACAAATGGGAGTGCTCTTATCCAATGAAGCATTGGCTTTTTTAGGAAATCATATTGTGGTCTGGATGATGCAGGATGATGGTGTATGTTTTTATTGTTAATTAGTACGATGATGGAAGCACTTAATAAAAATTGTTTGGTGAGGCAGTTTATATGACCACATCAAGCTGACAATATCTCAGTCATAATTCTTTATTTTATTTTCTAAATGTTAAAATCATATCTTAAAATATGAAACAGCAGTGGTTCTTCATATTTCAATTAAAGAAAAAAAGATGAAAGTTGGAAAAGAGGAGGACTGGATTAATGAGCTCTATTAATCTGAGATCTCCTGTAGCAGGAGTTATTCTGTAGCATTCTGGAGTCATTTGCATGTGATTTAACGAAGGTAAACAGAGTAGACAGTAGTGTATAATGTCACTGCGCTCTGACATAGCACTTGTCAAATCACAGGCTGCAGATTTATCAACATGTGGTGTCCTGCAACCTTTATACACTGCAGGGATTTAATGAACTGAAAGAGAAGCTTCTCATACAGTATAAAGCAGCTGTGACAACAGATACTGTAAGAATCAACCATATTCATTTATAAATATAATGCAGACTGATATACTGGCATTCCTTATTTAAAAAAGGTTAGTGGAGTGTTAAATTAAATTAGTTTAATTACTTTAATAGCAACAATTGGGGGCGGCAGTAGCTCAGTCCATAGGGACTTGGGCTGGGAACCAGAGGGTCGCCTGTTCGAGTCCCCGTCCGGACCAAAAAATATGGAGTGTGGACTGTGGCTGGAGAGGTGCCAGTTCACCTCCTGGACACTGCCGAGGTGCCCTTGAGCAAGGCACCGAACCCCCCAACCGCTCCGGGCACCTGACCAAAGGGCAGCCCCCTCACTCTGACATCTCTCCACTTTGTGCATGTATAGGTCCTGTTTGTGCATGTGTGTGTCTTTCAGACCTGTGTGTAATTGACAAGCAAGAGTGAAAACATTGAAGTAGTAATAATAAGTAATAAGTAATAATAAAAAAAAGTAAATAAACTTAAACTCAACTGATTTCAATGTCAGGAAAATTTTGAAAATACAATGTGCTGTCATGAAAATAGGGCCCTTAGGCTTTTGAGCTGTTAGGAGCCATATTGGACTCAGGTATCAAGTTTGAGGTCTGTGGATCCAGATTCAAGTTGTTATTTACAAATGAAATCTTTTTATGCCACCAACAAAATTCCATGTGGTTGTAGCTGGATTTTTAAAGCCTTCACTACACTCTTTGCATGGTTAGAGGCTAAGTGAGAAAAAAAGTTTTTTTTGTCTTAATTGGGTGAACAAATCCTTTGACTGAGGTAAATGTGACTAATAAGTAATGGATATTTTATTAATTGTGTCCATCCAGCAGTCTGGTGGTTAGCACTCTCGCCTCACAGCAAGAGGGTTGCTGGTTCGATCCCGGACGTGGGAGCCCTTCTGTGCGGAGTTTGCATGTTCTCCCCGTGTCAGCGTGGGTTCTCTCCGGGCACTCCGGCTTCCTCCCACAGTCCAAAGACATGCAGATTGGGAACTAGGTTAATTGATAACTCTAAATTGTCCGTAGGTGTGAATGTGAGCGTGAATGGTTGTTTGTCTCTATGTGTCAGCCCTGCGATAGACTGGTGACCTGTCCAGGGTGTACCCTGCCTCTCGCCCGATGTCAGCTGGGATCCTGGCATCCAGCTGTCAGGATGAGTAGATGGTAAAATGATTCATTTTAGGTCCAGGGGATTTAATTTGCACTAAGCCTTATGACTATACTAGCTGCTAACAGGCCATACACATGCTGTGTGTCTTAGTTGTTAATGAACAAGAAAAATGTCCATCACAGTCTCTATAAAAAGATTCTCTACTCTGCTACACTCTAACGCTTCTCTCACATCTCTGCTACTCACTGGTGTCTGCACTCAGGCCAGCTCATATTATATAAGACCCGTCTTCTTGAAGATAAAGCAGCTGTGACAACAGATGTAACAATCAGCCATATTCATTTATAGATACAGTGCAGACTGATTTAGCAACATTCTTTATTTAATCAGTGTTGTGTCTGTGGAGTGTTTAATGAAATTAGTTAAATAAGCTTTTAAGCATTATTTCATTATTTCTGCACATTTTCTCCAATTATTAATTTTGCTCTTGTGATAAAAACACCAGAGTGTCAGTTGAGTGACATTGTGCCAGAGACAGACACAGTTACTTCCTGCTGTTTGCCTCTCTCCTCCCACACGGGCACCAGAATACCACACAGACTAGCAAAGCCGTTTTCAGCTCTACAGAAATACAGTCTGCTGTCACAATAATGGGGCCCTAAGACTTTTGAGCTGTTGGAAGTCATATTGGACCTAGGCATCTGGTTTTAGGGCAGGACATCCACCAGAAGCAGCACCCACTATTTTGTGATAATGAGATAACCCATTAGCACCAAAACTCACAAGTACCATGCCATTTATTTTGATGTCAGTGTTACTGTGTAAAGATTCTTCACATAAACAGTCATAAAAACCAGGAGGACATGTTCTCCAAATATTATACTGATACCGTATGAGGAAAAATGCCATCAACACAGTTACATAGCTACAACAGAAAGTATATTAAAGGAATACCGCAAAATAACCATTTGTATAATAATTACTCACCATGTGTCATGCTGAATTTGTGAAGAAAGCTTTGATTTTCTGGCAAGCCTCTACTGTGGACAGAGAATCCTATAAAGGCAAGCATTCTTCAGGAATTGAAGTAAACAGGGTCCACATTTAACAACAGCCAAACTATATTTAACATATGTTTATAAATTCTCACACAGCTCATGTAGTATAATCCAAGTCTCATTAATCCAGTTGTATGGTTAGTACTTCCCAAACACATGCTTTTTTGCTCAAACATAATTTATAACACATCAGCACAAACAGTCTCATGCATGTCTGAGTAGCGTGCACGCTCTGGGGGCCCTACTGGTAGGTGAAAGTGTTTTATATTGTATATAGGATTTGATAAATAACAAAACTGGATACGTTTTGGCAAATCCACCAGATATATGATCAGTACTGAGGGAGAGATGTGTGTGTGTGTGTGTGTGTGTGTGTGTGTGTGTGTGTGTGTGTGTAAAACTATTGGATATGAAGAAGAGAGAGGCAGTTTGGTAGGAAGAGCAGAGCACTTGGATGCCTTAAACATTTGTGACATTGTGGTTTATGGTTGAACTTCCTGTTCACACCCACCAGTGCACAATGAGGTATCAGGGTTGTATGTGGGCTGTTTGAGAAGAGCCAGGCCTGACTGGTGATCACTGATCAGTACTCGCTAGTCTGTTTGACTTGCTCCTGACTTGTGCCATCACACAATAACCACACAGTAATGAAAGCTGGATTTCAAGTAGAGTAGATAACTGCAATTTTTTTTTCATGTTGTCAGTATAAATGATGACTGCTCTCAGATGTAATTCTGATCCATGCCTTGTAGAGGGGCTCCATGTCAAAACCTTTAGATTTTAGTTCATGTGGGGCTTTGAAGGTACACATTGCTAAATACATTTGTGGTTTATTAGATTATTCCAAATTTAACACACTGCAAACCAGAGCCCAGGTAGTATTCCAGCATAGTACGTGTTAGAGTCAGTTAGTATATTGAATGTATTGAAAGACATTGCACAGAGTTCATAGCTTATTGGAGCCCAGGGTTCATCTGTTGGGTTCATTCAGCCATGGCGACAGTCACCTCAGGAGCTCAAGACAGCTACTGTTCTTAGAACTACGTCCTGCAGCTTCTCCCTGTCGACTGCAAAGACCTCAGTACATAATGGGAAACATATGCCTTTCTAAGTCTGTGGATATTCTCATTTATCCAGGTCAATTCCATGCTGGCAACAATACAATCGTAGGCAACTGGACTTTGATTTTGTCTAGAAGACGTTTCGCCTCTTATCCAAGCGACTTCATCAGTTCTCAACGCATCGGTCTGACTAGTCCTCACTAGTCTGACAAACAGTGGAGTAAGACTCAGGTTTTTAACCTCTGTGGAGGTGTACACCCACCACCCTCATCAGACAATACTTCGTTAGTGGAGTTTCACTGGACCATTGTTTGGGTCAGGTGAGTCACACTAGTGAACAACAGTCGTTAGGAGTGAGTGGGGCCACTGGTGAGCAACAGTCGTTAGGCATAATGTGTGGTTACCAGTGAACGACTGTCGTTGTGTTTCTTTGAGCCACTAGAGGTTAGTTTCGGGCAGTCTTTGTTGTTCAGTCTCTTAGGTACAGCAGCAAGGGCCGCATTGTAAATGGGGGATAGGTGGTGTCTCAGGCCACCTCCCCTGTTTAGAGACGGCTTCTCTATTTTAACGTAGATGGATTCTTTCACCCCTCTTTGGAACCATCTGTCCTCTCTGTCCAAGATTTTCACATTGCTGTCCTCAAAGGAGTGAGCCTTCTCCTTTAGATGTAAATAAACAGCAGAGACTGGACCTGAGGAGTTTGCCCTTCTGTGTTGAGCCATGCGCTTGTTTAATGGTTGTTTGGTTTCACCAATGTATGAGTCCTTGCATTCCTCACTGCATTGGACAGCATATACCAAGTTGCTTTTTTGAGTGTGTGGTACCCTGTCAACCATCTGTCCTCTCTTGGAGAGGACAGATGGTTGACTAACGAAGTATTGACTTATGAGGGTGGTGGGTGTACACCTCCACAGAGGTTAAAAACCTGAGTCTTACTCCACTGTTTGTCAGACTAGTGAGGACTAGTCAGACCGATGCGTTGAGAACTGATGAAGCCGCTTGGATAAGAGGCGAAGCATCTTCTAGACAAAATCAAAGTCCAGTTGCCTACGATTGTATTGTTGCCAGAATGTCTTTCTACTAATTTAAGAACAATTTGGCTAAAATGTTTGATCAACACATTTTACATACACTCTTCATTCTGTCTATAATTGTAAAGATGTATGTTTTTATTAGTGTTATCTAGCACTATGAAAGTTTGTTCTGTCAATAAAGTCAGTGTTATGTAGTTAATGACAACTTTAGTCACCCCGGAGAAGCTGAAGAAATGAACTGTATTCCAGATACTGACGTAAAGTGAAAAATTAAAAAACCTGTTTGATTCTTTAGATTGTGAAGTGTTGCAAAGCTTTTGTGAACAAGTCGGATGTGAGGATTAAAAAAAAGGCATCTGATGGACAAATGTGAATACGTGTCAGTCCAATTCAGACTAATACAGTATTACTGACAGACAATGGATTATCTGTATATCTTTTACGTTAACCTGTTACATATGTAATTGTGAGGAAGTTTTGATGGGAATATCTTTATTTGGGGATAGCAAATATGTTAGGAGTCATAGCATAGTAAGAAGTAATATAGGGAAGAGAGATATCACTGTTCAGTTTGTAATGCAGAGGGACCACGGCCTGTAGGACATCATTCGTCTTGAGAAAATATGTCACTGGGGAGTAACTTTATGTCCAGTGGGCTTCTTCATCAAGTCCACTGTTGGAGAGAAGTGGCTGCTGGTAGGATGATTTGGGGCTTAAGTAACATCTGAGTCTACCACTCAGAAACGCTGGTTATCAACCCAAACACACTCAATGTACTTTTACTATAATCTAGAGAACATTAAAAAAAGTAGTTACTGATTGCAATTTAATAATTCAGATACCACCCAATGTATGTTCAAAGCTCTGTGATTTGGTGGACCCAAGCTGTACATGTTGTTTGGAGTGGACCCAAGACTGACAACTACAATCCAATCTATTATAGCATGTCTGTCATTGTAAGAATGTTCTTCCCATGATCGCTACATTCAATGGCAAATATATCTGTCCCCTGGAGGGTATTTCCATAAAGATTAAATGTGAGATTTAAGTAATACACACTAATGATATTCACAATGTACAATGTAGACAATGATGTATGACAATATTATAAAGCCTGGGACATAAAACATTACCAAAAACAATTACTAACTGAATAAAAGCTAGATAGATGGCACAGAAGAATAAGACTTTTAATTTTACGGCATTAATTTCATCAGCACCTGAATCATTCTGGTAAGGCTGGAGACTGTCCATGTAGACTGCAGCTTTTTGTCCTTGGCTACAGCTGCCTTCACTCATCCAGACAAGTCTGAATTCATCTCAAACAAGCCTTAAGATTTACTGTTTTCCAGGAAGTTAATGCTGCCATTCCACTAGGTCTTTGAGGCTACCAATAATGTGCTGTTTGTTATTAAAGGTACAGCATCAGGTTCACAACAAGGTTCAGAGTAGGAGATAAGCAGTGGCAGCAATTATGAACATGTGGAAAGTGCTGAAGGCATTTTGGAGAATGTGCCTGTGAAATTTTTGAAAATTACGCAAGGACTACCACAAGGGCAAACTTGAGTATGCTGCTCCTATCATGGCAAAAGGTATGTCATCATGACAATTTCCCTCCAGGCAGACTACTGTCATTTATTTGGAAACATGATTCATAAGCTTGAGCAACCACAGTTTGTTTGTGCAGTTAGGTATTCCCAGTGATGGGCTCTTCAAATCCCTCAAATAAGCCACAAATGCCTGCTGCAACCAGCAGCCTCAGAGGTCACTGTCAGTTGGTCAGTCTGACAAAATCAGTGGGAGGGGTAAATGGGAGTGGCCAATCACAAATAGGTGCATGACTTTCATATGAATTAACAGACTTGCCCCAGATTTTGTGGAAAGACTGGTTAAGAGCCAAAGGATAGCAATTGGCAAAACAGAGCAATGAGTGCATGCATATGTGCTCACAGCTATTGCAAATTTGTTTGTTTAATTACTTATGCATATGTTGAAGTCTTTGCTTTAATGCTTGCATTTGTTTTGTAGCCTTTTTGGAGGGATTCTGCCTTTATTTACAGCTAGTAGATCATGTGTTTCTTAACATGTCTCTAAATGTATAACATGTATTTTACTGTTCAGTTATATGAAAAGTGCTTTTCCAAAGTTGCATCAGTTGGCAACAGGTCCTTCAGTGTGTCCTCCAAACTAAGCAACAAAACACGTTGTTGGTGACTGTCTTTAAAAATGACATGGTGTTTTATGATCAGCCCCATCTGCAGGGCATTAGTGTTAAATGTTCATTATTGTAACTATGCTGACAAAAGTCCCTTAACCTTAATAAAGTACTTATTTTAACTAGAGTGCGGCACGGGCTGCATATTTCTGTCCGAACCCGACCGAGCCCAAGAGAAAAGTATCCGAATCCATCTGAACCCGACAGTCATTCTGTTTTGTTATGTCCGAAACCAAACCGAGCCCAACATTATTTAATTAGGCTACTAAGGCACTGAGTTTGTGTCACACAGTTGTTATGGTTACAGGCTATTTAACAGGCCGGGCGTGCGCTGTGGGTGCTCCGCGGAGAGGGAGACCTCTGTGTCTAATCAAGGCGGAGGCGGGCGCGGGAGGTCCGAGACTTCCAGTGAGGGACAGGTAGAAACAAACAGCCAGTGTGTCTGTGTGTGTTATGTTCAAGTGTTGTCACGTAAATAACAGCGCCCAAGCAATAAACAGGACAGACAATAGGATTTTATTTATTTTTACACTACATTTTCACTGAAAGCTGACCGAATCCGACATGAGCCCGAATACAATTTATACATTTTTGACCGAACCCAGCCCGACGGGCTTGGATCGGGTAGCCACACTCTAATTTTACCCCAAACCATGCTCTTTCCCTAACCTTAACCCAGCTGTCCTCATGCCTGACCCTTACCAAACCTCAACCATAGTGATTTCAGCCTGATTGGACATCAAAAAAACTGATTTATTTTTGTAATGGCTTTGGAAGGCACAAATAAACTATTCTGTGGTACCTATGTGTCAATCTAAAGGACAGTTATAAACAATTTATTTTGCCATTTCATTTGGAGGCTGTTTTTAGATATGCCCAGCTTTGGTAAAGGTTTGGTAAGCACAAAAACTACTTGGTCAGGGAAAGACTGTGATTTAGGTTAAAATAACTATTGGGAAAGGTTATGAAAAGACCATGGTTTGGGTAAAAAAAAATTAAAAAATAAACAATTTGGTAATGGTTTAAAAGACACCAGCTTTGACTGCTGGTGACAAACAGGACACAGTCCATCAAAGTCACAGACTTTTTCACAGAGTATAAAAACATTTTTCCTCTGTCCCGTCGTCCTTTTCTGACCATTCAGTATTTATCTTAAATGTTATTTGTCGTAATGTATTTCATTTTGCAGTGCAAAGGTTTTTACACCAACCCTTAATGTCGACTAATTAACAAGTAAAATGATCCATGTCTCAGAACACCTGTAAAGTGGACTGATACATGCAAAGTTGAAAGTCCCAGTGCTATTATACAGTATATCAGCACTAATGGAATGCCTCCTGTACAATCAAAGTGCTTGTTTGGAACTAACTGTTGTATAATAAAGGCTCTATTGTTTGCTTTGAAATGTAATGTAGTATTATTGCAACCTTGACTTATTCAGATGACATTTTTTTTGTTTGCTTACATGCACTTAATGAATCAGGTTCTTGAGAGAAACCAGGTGAAAGGACAATGTGTTTGCATGCACTGTAGTAACCTGGTAACTGTACATCAGCATGTACATGCAGCAGGTCAGTAGTCAGATTTCTCCCCTATTCCAAAATTATATATCAAAAGCATGGCTTGCTTATTTCAACTGTAATAGTGATAGTAGATACTGCACTTAGCCTATTTGCGTGTGTCAGTTGGTGCAGCCTTACAGCTCAGTGAGGAGGACAGACGGACAGACAGACAACATACGCTTTCCTTCACAAAGTGAAGCACTGCATATGCATATACATATAATCATGTATCTGACTGTGTCTAAGGAGAGAGTGAAATGTATCAGACTGTACATTTGGAAACTTTGGTCACATCTCTGATCATCCAGTAGTTGAATTAGGGGTGGGCGATATGGCTGAAAAGTATATCACAATATAGCTGGTTCATATTGATCGATAACGATAATTATCGATAATTTTTTTATAAGGACCAGGAGAAAATAAATACATTTTAACAAATTTATTTTAAACTCAATAGCTTTTTTTCTGATTGCAATCACAGTCATCAGTCAAGGCACATGGAAGAAAATGTAATGTCAACCCAACCATTAGAAAACACTCAAATAAATGACCATACACAAGATGGTATAAAAACTACTACTCGACTATTTCCTCGCTATCCGCACTCATTCTTGCTACTCACTCCACACTGTGTTGTGTTCAGTGTTGCCAGATCTTGGGAGAGAAACAAGCAACCAGGACCAGCAAACAAAATTACTTCACAAATACATTATATTTACTGCCTGTGAACTCTACCAAACCAACTAACTGACCAAAAACGTGGAAAGAATAAATGAATGAATGAAAATGCAAGTAAAGAAGTCGCATATAACGAGCCATTTTACTTTCACTTTGACAGTGCTGGTATGCTGAACAAGATCTGAATGATGAGTGCATATTTCACACAGAATCTGAATCTGCACACTGCCTTTGAATCGTCCCCCTCTCGGAGTCGAATCTTTTAATGCTCTCTCTTTCTACAAATCTTTATTGTATTCTTTCCATATTTCGCCCACGTGTTAGCGAAATAGTTAAAGAACTCCATTAATTGCACAATTAAAATGTGAAAAGTCTCACTGACTGACCATCACCTGTGTGTATGCGGAGAAGGAGAGGGGCGGAGGGAGCGGAGCTGTGGAAAAATCCAGCAGTCCGACATACTGTCATGCATTTAAATAACTTATTAGACGGATATATACAGAGAAGGTGACGTTTAGAGAGCAAGCCCTAATAAGCAACTCCACTTCAGAAACAAGCCCAAAAACCCCAACCTCATCCTCTAGAATTAAATTTAACACTGGGCATCCGAACACACGTCCAGTGTAGTAGTTTCGGCACTGTTACTACTTCTGATGCTGGCCTTAAGGCAAGACAAGTCTGTCCCCCGTTCTGTGATTGTAACTTTTATACAGCATAGCGAGGCAGCATAATGGTATGAAATTCCCACCTTTAAGAGGCAGTGCTAAGGGACTAAAAACAGACAGCCCACCCCTATTACCTACAGCAGGAGGAAAGTCATCAGTATGGCAAAAGCTACACGTAATTGTGTAACCACTTGGGAGATGAGAGAGATGAGCACTGCCTCTGCACAGAGCCAACACCATCTTGGATCCTTATTTAGTCAACGATCATCAAAAGAAAAGCCAATTGCCTACATACTTACACCTTAAACACATCATGCACACTCTCACACTGATGGAAAGAGACTTTTGCAACAAAATAGGACAACAGTCAGAACAATTACTGAGGGCACAACTTTGCAGTCGTTTGCAATCTTGCAGTCATCATACTGGCAGTTGTGTTGTCCAGGCAACAAACCTCCGTGCAACTGCCAGGACATACTGTACCAGGACACACTCTCTGTCAAAACATGACATGGGGAATTTTAGACTAAAAAGACTGTAACATCAAAAGATGCCCACACACACACACCAAAGGTCAACTTCACTGTGACATCATAATGTTCTTGATAAAACACCTCTCTGGCCATTATTCAATGTCATATTTCAGGAACAGAAGGGGAAATATTTTGTCGAAAAGTTGGTGACTCTAATCTTGGGTGTCCACCTTGAAACTGTACTGATTTTATAGGTCGTCTGTGCTGTCAAGATGTGCATGAAGCATCCATGTTTTCACAGACATGTATGTAATCGTGTATAAAAAGTTGACTGGTGGGTGGAGGCATACAAGTTTGTGTTTTAAGCATTATTCCATTAATACTGTGCATTTGATTGTAAAATCACCACAGACACACACACACACACTCACATCAAGGCCTGAAAAAACACATACCAGTAAAATAAAAGCAGTGTAGAATAAACCTTGTTTTCACAGTTTGCCAGCAGATTCCAGGAATTAGTCTTGCATCAGGTCTGCCATTTTAAAGCTTGACAAACTGACAATACACTGGTTTCTAATTTGACAGTTTAGACCTACGGGTATTTTTCCCCTCCCAAAAGCTCTTTATGGACAATCCTTTGACCCATATTTCTGGCTATTTCAGATACTGGCTTGTTCTTGCTTTTGTCTAATTTTGTCTGCAAATGGGCCAATTGTTCTTCTATGACAGCCTGCCTTTTCCTTTAATCATGCTGAATAAACAAGTAAATCAGCCCATTGAAAGGTCCATGTTCTAGAGATCCAGCTGTCAGATGACTTTTCAAAGAATACCATCCATTCTACATTTGCATAAAGTCTGTTGAAGCCTGTCCTACTGTCTACACAGTAAATTTAAATCTTCATAAGTGCTTCTGCAGACGCAGTGGATCTTGTTTCAGATATACACACTGTTCTATGGCATTTAACTGGAACATAGATGGAAACTTAGCATTCTGCAGAATTAAGATTACTTAACTTTTATGAACCAGACAAAATGAAGTTTAAATAAGCAAAAGTCAGGATATGTTATTCTAACTGCTGCATAATGTGGCCCACAGTGCACTGGAACAGGGCTTACATATGACATGAGCAAATCTCTGAAGAGAATGTCATACAGTAGAGAAACAAGACTCTTTATACTGCTAAATATATCCTTGTCCTTCCTTTTCTTGTTTTCTTTTCAAGAATGAAGTATTGGCCTGAACTTCTCCATTCTTATGCTGTTATAATGATGTCACTGTTACTCTGGTACCACACAGTCTTTTACTAACAACAACCAAAGTAAGCTCAATTGAAGAGTCAAGGGGAACCCTTTTCTAGAATTGTAAAGAATAACTGTTGCGTGTGTGTTTGTGTGCGTGTGTGTGTGGCCTTGTATGTAAATGTGTACTGACTGAACATTCATCCAGGCATCATGTATTCATTGTTTAAAAACAAAACATTGTAGGCCAATGCAATAAACAATGTCAAAGTCAAATTTGTATGTGTGTGAGAGAGAAAAAAGTTGGTATTAGATGTATGGAAGATGCAACAAAGCAGTGAGAAGTTGCTTTGTCTATGTTAAGACTGTCAGAGGTCCTGGTGTAATTCAAATGCTGATTGTTGAGGCCTCAGTTGTAAATGTCTTTGCAGACTTGGTGAAAGTCTCCCTGTGCTTATTTTTGTTAATGCTATTTTCCTCTGAGTAGAATATGTCCTCATAATTAAGACTCTGACACATCTTCTAAGTTTTCATTTTGTGACTGATGCATCAGCAGATCAGCAAAGATTTAGTAAGCTGAGACTACTGTGTTTAAGACATTTATCAGGAGAAGTACAAAAAGATGGAGGATCCCAGACAAACCCCCTCACAGTAATATTCTGTATATCCTGCTGATTATTCTGAGAAATTTTCTGTCAGGTACTGAGACGTCCTCCTTGTCTCCCGCAGGCTGCAGCAGGAAAGATCTCAGTGGACGGGTTGCTGCAGATGTCCAGCTCTGAGTTGCAGGACACGATGCGACGCCTGGGCTCCAACTCAGAAGATCGTTCTCGCCTCACTGCCGCCCTCTCCTGTCTGAAGAGTGCTAATGAAACAGGTGAACCAGGAAATTGGCTGCCCTGCATTCTGTGAAGGGGTCATTCACAGGCATAGCAAAAAAACAAAAACAGAAAAGCATTAAACAGTGTTTATAAGTAATTAGTAATTCATTTATTCAGTTTAATCTTTACCATGATAAATGATTATGTGATGTATTTAACAGCCATCTTGGTTTATGTTTTACACAGGGTTTCAAATGGGAATTTTCAAATATGTTAAATATAACACCTTTTGATATTACATTTTAAATCAGTACAGGGTTACCAACCCAGTATAGCAGCTACCACACTCTCAGAGCCCCACAGTCACTGTGTGTCATTTACAATAGGTTTTTAGTAGTCTGAGTAAGTGAAAATGATTTAAGAAATTTGCACCACTTCCATAGCACTTTTAAAATATCTGAATTTTGTTCCCCCAATGCTACAGTCTTTTACTTCAAAATTCCCTCACTGATATTTTTTGTTCAGCACATGCGAAAAAAAACAAAGCAAGTTAAGAAAACATGATCAAAGTTACCACAAAATACAGAAACACAGTGCAAATACAGAAAACACAACCAAATATAGAACAGGCACAATCATTTTTTAATTACAAAACAGTTACAGTTACAATTATAAAACTATTTAATTCACTTATTCGGTTAACATGTTATTATTATTATTATTATTATTATTATTGTTATCACTGTTTAAACATTCTTATTACATGATTCAGATAGTAAGTATATTTTTTGAATTGGTAATCAGCAAAAGTCTAACTACGTTAACAGATATCTGCAAAAATATCTGAATTATGCACTCAGAATGTCAAAACAAACAACCAAACAAATAAAAAAACAATAACCTCTCAGCAGGTTTGGCCATGAAATCTCCAATTACAAATGTTTACTAAAGCTAGAGTTGTGAGTACACCTATAACCTGTTGCCACTGGGCCAGGCCACATATTGCACTGTATAGATTTTCACACATATGCTATATGTACCCATTAAATCTTGTGACACTATAAATGTAGTACAGCTCCTCAACTGTTTTTACAACTTCAAGAGCTGGATGAAACAGAATATTTTGCAACTAGATGAGTCCAGATCTAAAGTTATTTTATTGGGCTAACCTCCTTGACAGCTTCTCTATCATATATACTGGGATTTTTCTTATCTTATGTAAAAGAGTCTACTTGCAGTCAAGGGGCTATATTTGACCTACCATTTGACAATCGATTATCCAGAGTGGTACAGTCATGTCTCCTTCAGCTGAGGGCAATAACTAACATAATTTTTAACAGTTGCAGAGCTTGAGAAAAGACAGTGTCTTTTTTTCTCTCACTGGGATTGCTGTGATTCTCTTTATCAATCAATCAGTCAATTTTATTTATAAAGCCCAATATCACAAATAACAATTTGCCTCAGAGGGCTTTACAGCATACTCCAACCTAAGCCATCAGTCAACTGCTTGCCTCCAGCTGATTCAAAACACTGTTGCTAGGCTTTTTACAAACTCTGGGAAATCAGATCACATCACTTACATTCTTGCATCTTTGCACTGACCCCATTTGAGTTTTAGCTCTCAGCTTTCCCCACAGTAAGAAAAAGCTAGTACAATACATAAAATGTTATGTGATGCATTACAATGTGTGATGCACCAGCAATAAACACTTTTACTATATATAAAACTACTAAACTACTATATATAAAATTAAAAAGACCGGTGTCTCAAAGTAGTGCAGGTCAACATACAGACCAATCAGCCACAACTGGAGTCTTGCTTAATCATCCAGCAGTAGTTAATAAAACATCACTATGTGTATCTTGCCATTTTTTGTTATTTGAAAAAACTTGCATTTCGTGTCTTGTTTGTTACTTTGAAAAATGCTCACAATGTTTTTATTCCGTTTTGCTTTCATACTTGTATGCTTGTTTTTACTGTTTTGTTCTGTGTTCTACTTTCAAATTCTTGCTAGGTAGTTTAGCATTTTTGCAGTTCACTCAGTTTGTTTTACTATCAAGCTCTTTGTCATTTCTTTTTAAAAAGTGCTATAAATAAAGCTATAATAAAAATAATTTTATGCTGTAATGGTACACTGACTCTTTAATTTCTATGCACATTAAAGTGTGTGCTACACTTGACTATGTGAAGGAAGGTACTAAACTGTTGTAGTAAAAGTAAACTTAATTCATTTTCAGATGGGACTACATTAGATTTGAATTGATGTGCTAATTTGATTAAATTTATATTTAAACCATCCCAACCATCTTTTTGTAATGTGTGACAACGTGTACTCCATTTGTGTACTACTCTTTCATTTATCATCTTTGCTTTTTATGCTTTTGCTAAGGAGGTGACCCGAGGCCCAACTCAGGCTCCTGCAGCTCTGAGCCCCAACAGGACAGTGATGCATTCTCTCCCATTCGCCCACCCTCCAGCTCCAATAGTTCCCCCAACCCTGTGCAGCCCGCCAGCACCCATGGCCGCTCCATCTCCATATCAGCTGTACCTTTTTCAGAAGAACAGAGACCTTGTATATTAACTGAGGACGCCTTCGCCCCAGAGCCAAGCACTCCTCCAGCCACTCGAGCCTCAAAGACGCGAACTGCCAAGCCCTGCAACACACCACCGGCATCTTCCCGCAAACTGCTGCAGCTCCTCCCCAACATCGCACTGACAAGAAGCAAGAGTCATGAGTCACAGCTGGCCAACCGCATTGAGGAGCCTGCTACACACAAGTGGGTTTTAGAACTGATACTGCAACTGTGTTTTTATGGTAAAGATGGTGAATCCGAGTGTGCTGTTGGAATATTTGCCTTACCTTTCAACTGCTAAACATCAAACTGAAATAACATAAGTCACTGTACAGAGTGGGGGTGTAAATCACAAGTTTCATCATAATGCAATGCCACATCAAGTTTTTGGACAACAATATGGTATTTCCTGATATTACAAAGTCTGCCACAGTATTATTTCAGTTCAGTTCATTTCAGGGGCCTATGAGCAGTATGAGATGAGTTAATATCCTCATTGTCTTTTTCTTGCAGCTGATACCAAGTGTGACATTGTTTTTCTGAATGAACTTTAGCTTGGTTCCCAAAAGGGCCCTATTTAAATAACGTATAGAACATGGTTTAAAGTGCATGGTGCAGGTGCATTTAGAACGTGTCAAACTCCATTTTGCTAGTTAAAATAATCATAATCTGGGTGCAAAGTAAGTCACAGGGTGCAAAGAGGTTGTATTTAGGCCCTTAATTAATCATAGGTGTGTTTTGGGTGTAACAGCAGAGTGTCATCTCATTACCTTTAAAAGCCAGGTATGCCTGTACTGTTATTTATATGGTGGATTTGCCAAATTGAAGAAGCAAGCAGTTTTCTGCTGAGAGTAATGTAGTAATAGCAGTGATGTCACTGCAGCAAAAACTGTGGGATATTTGAGCAACAAAACTAAGAACTGTAGTTGTAAACTTGACAGAGAAAAAGGAACTAAACTTTTAGCTTCTGAAATAATCAATGAAGTTATGCTGCTCCTCGTGTAAATGCACACAGATAGTTGGACAGCAGCTCTGCAGCTCTGCACTGATCTCTGCTACTTATACATACCTGTGTGTGCAACAAGTTTGTGTCTGCACCCTCCGATGTAGGCACTTCTTTGACTTCAGAACAGGTTTTTGTTGGTCAATGGCACAATCACATTCGGCTGCCTCAAAATAGCAATATGCCAACAATGCACCCAACCACACCACATTTTAAGACCTACACAGCCATGGGCCCACAGATGGCCACAGAAACCTTTGCTAGTGACAAAACATGGGCTGTGAAAATGACAACTGTGATAGTGTGAAACTAGCAGTAATGCTTTGTGTTGGAATTAACACAGGGGCCCACAGTGTCTTACAGTGTCATCATCAGCCTAAAATGTCAGCTTTGCACATAAGCTATTTTATGATATAACAGGCAAATATCCAATTAATTTACAAAGTGGCAGTCATGCTCCCTGGCGGATTAAAACTTTTGATTTTAACTGAGTTCATGGCCTTCCATTTTCCTTCAGGAAAAACTTTACATTCTAGCCCCACAGCTGGTAAAACTGCAAATAACAAAATTGTCATTAAGTTGTGGGTACTGTCCAACACAGTTTCCAAGGTCAGGGCTCTGAATTAATGTAGTTTGGCACTTTCACATATACAAATGAAAGAAGACAAATCAAAACCATATCTATTCCTGACTGTTACACTATGGTTTACCTGCTACCAATGACATAACAGTTCTTTTTTTCAGCACTTTGCACTGAGCAGCTGAGCTGTCACCGCATGACAGGTTGAAGTGAACTGCTGTATACAGTAGCTGTAAGCTGCTCTCTCTCCTTGCAGAACCTGTAAGAAGAACAAAGTGCTGGGTGCAATTCATATCAATGGCTATGGGTACAGTCCTGAAGACTCAGCGCTGCGCTCTCCCCTGCTGTCCGCCCGAACACCTGGCCCTGTCCCAGCCTCAGCCCCATACATGATGCCTGCCACACCCAACCTTCTGGAGAGTAAGTGCCCATAACAGATACCTGCCTGGATTCCTGCTCTCACTGGGCCTCATTCACTAATATGTGCGTGTAAATGTTCTTAATTTGCGTACAAAATAAGTGCGTACGCAAAATCACCGTGGGATTCATGACACCTGCACACTGCCACACCCCCATTTCTCCATACAAGGAAACTGCTTGCCTAGAGTTGATTCATGAATGAAGGAAGTACTAAGTCATATTGGAATTTGATATATTCAGGCAATAGCCTTAGACTCGCATAGTTGCAGTAGAACACGCCTTGGCAATCAGAAACGACTGATAAGCCATTCATCATTTTCCTCGAACATGTTGTGTCGGTCCCTGAATACGTGCTCTCTCCTCAGGGCACGGGCTGCAGTATCCTCTAGCAAGGCTAGATATGCCATCTTAACACTTGCTCAGGTGAAGCAGAATCGTTTATATACCCTGCATGCCCTTTAACATGCTACCAATTAACCAATTGCCTTTGGCCACAGATGCGTAATTTCATGGCACAAGAAATTGTTGGGAGTGGGTGATCATTATGGTGGTCTGAGGCAGTTCTAAATTTAGAGTAAGAGTAAGAACAAATTCTGGTAAGAAAATATTGATGAATCCCGGATTTGTACGTCAAACGATCGTACGCACAGTTTAAGCACAGATTTGTACATACACACAGTTTGTGAATGAGGCCCATTGTCCTTTGGTGCCTCTGTGATTCTCTTTCATTTTCCCATTTTCTCTTATTGTGTTTTTGACATACTATGTTCTAATGTTCTTCACAGGTGTGACCATGCACAGGAGTTCCCCTCAGACAATAAGGAGAGACATTGGCCTGGCTGTAACACACAGGTCAGTTACTGTCACCCCTATACCCCTCCTGTCTAGTTTAGAATAAAAGACTTCACAGGAGAATGTTAAAGTCCATGCACACAATGCTGTGGACACTGTGGTTATTGTGTCACAACATTTTTATTGAGTGTGGCCTGTGAGAGAAACGTTATACTTAAATTGATGTAGTGATAGTTCTGAATTGTTGGGCAGAGACGAGGCTGTAGGTTTCGTTTTAAAACTGGGGAGTTCCCCTTTAATGGTTCTTTAATTGTTTTTCAAAGATTTAATACTTTTTTAATAGTTTAGGTCAGTGTTTGAAATGAAAGAAAAGACCAGTTTTTTGCATGCTTCTACAAACAAACACGTTCACATACTGTTGTGGAATTTTTCCGTCTGACTGACATTCCAGTGTCATCACTGTGGTTTCCTGTAAATTCCCTATGCGAGTGTGACTGGAATAGACAGTGTGACTCTGAGAGGAGTGAATCCAAATTCACACTGAGCTCTCTGATGTAAACCACTGTGGAACCAGTGCATCTGTGAGGAGAAGGAATTTGAACAATGTGGAGCATTCAGTCTGTTTATCTTACTGACAGCGAGTGATTTACTATGAATCTGTTCTCAGCAGCTGCCTGCATTATGTAGGGGATTTGAATTGCATATTGTGGCCTTTTTTTCCCCAGAAACCCACTGTAAATTTCCTGGTTATATTTCCCTTATTCTAAATGTGACTCAGCTTAAGTTAAACAGAATGACAATGTTGTGTTTTGTGACCTTCACACAGTAAAAGACAACAACTAGCAGAGCTACATAAAGCTGATGTCCGTCAGCCTGTCTGCGCCAACAGCTGCTGTCGGGCAGGTTGACATTAGACTTAGTATGATTAATTAAACCTACATTCTTTGAGTGTTATCCACTGGAGGTGGTGGAAACAAGGTTTAAACACAAGACTAGTATTATTTTCACCATTTAAATAGATGTGACAGCAGACAGCTGCTTATTAACACATCCCACAACATTATCATTATCTCTCCTTTCAGTCTTCATCAGCTCCTGAGAGAAACATCTGGCTCTTAGCTGCTCAACTGCAGGTCAACATGGTGGAGCAGTCTCTATCTGTGTCTGTCTGTTTCAGGGTGCTGTCTGTTGACTAAGCAATGAATCCACTTGTTTCAGCTCTACTGGACACATCGGGTTGGGAGTGAGTTACTGCCCCCAGCAGGAGTTCAACTGTCTTGTGGTCTTGTTAACGAGTGAGGGTAGAATGGATTGTGAGATGTATCGGCGGTTTGGCAAGGCGTCTACTGTGATGTAGGTGCTGCGCTGGACTGTCATAGTGAAGAGAGATGAACCAGAAGGCAAAGCTTTCGATTTACTGGTCCATCTATGTCCCAACCCTAGCCTGTGGTCATGAGCTATGGGTAATGATCGTAAGAATGAGATTGTGGATACAATCGGCCAGAATGAGTTTCCTGCAAAGGGTGGCTGGGCTCAGCCTTAGAGATAGGGTAAGGTGCTCGGAGTAGAGCTGTTGCTCCTTTGCGTCAAACGGCCAGTTGAGATGGTTTGGGCACCTGATCAGGATCCTGGGCGCCTTCCGTTAGAGATGTTCCAGGCATGTCAAACTGGTGGGAGGCCCCAGGGCAGACCCAGAGCATGCTGGAGTGATAATGAATGATATTTTGTCTGGCCTGGGAACACCCAGAGATCCCCCAGCAGGAGCTTGAAATTATTGCGAGGGAGAGCAGCATCTGGAGTACTTCGCTCAGCTTGTTACCCCCACGACCTGGCCTTGGATAAACAGTTGAAAATGGATGGATGGATGGGGGGGCAAACTTGGGTCAGAGCCAACTTCAGATTCTAGTGGAGCTCATGCCGTAGACACTCTCATCATGATGGAAAGTAAGTTAATGAAACCCGGGAAAAACGTCCAGATAGGCGATAAAGGACTCAAAAATAAATGGCATTGAGCATGGGTAGAAGAGATAGGCAACCCATTCCTCATCCCCCAATTGCCTCAGAGGTCAATGGTCAGGACCTCACAAAATATGTTGTATTATGACAATTATGACAAAATCTAACACATTTTATATCCAAAAGGCCAAAGCTCGACTTCACTGTGACATCATAATGTTCTGGATTAAACACCTCTCTGGCCATTATTCAATGTCATATCTCAGGAACAGAAGGGAAAATATTTTGGCAAAAAGTTGGTGACTCTAATCTTGGGTGTCCACCTTGAAACTGTACTGATTTTATAGATTTTCTGTGCTGTTGTTGGGAAGATGGAAGCCAAGTCCCAACAGACTGAGCTACTGCTGCCCCAAAGATTTTCAGTCTCGTCATGTAAAGTACTTAGATACTAAATTCAGTTCTACAGTCACTGAATTTCAGGGCATTAGATGAATTGATCCAAATGAAATGTTAGAAGATAGTGTCATTATGATAAAGAAATGTTTTTTTTTCTTTCTTTTTAGGTTCTCAACCAAGTCCTGGCTCTCCCAGACGTGCCAAGTGTGTCACAAGAGCATGATGTTTGGTGTCAAGTGCAAACACTGCAAGTAAGAGACTGTAAATATAACCTCCCCCACTGTATTTGAATATAGCACTACTTGTTGTGGTCTTATTAGGGTATGTCATATCTATCTGTTCACAGGTTAAAGTGCCACAACAAATGTACCAAAGATGCTCCCTCATGTAGGATATCATTTCTCACATGTAAGCAACGCTCAACAATATTTCTTTTCTTTCACTCATCCTTTTTTTAAATTGAATTGCCAGGATGTTGCTCTGTGTTGTGCGCACCTTAAAGATAAGAGCCCAAAGTGCACTCCTGGTGACTTGCAGTGTAAAGACATCTGGTTGTCTATAAAACCTCATGATTTTTAGATAATTACCTTTTTTTCAACTGCATTTCATTGAAAATATAGTCAGCATGTAACAGGTTCTACAGGATCTCCTGGACATATTCAGGCCTGTATATACATCAAAATGATACAAATGGGTTTACAAGTAAGAAGCCACCACAGTGATGGCAGCTCATTTTTCTGTGGTTGAAGGCGAAGGACAGCACACAGACTAGTTTGTTTTATCAGTGTCTTTTTATTTCAACAGCACTGTGTTGAATTGGTCACCATTAGGATACAGGATCTAGTTTCTCCTGTAGCAGAACATGTTTTAGAATACAGCTGCCACAATATTTCTCGTCTACACTCCCAAGGCAGGGAGAAAGTGCATTGCAAAAGGCAAGGTTGCAATCTGAATCAATTGCTTTTGCAACATGATGCATTTTGATACATAATAACAGTTAAACTTGACTTGAAAGGAAACACTAATTGGTGACAACCAATTACTGACATTGGACGAGAGGCAGGGTACAGACTAGACTATCGCAGGGCTGACACATAGAGACAAACAACCATTCATGCTCACATTCACACCTACGGACAATTTAGAGTTACCAATTAACCTAGTCCCCAACCTGCATGTCTTTGGACTGTGGGAGGAAGCCGGAGTACCCAGAGAAAACCCACACTGACACGGGGAAAACATGCAAACTCTGCACAGAAGGGCTCCCTCCTGGGATCAAACCAGGAACCCTCTTGCTGTGAGGCGACAGTGCCTGTTATTATTTAGTTTTACATTTAAACACATTAATCCAGAAAAAAATCTAATTCTAAAATGATTTCAAACATATTGTGTTATTATTTAGTTTTGACACAATGTGTTTGAAATTATTTTAGAATTAGATTTTTTTCTGGATTAATGTGTTTAAATGTAACCACAAGATGGTGCCCTAACATGAGAATCAGGCATGCATGGCAGCACAGGTAATACACCAAGGATGTGATTATCATATTATCATATTATCAGGATGCCTTGTTAATTTTTGACATGTTTGGCAATGTCCAACCCCATCATGGGGGTTGGTTGGCACGATGTTAAAATGTTACAGTTGCAAAATGAAGTAACCAATAGAAACTATTTGAACAGTTAATTATAATATAAATAATATATTAATTTAATAATATAAATATAATTATGAACAGAAAATTATACTCAAACACATTTACTCACCCGACTAAAAACAAGCAAGAAGTCTGTTCAGTCATGGACCAAAATGCACATAAAATCGTGATAGTCCTTTTGTACGACGATAGTGTCTAGACCAGGCAAGTTGATCAAGTTGTTGGAAAAATTTCTTTTCTTCATTTTGTATGAATCACATCCAACGAAAGTTTCAATATTCTGATACTGGCTGTCTGCAGGTTCATCCAGCTCTTTAATGTTTTCACCTTCCCCTATATCCAGCTCACACAGTGTATGGATTGGTTACTTCCTGTCCTCCATCTGACTTTTGCACCTCATAATAGTCATGTGATCACAAACAAGCTGTTGTTTTGGACATGTGCCAATCAACTTGCTCATGTTTGACCCAAATTTGTGATGAAATAATGTAAGCCAGGCACCATCACTCATTACAGACTTTCAGATCTTATTTCAAAATGTAGCTGATTACCCTATCTATTATCTAGAAGTAATACATTTCTAATATCTCAGATGTTAACATGAGGTGCACTTCAAGAAAGCACATATGTTGATGTTACAGTTTATTTCTGTGACCTTCGAAGGACCAATTATAGCTGTCGCCAACCAACCCTGGTCTCCTTCAGGCACTTGTGTATTGTTTTAAGACAGACTTGAAAATGTGTATCTTATCATTAAATATTCAGTGTGTTATAAAATTAGCTAATGTTTTATTGTGATTTGTAGTGCCAAGGATGCGGAGGGCAGAATCAGTGCCATCTGATATCAATAACCGGATTGATCACACAGCAGGGATCCCACTGCAGTTTGGTACTTTACCAAAAGCAATAACCAGAAGGGTGAGTACATGTTTCTTTTCTATTACAATGTGTTTGGAATTTTGTTCCAGACTGCTGTTGCTGATTTTATTCTCAAGGTAATGCTGTAGGTAAAGATTAGATAGGTAGAACTGAGTGTCAGGGAAATAAATGGTATCACTAGAAGGTGCTTACCATTATATATACTGTATATTTATGAGTGTGTGTGTGTGTGTGTGTGTGTGTGTGTGTGTGTGTGTGTGTGTGTGTGTGTTAGCAGGAGCCTATTCCCAGTTTAAACCAGCTGGACTCCAGCAGTAACCCATCATCAGCCACCTCCTCCACACCTTCCTCTCCTGCACATTTCCAACAGAATAACCCCCCAAGTGTCAGTGCCACCCCTCCACCCAACCCGTCACCGCCAGGCTCTCGAGACAGCCGCTTCAACTTCCCAGGTTGGCACCCTGTCTCTGGTATCACTCACAAACGCACAAGCTATGTACCATGGAAGCAGCCAGCATATTCTCATAGAACGGTTTGTTTGATATCCTATGAAAAATGCATGCACAACAGTTTGTATGGTATCTTACAAATTTGTGTCCCATGGATGACATTACATCCTTAACATGCACGTAGCTAACGTACAGTTGTGGAGGTTAGATGTAGGAAAAGAAACATGGTGAAGATGTACCTTAAAATTACTCAAACTTCACTGAAAGTTCACATGGATCTGAGCACACAACTCCAGGCGAAAGTCCAGTTTTTTTGTGACCCATCCACTGCCCCAACCTGCCTCCTTACAAGCGCTCGGAACTGCTTCCTTGTTTACTCCTGTCAGTGCATTTGTCACATGATTGCAGCCTTTCAAAATATGTGATATATGTACAAATTTGGTTGCGCTGCCTTTTATAGAAAAAGACACGAAAAATTTGTGAGAACAACCTGAAGCAGTATGTTTGAGCTGAGGCAACTAACAGGAGACATGCTGTTCAAAAACACTCACTGTATTATATATATTGTGAGATTTTTATAATATTTAGTCTGCTGTCATTGATATATATCGGGTGGACAAAATATCAGAAACACCTGTCTGTATAATGCAGTCCAGTTTAACAGCAGCACAAACTGCAGTTTCCTAAATTGCTATGGCGTTTGATTAATGCCTTTTCTAAAACAATTTCAACAAAAAATGATCATTATAACCTTCATGATGGGAGGATGCATTGGAGGGTTATTGGATTAAACTGCATTAGTTTTGACTACTTATCAACTGTATGTTTGTTTCTGAAAACATTTGAGGTGAGAAATAGGCAATCCAGTAATTTTGATTCATATTTGATCAGAGCTGCCTAGTTTGACAGTTTAACTGCAGTTCACAGGCAGTGATTGGCAAGGTTGACAGCAGCGTTAGAGACTCCTCAGCTCTGATTGGTTGTTTTTATTTAGATGTGTTGGATTCTTGCAAATGCCATTAGAAGCCATTTTTCGTAGATTATCTGTCTCATGTAATACTGTCTGGATGTAGTGACAGATCATCAAATATGACAAAAAGTTATATTTTATTAAAGTTACCAAGGGTAGCTTTAAATATGTCTAAGTTTCTGTTGCCAGAAATTGAAACTAGTATCGGATAGAGATTTAATCATGAATCATAACTACTATCAGTAAACCAATAAACATTCTCAAGGTACTACACTGTGGTCATAAAAACATAAATTATGATGATAACATGATAGCAAAGTTGTGTTAAGCAACACTGACACTTAAGATCAGAGATCAGAGAAAGTACTGTCACGTAGCCCCTTGACCCTCACTGGACAGCTTTACCTCATTGTTTTGCAGCATACACACAGATCCACAAAGCTGAGGATGTAAGGTTTATTCTCTCTGGAGGTGTTCTAACTGGTTTTGCATTTAACATCCTCTGATCTGATTTCATAAAGTAACGTGTTAATTTTTATGTTGCATTTTTGGATGATTAGAATTACTCTTGTAGTGCTGTATTCTTAAGTTGTGTTTTCCAACAGATGTTCCTGCAGCCACATACACTACTGTTCAACACTCTGGCAACTACCATGAGTCTGGGTAAGAGAAAGCAACATATTGGCTGATATAAGCTTACCTCATTACATATACGTCAGCTCACTGCTGGCCCATGGTGTAGGCAGTATAGGTGATTGCCAAGGGTGATGTCCACCATGAAGGGCGCCACAGATGGGGGAAGAAAGAAAAAATTTACTATTACTATCTTTACTATTTTTTACTAATACTAATACTACTATTATTTTGAAATATTACATGAGGCCACAACAACATAACTACATAGCAAAGTATACTAAATAATAGAGACACCTTTTTTTGGGGTTCCCAAAAAAAAAAAAAAAATACAAACAAACGGCAGCTCACAGAGGTTGCATTGATTTACACTGCGAGGCACTCCTTCTTTGTGTTCAATGTGATCTTGTAAAGTGTAGCTTTTGGCAGCTGTTTGAAGGACTTAGGGCACCAAATGTGCTAGAACTGCCATTGCGTTAGCTGATAAATGTCAGCACAGATATGTCAAAGATGTGTACCAGGTAATTTAGAAACAGTGTCTCCACACCAACAAGTTAATTTGTACACTGTTAAATGTCCTCACTGCATACAAGTCATAATTTTAAAGGATCCTTATCAATGTGCTGATGTTAAAAACAAATATCAGTCAATATATTCTTGCAGACCTCTAAGATGGCACTGCATTAAAACCAACATGATTGTATGAAGGATACTGCTCCATGGGCTCAGGAACACTTTGGAAAACAATTGTCATTAAACACAGTTCATAGCTGCATCTACAAATGCAAGTTAAGATTCTACCATGCAAAGTGAAAGCCATACATCAACAACATGCAGAAACACTGCCAACTTCTCTGAGCCCAAACTCATCTGAGCTGGACTGACACTAAGAGGAAAAGTGTGCTGTGGTCTGACCAGTCCATCGTGGACGTCATGTCCTTTGGGCTAAAGAGGAGAAGGACCAAAAATTTAAAGCCAGCATCTGTGATGATAAGGAGGTGTGTTAGTGCCCACATCTTTTTTAGGGATGTCCCTGCTTATTCCAGCAAGACAATGAGACAAATTCTGCTCGTGTTCCAACAGTATGGCTACGTAGTAAGAGTGCAGGTACTAGACTGGCCTGCCTCCAGATCTGTCTCCTATTGAAAATGTGTGGCACATTATGAAGCTCAAAACCCCAGACTGTTGAACAACTGAAGTTGTATATCAAGCAAGAATGGGGAAGAATTTCACTTTCAAAACTTCAAAAAATAGTGTACTCAGTTCCCAAACACTTACTGAATGTTGTTCAAAGAAAAGGTGATATAACACAGTGGTGAACATGCTCCTGTACCAACTTTATTAGAATGTGTTGGGGGCATCAAATTCAGAATAAGTCAGAATCAGAATCAGAAATACTTTATTGATCCCCAAGGGGAAATTGTTTATGTTACAGTTGCTCCTTGCATGAGAGGAAAGATACGTGAAAATATAAGAAATTTAAACATTAGTATTAACAAATATAGAGTTAAATAAACAGGAATTATTAACAAACATGAACTTAAATAAATATGTATATATACATATATATATATATTGTAAACTGAACAAGATTATTTACACAAACAAAATATATAATAATAATAGTATATGTTAATAAAAAAATTGAAAACATTTTTTTAGTTTGAACATAGTTTAGTATAAATATTTAGTTTAAATATTTTGTCTTTGGACTGTATCCATTTCATTATATAGGTAAAAAGGGATTTACAAATAACTGCATTTTTTTTATTCACATATTATATAGTGTGCCAACTGTTTTGGAATTGGGGTTGTATATAGTGTATAGTGTATATATAGTGTAGTTTCCCCCGTTAAAGGTTTTTTTTTGGGGGGGGGGGGGGGGGGGGGTTTCCTTATATGCTGCGAGGGTCATAAGGACAGAGGGATGTTGTATGCTGTAAAGCCCTGTCAGGCAAATTGTGATTTGTGATATTGGGCTTTATAAATAAAATTGAAATTGAATAGTGTAAGTGTATTTGACTTGTAAAAGTATACTCTAGAATATCTTACAGTACTAGTAGAACTTAATAACCCTAGAAATAATTTTTGTCAGTTGCTCATTGTTGTGGGTTTTCTCTCAGAGTGTCACAGGTGGCCATCACTGAGACACAGCTGACTGCAGTAAAGCAAGGAGGGGTGAGTTACTACATCACTGAAAAGAAGAAGTGAAAATGATAAGTTATTTGCTTGTGTTATTCATAGGAATGGTATGCCTCTGAGGTTTACAGCACTTTTTAATGTACTGTTGTGAAGCATATTTATGTTTTCTGTCACTGCCATATTTTCTCAGCAGTGGAAGTCAGAAGAACTTTTACATGGTGTGTTCTCAGGCAGGAAAGTATTTTCAACCACCAAAAATACATCCCCTCTGGCTCTGAAAGAATGATGCATATAATAATGTATTTTGAAGAATAATATAAATAAAGTCTGGTAGTTGACTCAGACTCCACAATAGACCTGAAAAGATCCATTTGTGCTGTAACACTGCACCCAACGAGTCCATGCTGCTGATTTTGTATCACTGTATGAACTTTAAATAACGTTTTCCAACTTCTGTTTAAGTTTTCTTATTTTCTCCTGTTGCTTTTGTTGTTGATTTGATCCTTTTCCCCTTAAGCACTTCTTTATAATGAAGTTTTACTAAAATCAGTTATAAATGAATGAATGAATGAATTAATTAATTATTCTATTTGTTTCAGGAGAAGGAGGCAGAGAAAGACTACCCAGCTGAGGATGAGGAAGCAGCTGACCAGTGCGGCAGAAAAAAGAGCTTTTCCACTGAGGAGGCTGATGAGGATGGGCTGGAGGACCTGCCTTCTAACATATGCCGTCGCGGTGCAGTTGGCCGCTGGAGGGGCCCCATCTCTCGTAAGGCCAGCCAGACCAGCGTCTACCTGCAGGAGTGGGACATCCCGTATGAGCAGCTGCAGCTGGGAGAACTTATTGGCAAGGTGAAGACAGAGACAGAATACAGGCACACTTAATCTTAGTATGAAACATAATGTATCAACATTTGGGTCCAACAGAGCTGACACATTGTGATTGTACAGGGTCGCTGGGGGAAGGTGCATAAGGGTCGCTGGCACGGTGAGGTTGCCATTCGCCTAATGGAGATTGATGGCAACAACCAGGATCACCTGAAGCTCTTCAAGAAGGAGGTGATGAACTACAGGCAGACCAGACATGAGAATGTCGTCCTCTTTATGGGCGCCTGCATGGCTCCACCACACCTCGCCATCATTACTAGGTACAGCTGCATAAGTCATCACACCTCAGTCCTGCTTTTGTTCCCTCATTTCCAGAAACAAATGTGTGTTTATACTTTCTTTATATTTCATTTGTGAGATGTTGTTTTGGTGAATATATGTAGATTTGTGAACTCAGTGTTTGTAAGAATATTGCATGTGTTTTCTCTGCAGTTTCTGTAAAGGTGTGACTCTGTACTCTGTTGTAAGAGAAAGAGGTCACATGCTTGACATCAATAAAACCAGACAGATTGCACAGGAAATTGTAAAGGTAAGCAACACTCGAGCTGTGTGAGAAGGCCAAAATAAAAAGATATAAACTACCATTTCAAGATCAATACATGATGATTTCTGATAATCTATAGAAAATCACACAAGAACCTAAAGTTCATCAAAGCCTAATATTATCATAGGAATGTAGTTTATCATAGATACAGTGACTTGTAAACAGATCCAACCCTATCAGATCTGTACACATATACAGTCATAAAGTCATACATACATACATACATACATACATACATACATACATACATACTTACAAGGTTTAATTCTCTGTAATATTTTACTTTAAAATACTGGCCCTCAACATTAACTGTTTTAAAATGGCATTGGTTTGTTGTTTGAAAATATTTTGTAAGAAAAGGAAAATTGAAATAGGCTGTTTCCATAAGAATTTAACACCCATGCTGTGGAAGCAAGCTGAAGACAAAAGAGCGCTCTAAGGAATTTAGATTCAATCAATTGTCCTTTTATTAAAGAAATGACTTTGAGTTGGGCTTGGGTGGTATCTAATTTTTAGTACCGTATCTTCATACCTTCCTAGAATTTCACCAGGGTATATGGTACATGATGATATATGCTGTCCACGTCTGTAATGTTACCAAAAACCAGACTAAGCTAAATTTGTGGCTTCAAAAACAGTGTGTTGAACATGCATCCAGAACATAAAGGGATTGTTGTTGTTACCAACGGTACAGTTTCCATCCTACAGAGAGGAGTACGTTGCCACCTGTAGTGTATAATACCAGATTGTCTTGTATTCAACAAATAAAATCCACTGTCCCTTCACGACTCATTTAGACTTTTTAGAGCTGAGAAGTATTAATTCAGAATGTATGAGAGATAATGACACCTAGAATGTCACTCAGCATCAGTGCATGATATCCCTGTCTCTCCCTGTCAAACTGCATCCTCAGCCTACTAAACTCAGCAGCATAATGTTACCTTGAATCAGTTGTTTAATGTTAGTTTTGCGGTACCTCTTTCATATCATATAAAGTTATTGCCTGTATATAGATATATATTTTAGGTATATATTTTACTACTACTACTAAATACTGAAATCTGCTGCTAAATTTGGTGCCATCTTTCATTCAATAGAACTCCAATTTAATAAATCAGCAGTTGTAAAAATATGTAAATTGTGTCATTAAGGCAGATGAGTGGAACATTAGCTGGGAAAAATCACATTTATTCACTTTATATGGAGCTTAAATTAATATAGAATTATGTTAAATGTTGCAGAATATGTACTTGTGTGTCTATGAATCATAAGAAATCATAAATCATTTTTAGAATGAGTAGATCTGAATCATAAGCTAGCTTGGGCTCCACTGAATTTAACAATATGTTAACGTAGCAAAGCAAGCTAACACTTAGTTAAAAAGGTAGTCAACAAATGTACACTTTTGGCCTTTACTGTAACATGATGTTAATAAAAATGTCCACCCTCAGCTACCACTCATCTTCCACTCTTGAGAAATACATCTCTTTCACAGGGAATGGGTTATTTGCATGCCAAAGGCATCATTCACAAGGATCTGAAGTCTAAGAACGTGTTCTGCGACACAAACAAGGTGGTCATTACAGACTTTGGCCTGTTTGGAATGTCTGGAGTGGTGCAAGAAGGCAGGTAGGAGTGAAAGAAATGATACTCTGATCTGTATGTCTCTGTATAAATGATCTATATCTCTGATAAGCCGGGGTCACTGTCTTCACAAGTTGTGTGTATTTGTGTGTTTAGAAGAAAGAATGTGTTGCGGATCCCACAGGGTTGGCTCTACTACCTTGCTCCAGAGATTGTTCGAAAAATGAGTCCAGAGGTCGATGAGGACCAGCTGCCTTTCTCCAAAGCTGCTGACGTTTATGCATTTGGGTATTGATTGATTACACTTAAACAGCCTGCTCAGGTTAATCAACAGATACTCAATTTATGCTAGATTCTGAAGTAAAGGTGGCATTGAAACTGTACTTTTCCTTCACAAACATTTAAAGCAGAGTTCCTTAAACCATTTTGTGTAAGCTTAAAGTTCAGCTCACATATGCAGCCAGACATGTTCTCTAACCTCACAGTGTATTTCCATTAGCTTCATACACCATTTGGCACATTTGCTTTGACTCACTTGACATGGACAGAGATGGATGGTAAAAGATTATGGCATGTGAGGTGGTTTTGCTGTCATCACAGTTTTCCTAATCACGTTTTTCGTGTTGTGTCATTTTCAGCACAATCTGGTATGAGCTGCAGGTTGGAGATTGGCCAATCACCAATCAGCCTGTGGAAGCTAAAATCTGGCTAATTGGTAGCAATGAGGGCATTAAGAAGGTGCCTGCAGAGGCCAACCTGGGCAAAGAGGTCACGGTGAGTGCATTTCATAGATTATAGAGTGGTACAGTAACTCCCAAGTAAGGGAGGGACTCAACCTGGATATGGATTTACATTACCACTGCCATCTTAGAGCTAGAGAATCTTCATTTGGTCAGAGGGAAGGCATTCTGTTAACACTGTCATGGTCAGCATGCACCATTATTAAAGAAACCTAATCCAGACCTTTCCATAGGTTATAATTACGCACCAGTCTCCAATATTCCAATCCTCAGCATAATTGCTGAAAAGATTGTAGGCCTACATCAGCAATTCATAGATCACTTAACTCTCATCAACATCCATGATACACTTCAATCACATTTCTGCTCTAATCACAGAACTGATAGAGCTCTTCTCGAGGTAATCAATGATTTTAATGTTAACACTGACAATGTGACGCTTCTATCTGGAGAATAATATATTTGAATGCAGCATGTAATAAATTGACCATAACATCTTGTCTCTTGGAAACTTAATCTGCAAGAATGTCAACAGTGTAAGCAGACTCCTCTCTGGGCACAGTGCAATATTATTTTTATCATTATTATTATTATTATTATTATTATTATTATTATGATGATGATGATTATTGTTATTACAACTAGTAGTAGTAGTTAGTAGGGGAATAACAGTTCACAAAATTCATGGTTTGGGTGAAAACAACACAGTGGGGTCCCGGTATGGTAAAATTTTGATACAGCAAAAAAGTAGAAATGCCAGAAAATATTCCTTGGTTTTTTTCTTATTTTCATATTATTTTAATTCATTAATTTATTAAAACTTACATCATAAAATATGATGTATTTTGTACTTTAACAATGATGGATATATACCTCAGTGACCCATCTTCTGGAATGTCTTCTTAGCAGAATATAAAACAAAACAGCTCCTTATAAAAAATTAAATGTAGTATTGTAGTGCAAACAAATACAAATTTTTAAATGTATTAAAACTAGCATCATAATCTGGGTTTTTCGTATTACTGCACAAAGCAGGGATTATGGTCTTGTGAAGGAGCAATGTGCTCAAAAACATGAGGCATGTTTGTAAAGCCTACATTTTCCGCTAACAGGGAGGGTCTCATATCAGCAGCTATAAATGTACCAGTTGCCACTGTGATTAATTTTGCCCTGTTTGAATCAGTTAGGAATGGCTGCCTAAATGCTGCCTGGATAACATTAGCTTGTAGCATATGTGTTGCCCCGTGTGTTCGTTTAGTTCAACCTTTTGAGACACTGGGGTAAAGGCGACGTAAATGAGTTGACATGTTTGTAGTGTCCCCACTGATGTGACCTGCTGCCGTGTAGCAGATGTGGCATACCATTACCTTTTTTTTTTTGTTTGTTTGTTTTTTTTCTTGCCAACGCCCTCTTAATTTATAGTCCTAGACCTGTAGGTTTTTTTGAGGATCTTGTATTTCTGGTCTGGTAATGGTGTAACTAACCATCTTGCAATGAGCTAGCTTAGCATAACTGCCTTCCAGTGTGTCTCACTGGAGTAGAATGTTCTGGTTTGGGGGTGGGAGGACAAACAGTATGTTGCCTGTTCCATCGCTGCCTTGTTGAGCGCAGTGACACTGAGAACATTATACTAAACACAGTTTAAACTGTAAACAGAGCTCCCTCTGCACAGCCAGTCTCAAGGACCAGGTGCTGGTTGGCCGCAGGAACATCTCATATAAAATCATTGACATAAACCACCGCACACTGAATTGAATTACTGTAGTTTTATTAAGAGTGAACAACGCATTTCGCCCGTGGCTTCTTCAGGTTCACTCAACAGAATCACATGAGCACTCACAGGTCTTATAAAATCACAGTTATTCAGTTCAGTGTGCGGTGGTTTATGTTGATGATATTACACCTTAAACTATATATTTTATTATCCAAATGTCATAAGATAGTTTAACATATTGTCATGTTTGTAATGTGTACCAAACTTGTAACTTGTACCAAACCGTTCAATATAAATACGTGTATTGTTACACCCGTAATAATTAGTACACGAAAGTGTCTAAATGTTACATCTGTGGTACCTGCCGGGCTCTGTAGACTTCAGTACATTAAAGTCACAGTGGATGCTGAGGATGCAAACAGTAACAGCTGAGCTTTGAGTGTATGGCCAACTTATTGGTCAATGGAAACCGCAGTTGAAACACCCTCCTCCTTCCATCCTAACAGGAGATCCTGTCTGCCTGCTGGGCCACCGAGGCAGACAACAGGCCGACCTTCCCCCAGCTGGCAGGCATGTTGGAGAGGCTCCCCAAACTGAACCGCAGGCTGTCTCACCCTGGACACTTCTGGAAGGCAACTGAGTATGTATCATAGAAAGAGGAGGTATATTCATGATCCAGGGTGGACAAGCCTACAACATCATTTACACCAACTGTCAAAAGGGGAGGATGCATCATTTTAGTTAGATGATAAACATCTACGTTTTGACATCATTTAAGCAATAATGAGATGGAGCTCAAAGGATCCAGTATACCATCAATCAAATGGAAAATACTGTAAATAGGGTTTTGTAAAGAAATGTGAATAGTACGTCCTGCTGAGTATCAAGTAATATAAATGACCTTTTGTAATATGACTGCTATTTTGTATTTTGAGGAAAGATCTAGTTAGACTCTCATTTTACTATACCTATGGATGGTGTTGTTGCTCTCTTTGTGCTACCTTTATCTTTTTTCCAGACTTTAATGGTGTTTCTCAGTCAGCAGTGATATCCTCATCTATACTTCTGAGTGTCATCTCTTCTTCTTTCTCCTCTCTCTGTAACTGCCTCTCCTCCTCTTGGTGCTGACTGATTCGCCTCTGCCTCTTCCTGTTGCGTCTGATCTCCATGGTCTCCCTTCATCAACTCTGCGCCTCTGTCTCCTCTCTTTTGATGTGCACACTTGTTTTCCACCACTCCTTTTTTCTGTCTCTTCACTCCATTCTTCTCCTGGTGAAGGCCGTGGGATCATCATCACTGCCCAAGAGATCACTGCCATCAGGGTCTACATGCACACTGTCCATACATGTACAAATACAGCAGCTGAGAGGCAACGGTCCTTTTTAAAACTGCAGTTGTATTTGGATTTGACTCTTAATCCTGGCTTGAGCAAATACTGACAATCAAATTTAAAAGAAGAGTTGTTATCTGGTGTTAACATTTGATTTGTGTCTGTATTGATGAGCATTCTTGTTATTTTGATTCAGCCCACATGTGATCAAATCTCAGGATGCAGGTTATGTGGGCAGTGCAGGTGGACTGTGTGTGACATGTGACAACAGAAGGGATGTAGTCCGCTAAGACATGCAAGGGGAGGTTCATGTCACATATGGAGCCACTACGTCTCTGTACTCTAAGTAGGATAATGCAACTTAAAATGTAAGAAATTTTGTAGCACACATCAGTCGTAGAAATATCATGAAAATCATGTTAATGTCACATTAGCTGCTGTCTCCATTCTCCCTTTTTACATGTCAGGCAGTTTAGCATTTTTTTGTTGTTACCTGGGTGCCGACTGGCTCCTCCCACTTCCAAACTATGAGCTGTTGAAGCTCTCTATAAATGTAAATCTTTATATCTATTTGTATGTCAGTGGACAGTGATTCATCCTCAACGCAGTAAGGCTGCTGGTTTCAGCTGTTACTGGGCTATGACTCCTCCTAATTATTGGAGAGGTAAAATAACATGATTCCAAGGTTCCCAACAAATAGTTCAGATTTAAAGGCTGGTTCACCCAAAATTGTAAAAATGTGTTATATTTTCATCCAGCTGTAGTGCTATCTATCAGTGCAGATTTGTTTTATTAATTAAGGAATTGAAGTTGCTGTTAAATTTTTAGCCACACTAGCGACATAGCTCCAGCAATGGCATGTCCACCACTACCGTTGGATGGATTGCCATTAAATTTCATTCAGACATTTGTCACCTGATTTGGATGTTTTTAGCCCATTAAATGGTCGTCCATCTGTTTTCTTTGGTTTTTTTTAGCCTCATAGATATGGGTGACTATTACAGTAGGTTCAGAGGCTATTGTCAGCCTGTAAAATAGCTCATGTCATGCTAGCTTGTTGTGAAGGGGGCTAATAATGCTCCAAATTTATTCTTAAGGAAAAACTGGCACAGCCATTTTCTAGGGTTCCTTGACCTCTAACCTCAAGATATCTGAAACAAAATTGCTTTTATGGGTACCCAAAAGCCTCCCCTCTACAGCCATGCCCTCTTTATGGTAATATCATGCAGGTTTTTTATGCAGGATAAATGTGTTATCTGCGTCTATTCTAAAAATGGTGTATTGAATGTGTCTGCAAACTGGGCTTCCTAAACAGTCTTAAAATTGCATAAATTGGTTATGACTGGAAAGCTGAGACTCCTGTGGATTCCCAGTTGTATTCATATGTGATGATGTGGGCCCCTTAGTAACCATTACATGTAGTGAGTCTATTTTTTGCAAATTAACCTCACTGTATATGAAATCCATGACACTTTACAACCACAAACTTGAGTCCTAGGGCCCTCAGAGGAGTTCTTCGCTGACACCTCTGCAATTTCCACAACAGCAGAACTCGCCATCCCATCACAGAAAAATGCAGTCCTTAGAGAAATCTCCAAATGTCCAAAATTTTTGATATTAAATCACAGCAGTTCTATGTTGTTCCTCAAGGTCTCAGTGCCCTAAAGTGGTATTTTCTTAATGTGGTTTCTCTAAGGGTCAAACTTGGCTTGTTCCCAGTTAATGTTTTGTTCCTTACAATCAATGTACTCCTTCAAATTAGGGCTGTAGATTTGTCTTTTTAAGGAAAGGGACAACAAGCATATTTGAAGAATACACTAAAACAGGATTGTTGTTGAACTCAAAATGTTACCTCTATACCCATAATATATAGACTGATTAGCAATGTTTATTTACAATAACATCCTCAGGTCACATATGTTAAAATTAAATGTCGCTGAACAAACGCTGCCTCAATTAGTTCATTTTTAGCCACCTATAAAAAGTCCCACACAAAAAAAATCAATATCAATTTACGCTATATTTAGAACATTTTCACTGCTTCACCTTGCTGACAGACAATCTTGTCCAACAGATAACTGAAGCCATTATATCAAAGCCACAAGAGTCCACTGATAAAAACAGTAATTTATGTAGCAGAACACAGAGTTGCTGGTCTAACGCGTGGGCAATGTGGAAGGTAAAGTGGAGGAAATATTCAAAAGTAGTGTACACTTTCAGGTGGCCAAAATTTTTGTTGCGGCCATATCAACAGCAGTACATTGTTTAGCTTTTGTGCTGATAGAGTTGGTTGATCAAAGACGATAACAGTACATAAAATAAGCACAGCAAAAACATCAGGTAGGTTGGACCACCACATTTAACTACATCTCCTCAGACGTTACAGTTACAGCTGAAAATGACAACAGAAATCAATAAGTGTGCTGATTTTACATGTCTCCACAACTGTAATCAATTGCTACTTTTCTACCCAGAAGTGATTGTTGTTGTTAGAAATCAAAAGCATATCAGTATGCTATCCCTTAACATAGTTTTCAGCTACTTCAACCACATAATAGAATTTCTGAAATTCAGTTATGACTTTCGGTTTTAGTGTGCCACCCCAAGATTTTCAGTGGCCGCATCTAGCCACACCTATGTGTATGAAAAATTCTGGAGGTGCCACTATCTCCAATACTTTGCTTTATGACTGAATACCTGCAAAACTAATGCAATTGTCATCAGCCTCAGCTGTGCTGTGTGCTAATCAGCAAATGGTAGCGTGCTAACATAACTAAGATGATAAAAATACAACATATTGGACGAACAATAGCATGTTAGCAATGTCATGGTGAGAATCTAGCATTTAGGGACAGCACAATTAAGTACAGCTTTACAGAGCTTCCAGCATGGCTGACACTTGGTTTGTAAACTGTAATATTCAATGTTGTGAGCATCACAAAGGAATGTGCCAGTCCCCTCCACTGTATTGTGGTAAATCTCAGAGACAGAGATTCTCCTCCTTGGACAAATCAAAACCAATATATGCATGGAGGGATACCAAAAGAGCGAATGAGAAAATATGAATATTTGTAATTGGGGTGAACTGATTCTTTTAGGAGTGTACTTCCCAAAAATATAAAAACAGTATTTATTGTATTTTGGTTGTATTATATGAGCAAAATGAGACTCATTGACCCCCTGTGTGACACTGCCTTATGCTGTACTGCAGAAATACCTGCCATGATGTATGAAACAGCCCTTTATATACAGACATTAATGAAAAGCCAGTTTTAATGACTATGTCGGGCCAGCTTTGGCTTTTTGTTGCTGTAACAAGCAGATACAACTGTCACACGACATTCTGTTTCAATGAGTCATACATCATTAATGAATTTGATAGCATACCACTGAGTGATATCTCCTACACTGACATTTCATGTTCAGTCTTACTTTGACTCCTGGCAGGAGAACAATGAGCTGAGGGCAATACTGGAAATAATGGTACAGTATAAAGAAACTTATGATATTTCCACAGGTGTGTGTATTTCCTGTGTGCACTCTTGCACCGCATGTTGGTGAACAGTGTGTGTGTGTGTGTGTGTGTGTGTGTGTGTTGTTTCCTCAGGAAGGAGTGCAATGTACGCTGAGTGAATGTAAGAGGCTTCAGCAGCATGATCTTGATCATGATGAAACAATGATCCATACATATATGTATATACAGTGCTGGAGGTTGTATTTAATATACAGTGTTTGTACAAGGGTTTCAGTTTTAGAGCATTTGAATCAGTACTTCAGTCACATTCATGTATAGATTGCAGATACTGTGTTGGTTGATTTGTGTTTTGTTTCTTTACCTTTTTTATTTCTGTTTTTTTTTTTAGGGTTGAGGTTTAATCTGTAGAGTATTTTTGTACAGGACGTGTTGATACTTTGTAAGCTTCTATTCTGACTAACTAGAGATATTAAAGCTGATCTCCAGTGACTCGGTGTGCTCTCTTTTTTTGTCATATGTGTTACATTATATAAAATTTAAGAAAAAGATGACGGATGTATAGAGTGCTCCAGGAATGATGTGAAAAAATAAAAAGTCATCCATGGGGTCAAAAAGCCTATGGATACCTACACATTTTGTTCAGCAAGATAATCTTCACCAATGAACACCATTTTTATGATTTTTTTAAGCCTAAATGTATCGCCAGAAGGAAAAAATTAAACAACCCAAGCTAAGCTATAAACGAACTCCACTATGAAACCATATCTTAACGTTGCCCCCACAGTATGGCTGTAAAGCCATGTTCAGCGTGATGATGTTCTGTAGTGTCAAGTTGTTTGCAACAGCATTTTTAAGACATAAAGGCTTCATAATAAACAGGTAGGGTATTTACTGATGTATTTTACACCGTAGAACAAAATGTGAAAGTGTCTTAAGCTTATGTTAACCACAGAGCACATTTCAGGCGTCTAACAAAAAATCCATCGACTTCAAGACGAGTGCTGAAATGCTAACTCATTTCTGGGTTTTAGGACTCATTACTGAGGCACTCTGTTCAGGAGTTTTGTTTTGTTTTGTTTTTGGCTTTTTGCCTTTGATGGATAGGATACACTCAGGGTGAAAGGGGAAGAGAGTGGGGACGACATGCAGCAAAGGGCCGTGGGCTGGAATCGAATCCACGGCCTCTGCAGCAAGGACACAGCTTGCTTCACTACGTGAGCTACTGGGCGCCCCCTGTTTAAGATTTAATAAGAGGAGCTCTGCAATTCATAAATCAAACAAAAAAAAATTGTGTTTTGAGAATCATTACATACAGTTTTTTTCATAAATGAAGAAATCTAAGAGTCTATAGCCACGCTAAGAGTTCTGTGAGGCTGCTTGGTAAATAGTGGTGTTTAAGCTAAATGCTAACATCAGCATGGTAACATGCACATGAAGACAATGTTAACATGGTGATGTTTAGCAGGTAATGAACCTAAATACATCATTACAAAGCCATTAGAATGGCTGTAGAGTCTGTCTTGTTATGTATACGAATTACTATATAGTGTAATGTGAGTAGTTGCCAGTTTCCAGCCTGCAACTTTGCAGATTTGGCACAAACTAGAGCTAAGGAGGCTAGCCCAAATCATGAGTAACAGCCTATCACCAACACAATGCATTCTGATTGTAAATTCCCCAATCTTTTCTCTTTCTCGTCTTTTTTTCTGTCACAAAATTTATTATTTCTGTCATTTTGTGTGAAAGACTTTGCGCTATGTTGGCCCTGTGTAAGTAAGGGTTTGAATGAGTAGGCCTATACATAGACTGTAAAAATAATGGCTGTAACTACCATGATATCACCCATTGGTTTTGAAGCCTCAAGTTCGGCATTTTGGCCGTTGACATCTCCATTTTTTGGAGCAAGAAGTGACCATATTTGGATGAGATGTTGGAGAGGTGGATCTGACTGAGAAGCTGGGAACACTATTGGCAGACAGCCTGTCACTCAAAGTGACCTGGCCTTAATTATGCCTAACTGTAAGCCTTAATAAAATGTTAATGCATAAGTTATATGAAAATAACTTATGCATTAACATAAGGTTTTGTACGGTGTCAAAACTTCTCTCTCTCTGTCTGTCTCTCTCTCTCTCTCTTTCTCTCTCTCTCTCTCTCTCTCTCTCTGCAGGGAGTTGGTGGTGGTGAGAGCATGTGGTGTGTGAGAGAGAGTGAGTGTCTGGTGCAGAGTTTTGAACTGTTTCTAGTCGTACTTCTGGGGTTTTCTCTCTCCTTTCTGACTTTCCCTACTGCATGACCAGGTAAGTTTTGACATATTTCTTCTCTCGGCTGGTTGGTGATTGTGTTGCCGGTTGTTGCTGGTTGTTTGACAGAGAAATGGCGTCCACTAAGAGCCCAGTGTGGCAGTGGAGAAGGTTTTGTTGGCTGTAGGAGAAAAAATCAGGCATGGCAAGCTGCTTTTTGCTCCCTGAATGAATAAGGCTTTGGTGGTTTTTCTCGAGGAGGAGCCAGGTCAGTGAGATGATTGACAGAGGTGTAGTGATCAGGGAAAGTTACACCGCTGTTTCCCTGTTGGCAGTTCCGTCTGTCAGGATTACTGTATCAGGTGTCTCGCCATTCATCCGCAACACGCTGTTGGAGAATGAGCTGCGGAGGTTTGGGAAATTGGCCAGTGCTTTTAAAACTGTCAGCCTGGTGTGCAGAGACCCAAGGCTGAAGCATGTTCAGTCACTCAGGAGGCAAGTGTTCATACTGTTGGACTCTCCGTCACAGAGTCTGGAGGTGGTTTTCAGAGTGAGGCACAGTGATGGATCGTACATGGGCTCCAAACCGTCTAGGGGGGTTCTGGTGAATTCTGAGAGCCAAGTTATGATGGCAGAATATGCCTAGATTTCAACATCTCTGTGCTTTGATAAAATGATAAAAACACTAGTGGTATGTTATGGTGAAGGGTTACGCTCAAAATACAGCTAAGGATTAATGGTAAAACATTTAAGTGATCAAAAGAAAAATGACATGACAAACGTACTGATTTGCCTCTGGAGGGCTATTTTCTGATTTTAAATCGTGCAGACAAAATATTCTTTTAAAACTCTCTCACAAACACAGTTACAGATACACAATACAATACAAAATACGCAATATGCAATATGAAAAGAAAACAAAAGGTAAGACTCACATTAATTACACACAAACAGACACAAATTACTGCTTTCTTCCCTCCCTCCCTCCCGCACGATTTGCAAGTAAGGCACCCTGAATCAGAGCATTTAATTTTACGCGGCTTCAAAAAGAAGATTTGAAAGGCCCTTTGGGTGAATGCCTCTGGGACAGGCCCATTTATGGCAACCCACTGGATCCGTCGCGTGTGCGATCCAGCCGAGGCGCGGGTGCCGGAGCTAATAGTGGCCATTCAAGTCAATGTAAGCTGCTCCACCAGAAGCGCCGCGCCGCGTCATAGCCGCAACCCCACAGCCGCTAAAAATACGTGCCGGGTCTATTTTTGACGGAGCCAAAGAATTCTCAGTAGGCGCTCCAGCCGGTGCGCTACAGATTACTTACCGGAGTCATTTTATATCTGGCCAGTTTTTGGAGACTATAGGAAACACTGGCTTTGCATGTCTGCATAGATCGCAGGTGGAGGCTGGAAGCGCAAACACGGACATCCTGCCCTCTGGTTTAAACCTCGGGGTGGAGGAAAGGGATCAGAGTAAGTCGGAGGAGCAGACAGATGCAGGAAGAGCCTCTCAGCCCACAGTCTCAGACCCAGGAGCGGTGCCTGCAGGGGCCCCGGCAGCAGAGCCGGCTGCTCCCAGTGGCTCGGCAAAGGTGGGCTGTGAAGAGGGGCACAGTACAGATAGGCCCATTGAGTCAGATGCTGCAAGTGCAGGGGGGGATTCTCTGTAGCCAGGTGACACAAGAGGAGGAGGATTTGGAGTATGATTCAGAGACAGATAATGTGTCAGTTCACTCAGTTGGTGATACTTCATAATTAATGATTTTCTGGATGAAACTTACGGATAGTCAAAGTTCAAGACTATTTTGAGGACACAGATAAGTTCATTAAGTTTGTCATTTTCTTGCAAAAGCTGGGCGGTTTTGAGCTTCTAGAAAGCTTCTTGAGAGCTTCTTGCCTTAAAGCGCACGTCACAGCATTTAGAAAGGCTGCAAGAGGGAAAATTGTTAGGAAGAAGAAAAAATGTTTCTTTGTAGCTGTTGCTTTATGTTGGTCTTTTTCTGTGTCATTCTCTGTTCTACCCTTCTCATGCAGGGACTCAGGGTTGGTTGCCTCAATATGAATGGTGGGAGGGATAGATGTAAAAGGGCTTTAGTGGCAGAGATTGTACAGCAGAAGAAGTCAGATGTAGTTCTGCTGCAGGAAACTCACAGTGACCAGGCAAATGAGGTAGACTGGGGGCTGTGGTGGGATGGGCTGCATTCACTCAGCCAATGTTAGCGGGGGAGTAGCTGTGCTGCTAATTAAAAGAACCAACCTAAAGATTTGATCAGTTTTAGAGTTGGTAAAGGGGAGGTATCTCATTGTTAGGATAGTTGGTTGACAGGTCTACATTGTGTGTTGTTAATTTCTATGCCCCAAATCACGGAGCTGACAGACTATGTTTTTTATGTGTTTTGAGGAGTGAGTTGCAGAAGTACAGTCAGGAGCAGCTGATTGTAGGTGGAGACTGGAATTGCACTATTGATTTCACCATGGATAGAACAAGTGAAGAGCCACACCTTCAGTCAGCTAGAAGTTGAGGCAGTTCAGATGCTCAAATTGACCTGTTAGATACATGGAGGCTGAAACATCCCACTGCAAGACAGTATACATGGGTCAGGGTGGGCAACAGAAGAGTGAGTGCAGCCAGGCCAGATAGGTTATACATCTCACAGTCACTTGTGTCCAGTCCAGTCAGTAACTCCATTATTCCAGTCGGTTTCACCAACCACCATCTCATTACTGATGAGTTAATCATTTCTTTAGAATGAACACAGCTGTAAAATCTAATATATATTTAGATTGCTTCTCCCCAATTTCTCTTCAAGAATTGACTGCAGTGATTTCTTCATCCAAATCATCAACGTGTCTCTTAGACCCCATCCCAACTAGGCTACTTAAGGAGGTCTTTCCTTTAGTTAACACTCATATATTAGATATGATCAATATATCCTTATTAACAGGCTATGTACCACAGTCTTTTAAGATAGCTGTAATTAAACCTCTGCTAAAAAAGCCCACCCTGGATCCAGAGGTGTTAGCCAATTATAGACCAATATCTAATCTTCCCTTTATGTCAAAGATCCTTGAGAAAGTAGTCGCAGACCAGCTGTGTGATTTTCTCCATGATAATAGTTTATTTGAGGAATTTCAGTCAGGATTTAGAGTGCATCATAGCACTGAGACAGCACTAGTTAAAATTACAAATGACCTTCTGATTGCTTCAGACAAAGGACTCGTCTCTGTACTTGTTTTATTAGATCTTAGTGCGGCGTTTGACACAATTGACCATCAAATTCTGCTGCAGAGACTGGATCACTTAATTGGCTTAAAAGGTTCAGCACTAAGCTGGTTTAAATCTTATTTATCCGATCGTTTTCAATTTGTTGACGTTCACAATGAACCATCCTTACGTACTAAAGTTTGTTTTGGAGTTCCGCAAGGTTCTGTGCTCGGACCAATCCTATTTGCTCTATATATGCTTCCTTTAGGTAACATCATTAGAAATCACTCTATAAATTTCCATTGTTATGCGGATGATACTCAGTTGTATTTATCAATGAAGCCAGAAGAAAGTAATCAATTAACTAAACTCCATAATTGCCTTAAAGACATAAAAACTTGGATGAGCACCAATTTCCTGATGTTAAATTCAGACAAAACTGAAGTTATTGTTCTTGGCCCCAAACAACTCAGAGACTCTTTATCTGATGACATAGTTTCTCTAGATGGCATTGCTCTGGCCCCTGCCACTACCGTAAGAAACTTCGGAGGGTAACATTTGATCAAGATTTGTCTTTTAATTCTCATTTAAAGCAAACCTCACGGACTGCATTTTTCATCTGCGTAATATTGCAGAAAATTAGGCCTATCCTGACCGAAAAGATGCAGAAAAATTGGTCACGCTTTTGTTACCTCAAGGCTGGATTACTGTAACTCTCTATTATCAGGTAGCTCTAGTAAGTCACTTAAAAACTCTCCAGCTAATTCAGAATGCAGCATGCACGTGTACTAACAGGAACTAGAAGCGCGATCATATCTCTCCTGTTTTAGCTTCTCTGCACTGGCTCCTATAAAATCCAGAATTGAATTTAAAATCCTACTGTTAACTTATAAAGCTCTAAATGGTCAAGCTCTGTCATATCTTAGAGAGCTCATGATGCATTGCTATCTAGCACACCAGAACACTGCGCTCTGAAGCATGGGGTTGCACTTTTAAGTCCCTAAAGTCTCAAAAGTAGATCAGGAGCCCAGAGCCGCTCCTCTCCTGTGGAATCATCTTCCTGTTCTGAGTCCGGGAGGCAGACACCGTCTCACATTTAAGACTAGACTTAAGACTTTCCTCTTTGATAAAGCTTATAGTTAGGGCTGGCTCAGGCTTGTCCTGTACCAGCCCTTAGTTAAACTGACTTAGGCCTAGTCTGCGGAGGACCCCTCTATAATACACGGGCCTTCTCCTTCTCTCTCTCTCTCTCTCTCTCTCTCGTATCCTATTACAGAATCTAGCTAACCCGGCCATTCTGGATGTCACTAACTCAGCTTCTTCTCCGGAGCCTTTGTGCTCCACTGTCTCACAGATTAACTCATATCACAGCGGTGCCTGGACAGCGTGACGTGTGTGGTTGTGCTGCTGCCGTGGTCCTGCCAGATGCCTCCTGCTGCTGCTGTTGCCATCATTAGTCATTAGTCATACGTCTTCTGTTATTATACACATATGACTATTGTCACACATGTATACTGCCAGATATTAATACATACTTTCAACATATTGTACCGCAGTAACCAGAACTATAACTATAATATTATTACTTTCATTAATGTTGTTGTAAGATACTGTCATTACCTGCATCTCTCTCTCTCTCTCTCTCTCTCTCTCTCTCTCTCTCTCTGTGTCATATGGATTACTGTTAATTTATCATGTTGATCTGTTCTGTACGACATCTATTGCACGTCTGTCCGTCCCGGAAGAGGGATCCCTCCTCAGTTGCTCTTCCTGAGGTTTCTACCGTTTTTTTCCCCGTTAAAGGGGTTTTTTTGGGGAGTTTTTCCTTATCCGCTGTGAGGGTCTTAAGGACAGAGGGATGTCGTATGCTGTAAAGCCCTGTGAGGCAAATTGTGATTTGTGATATTGGGCTTTATAAATAAAATTGATTGATTGATTGAAGATTGATTGATTGGCATTTTAACAACAAGCTGTTACAGAACAGTGTATTCTGCCAGGGTTTTACTGATTTTTTGTCCTGCTGGCAAGGTAAAAAGGGCAATTTTGATTTACTGAGGCGGTGGTGGGAGGTAGGCCAACCTAAGATATGGATCTTCTGCCAGCAGTTTACATCACACTCTACAGCAAGGGTCAAGGCAGCAGTCCAGGAGCTGGAAACAGAACAGAACAGCATAAAGAACACTGAAGATGCCATGGCCAGTAGCTCGGGCTCTGACATGGATACCCTGCTGAAGGAGAAGAGCTCAGTACATTCATGCAGGAGAGGGTCAAAGGAGCTCTTGTTCGGTCCCACTTCCCCAATACTAAAGACAGGGACGCTCCAAGTATGTTCTTCTTCAGTCTGAAGAAGAAAGTACTTGGCAGCAGACTTCTCCAGAAGAAGTCTGCTGCATAGAGCAAGCTGAGGACATCCCTACAGCTCCCTGGAGGCAGGGTGACAACAGACCCCAAGGAGATGAGGAGCCATGCTGTTTCTTTCTACTCTTCCCTTTTCAGGGCAGAGGGGTGCAATCACACCAGTCTTGCAGAGCTGCTGGTGGGGCTCCCTCAGCTCAGTCCAGATGAAAGGGCTGACCTGGACAGAGAACTGAGCTTTGAGGAGCTGACCACAGCTGTGGGGCAGATGGCCTCAGGTCGAGCTCCAGACCTGACGGGCGCACCCCTGACTTCTATAAGCATTTTTGGAGTTTGGATGGTCCTGACCTGCATGAAGGGAAAGAGGTATGAAGGTGTTGGACGTGTTCTTTGGGACAGAGGAGTATCAGAGACAGAATTGGGAGGGCATGATGGAGAAAGTGTGTGCGAAGTTGTCTCACTGGAAATGGTTGCTAACGCAGCTGTCATATAGGGATTGAGTTTTGGTCACTAACAACTTGGTCTCCCTGACGCTTTGGCACAGGCTGATTGTTCTTCTGCCACCAGGAGGCCTGATTGAAGACAACCAGCAGTCTATGGTGGACTTCTTATGGATTGGGCCCCTGTGCTTTTTTTTACTAGTGGATGAAGGGGGGCAAGGTCTCATAGACATCGCTTCACGAGTGGCAGCCTTCAGGCTGAAGACGGCACAGAGACTGCTGTACCGCTGCGGTGTGCGGTGGCTGGCGCTGCTAAGTCAATCTTGCAGAGGGCTGGTAGTCAGGGTTATAGTAAGCAGCTGTTCCTGCTGAGGCTGGAGGAGGTCGATCTGGCTCACCGCCTTTCTATGTTTCTGTGTTGGAGTCCTGGAGAATCCTTAAGGCTTCCAGGGATCCTGCTGCCACGGCTGGTTGGTGGCTACCAGAGGAACCACTGTTTCACAACACTTTCATTCAGGCCAGAACCCTCTCTTCAGCCAGTGTGTGATCTTCACTGAGAGAGGTTGGATGTTTAAAACTGGGACATCTACTGATTTCTGGCAGGACTTTGCTGCAGCACAACAACATCAGACCCAGGCTGCTGGACAGGTTCAGTACAGAGGTCCGTGCATCTCTCCCTGAACGCTTAAGGTCTTTCATGACAGAAGATAAGGCACTATCTGGCCAGTGGGTGAAGGGTGTGGATTATAGCTTCCCACAACTGGTTGTCTCTCCCAGTGTTGCAGGACGTGGAGGGCAGGGTCCTCTCATTCGCAACCACACAGCTCAGCAAGTTCAAGGACCTTGGGACCAAGGCTGCTTACATCCTGTGTGTGATAGTCAGGCATTTGCAGTCTCTGCAGGCCATGATTGCATCAAGGTGGACCAAGTTTTCTGACCCAGGCTCCTCCCGGCAGGGCTGCTGGCGGTCCCTGTACAAACCACTAGTTAAAAAATGGTCAGCTGACCTCCAGTGGAGGGTTGTGCATGGGGCAGTAGCCACAAACAGACACATAACACACATTTTTGTTCAGTGTCCGAGGTCGGTGTGTTTGTATCAACTGTTGAAGGGTTGGTTTGACGGTCTCGGGGATGGGTTTTCTTTTTCATTGTTCATACATGGTCCCAGGTACCTCGCCAGGAAGAAAGACACTCACATGCTGTTAAACTTCCTTTCAGCTACTGCCAGGTTATCTATCTGGCTGAGTCGGAAGAATAGGGCCCACAGGGTGGGGTGTGTGGACCCTGTGCAGGTCCTCACAGGACTGTTGAGGGCTTGGCTCAGGGTGGAACATGCCTACTGACTGGTAAAAAAAAAAATACATTACATTTTCGGCCTGAAGTGGGCAGTAGGGGCAGTATTATGCTCTGTGGCAGACGATGAAAGCTTAGTCTTCACATTTTAAATTGTATGTGTGATTGTTGTTTATCAGCCGCTCCTTGTTTCTGCTGCTCTGTTCTTTTTGTTTGGTCTTCTGTTTTTGGTGTCTGATTTTGTTAATTTTTGTGTTGGGGAGGCTTACATCTAGGTGAAGTTCTTTGGCCTGTATGATTTTTGCATTGATTAATAAAGGGCTTTTTAAAATCAAATCTCTCTCTGTCTCTCTCTCTCTCTCTGTCTCACTGTCTCTCAATGGATGCACTAATGAAAAGGTCTAAAGTGCAGTTTGGTAATATTACACTCAACCAACACCAGGGAAGTCTGACTGCAATACATGCAAAGAATGTGTTAGCATAGAAAGAGCAATAGTTTGTTTTATGCTTCCGCACCAGAGCTAGTTGTAGCCAGAGGCATTATGTTTTTGGACATGCCTCTTTACATTTGTCCATCCATTCACTTGGACCCTACAATGAACTAATTCAGTTTTAGTGGTGAAAGTCAAGGTCACTATGACCTTGTATTCGTCTCCTTCTCGTGAACGCAATATCTTGCTTTGAGGGAATTTCTTCAATTTTCGCACAAATGTTCACTTGGACTCAGCAATCAGGTCAGTGTGACCTTAACCTTTAACCTCTGACCATCAACTTCTAGTCAGAGGTTAAAGGTTAAGGTCAGTGGGACCTCACAAAACATGTTTTCAGCCACAACTCAAGAATTCTCACACTACTTATTACAGAACTTCACACAAATGTCTAACAGGACATAATGATAAAGTGATGACAATTTATATCCAAAAGGTCAAAAGTCAGCTCCACTGTGACATCATTTTTCATCATATTTTTTGGACACTACTCAACATCATATCTCTAACAGAAGGGGAAGTATTTGGTCAGATACTGAATTGGTGACACTAATCTTGGGTGCCCACCTTGAAACTGTGCTGCTTGTATAGTTCTTTTGTGCTATAGATGTGTGTGAAGCAGCCATGTTTTTATACACATGGATGTAAACTGAAAGAGAAACTTGACTGGTGTGCAGTGGCATACAACCACAAGGTGGTAATTTTAGTTTATTAATATAATCTTAAACATTTTTTGGTAGCATTTAATGAAACATATGCTCAACTGCATAAATATAGTTTTGTGGTGGAGTTTTTTTTTGAATTTTCACAAAAAGATTTTCATTTTTACTGCAATTGCACTGTATATTGGTTCCAAATATCAGTTATAAAATACTGGCCCTTAGAAAACCATATCAGTCAACCCTAATACTGAATTTACAGTATATCATATGACATAACAACTGAGGATAAAAGAGGAACTTTAGGAACTAATGAGGAACAGAAAGGTGCAAGAACGGTTTTGTTCAAATAGCAGAAGTATGTTAAACAGAAAGAGGGTTTGCTGTGTCTCTGTACTCTTTTGCCTTTCTCTCTTTGTCAGGGCATTTAACAATTGCCATAAAAAAGTAAATCAATTTTTTGACCCTTGACAGCCATTGACAGTCACACATACTAGGCTAGATGATATGGCATTACCTTATCTGCAGTCATGTTACTGTTCTCTCCAATAAAACAAGTCAGTTTGCTCCTGTGAGGCACATGACTGCTCATTCGTCAACCTCGGTCAATAAAACCACTGTAAATAATTTGCTGGTGGACTGAGGAGGGCTATTATTGGCCATTAACCTCATGTCAAGCAAAGCTATGGTGTTAAAAAAACAACAACAACTCTATTATAGGTAAAAGTACTGCATTCTGAAGTTTACACAAGTAAAGTAAAGTCTCATGTCATCAGTGAAATGTGTGGAGCTAACATGACACAGCTTTTTAAAGCTTATTTGTGGTAATTTTTGCATATTTATGCAGTTAATTGTTCTTGTTTTCTTGAGATTTTTTTTAAAATTAGTTATCTATTCATATATAACCTGATGTAGCTGTTTGCTGTTATCATCCAAAAGTTTTGACTAGATTATGTTAGATTTGCTGCAGAGTAAACAGTCAACAATAGACATAGTTTTGTTTGTTTCCAAAGTTCATACTGAAGTAGATAATCTTTCACAGTCAACCACATTCAAGTCAGATGATTCATTTCCTTTTCTGACATCATGTGGTCTCCCTGCCAGGTTCCTCTGTACAGACTAACTTTAGACTTACATATGAGCAGGCCAATATCACACCTAGAGTCAGTGCGAGTGTATGATAGCTTCCAACATCACATGCACATACCTTGAGATATTTTCTCCCACACTTTATAGCCAGTCTGGCCTCATGGAAACTTCTCCAGGATGAGTCATTCCTGGATTTTAGTGAAAACACAATCAGGATGTAGCAGGCTTTTACCCAGGGCTGTGCAGCCTGCAGTGAGCTTTTCTACATTCCATTAAACTTCATTTATGTTGAAAATTACCTTACAGATGCTTGAAACTTGCTTGAGTTGGATAGTTCATTACACTTCACACCTAGCTATTTAAAACCTCTTGCACTCCACGCCCATTTTGTAGCGAAAACTCCTAAAACAGCATCTGAACTGCTTTGACTACATGCATGCATGAGGTCTTGCCAGAAAGAAAACTCTCTCAAGTTTCTTGTGAAAGTGTTAGAAACACTCTAGGTAATACAGAGACAGAGTAATGTGCTTCTGAAGTCAGTAAAAAATTGAAGATTTTGCCTAAAATAAAATAAAAAATATGTTTCAGGATGAATAACTGTCTGTGGCTTCATCTGAGCAGGTAAATGACACTGTGGGGCTGCAGGCACACTATCATTGAACATTTGCGTCAAATTTGAAGAAGATTGCTCGAAGTATGACCATTCTACAGTGTTTTTTCCATGAAAAGATCTACGCGTAGCTCCAAATGAAAAGAGCGGTCACTCTGCTTCAAAACAGTACTGTCTGTGATCAAACAACACTCAGCCAGCTTCAAACATTGTACCTTATTGAAATCAGGTGTGATTATGATAGCTGATATTGTTTATGACACAGAAACACCATAAAATATCACCAAATAAAGCCATATGAAACGTGAAAGTTATTATCCCACTTTCTAGACAGTGTATCTCAGCCAAAAATAGTGGTAGGATTGAGACTCTTACCTTTTATAAAAGATCTAAGGCCCCCTGTGGGCTCTGCATAAGATTGCGAGTAATCCTTTAACTTTTCCCGTCGAAAAACAGCATGACGTGACTTGTCACCACTCATTGCGATTTTGGACTTCATGTGTTTAGGCTACTCTGGTGTGAAATACATAAGAAATAAAAGAAAAACGATGTTATTTTTGAAAAGACGAGAGCTTCCTGAATCCGACAATACCAAACATCACATGGTTTGATGACGTAATGCGCTTGTGAGATACCATTTAACAGAGGAGGACGGGGAGCGAGGACGTCGGCGTCCTAGCGGAGTTAGAGAGCTTAAAGGTCCAGTGTGGGGCGATATACTGGCAAAAAAAATGAATATAGGCTAATAGGGTTTTTTTTAATCACCTGAAAATCAGAATTGTTGTCTTTGTGTTACGTTAGAATGAGCCATCTATGTCTGCAAAGGAAGCGGGTCCTCATCTACAGAGATTGCCATGTTGCTCTGCTCTGTGTTTCTATAGTAGTCCAGAATGGACAAACCAAATCCTGGCTCTAGATAAGGTCATTTGCATTTTTGCCTTTTGGTGTTGGCCAACATAGTTGGAAGTCCCTCTGCAAGAAGCATCGGAAAAACACAGTTTTTAAAAAGAAATAACAAAAACACAAAAAACAGTATTACCCACCGATCAGTGGGAGTTGGCCTCCATCAAGGTTGTCCCTTGTCACCGATCCTGTTTGTGATTTTCATGGACAGGATCTCGAGGCACAGCCGGGTAGAGGAAGGAGTCCAGTCTTGGGACCTCAGATGGTGATGTCGTTCTGTTGGCTTCATCACACCGTGACCTCCAGAATGCACTGGGGGGGGGGCCGAGTGTGAAGTGGTCGGGATGAGAGTCAGCACCTCTAAGTCTGAGGCCATGGTTCTCTGCCAGAAAGCGGTGGATTGCCCTCTCCGGGTTGGGGGAGAGTTACTGCCTCAAGCGAGGGAGTTCAAGTATCTTGGGTCTTGTTCACAAATGAGGGTAGAATGGAGCGTGAGATGGATCAGCAGTTTGGTGCAGCTTCTGCAGTGATGCAGGGGCTGCGCCGGTCTGTCGTGGTGAAGAGGGAGCTGAGCTGGAAGGCGAAGCTTTGGATTTACTGGTCCATCTACATCCCAACCCTCACCTATGGTCATGAGCTCTGGGTAGTGACCGAAAGAATGAGATTGCGGATACAAGCGGCGGAAATGAGTTTCCTCTGTGGGGTGGCTGGGCTCAGCCTTAGAGATAGGGTGAGGAGCTCGGACATCTAGAGGGAGCCACTGTTCCTTCACGCCAAAAGGGGTCAGTTGAGGTGGTTCGGGCATCTGATCAGGATGCCTCCTGGGCACCTCCCGCTGGAGATGTCCGGAACACGACCCACTGGTAGGAGGGCAGACCAAGAACATGCTGGAGGAATTAGATATGTCATCTGACCTGGGAACACCTTGGGGTCCCCCAGGAGGAGCTGGAAAGTGTTGCTGGGGAGAGGGGTGTCTAGGGTGCTTTGCTCGGCCTGCTGCCCCTGCGAGCCTGCCTTGGATAAGCGGATGAAAATGGATGGATGAAACAGTATTATTCAGCATTTTTACCTGTTAAAATAGGCAGGTCAGTTTGTTTTAGAGAAGAAATCTCTGAGGATTATTTAGTTTACGTTCAAAACTTCCTGAGAGTCTGGATCTTAAATTATGAGAGAAATAAGGTCAGCAGATATTAGTAGGTGCTAGGTTAGAGGCCCTTCTCTGACATGCCAAATAGCATTGTAGAAACACTGATTTGTGACGTGAAAATGCTTTTTTCAGTGATTTTACCAGTTTTAATCACCTCATCCATTTGTTTTGGAGAGGAGAAGACCTCTGTGGATTAGAGCCCTGCGCTGGAGCCCGAGGCCCGAGGGGCCCGACAACCCGACAGCCTGAGGGTCGGGCTTCGGGCCAGTTACCACATCATTACCTCGGACACGGGCCGGGCTCGGGCTTTTTTTTAACCTGCCAATTAGAGAGGTGTATGTTTGTGTTTAACCGATTTAAAGGCAACACTTGAACACAGCAGCTGCTGTGCCTCTCCCTCTCCGCTGCACGTCACTCATCATATTGTAGCGTCTGCCAGGACGTGTGGAAGGATGACGCGGTTATTCGGCAAATCACCGTTTGTTACTGAACAGTACAGGTTACTGTTGGCCGTAACCACGCCAAAACAACCACAAAACAAGGACTTAGCTGTAACATTAACTCGAACCATGCACTGCTGCTCTCTCCTCCAGCTTGCTCCACACACACAAGCACGCGCACTCACACAGCCCTCATCCTCGTCACTCTCGCACCCCGCTCACAGAACATTGACGTTACAACAGAACATTCACTGCAGAGTCGCTACAGTATTTTACTGATCCCATTCATAAACACTGTGATAAGGTTTGTTTTGTTCGTGTTTGTAGCTTAGGCTTGGATAGACGTGTTTATTTGTTAATAGACCTGCCACCTACAATTTGCAATATCAGGCGCTGCAGTTGCATCGAGCACAGTCACTTCAAAAAACAAAATAATCAATTAAACGGCCCCGAAAATGCTTTAAACACTTTTCTAAATAATCTTAAAGCCACAGTGTGTAGGAATTTCTCTCATCTAACGTTGAAATCATATATTGTATTCAAACAGATGGCGCACTCTAGCGCCTCACTGTTTCAAACACGTATTGCAACAACGGTAGCTGCTGTGTACCAAAAAGCTATGATAACACTGATGAAACCATGTCATCCGATGCTACATGGAGTATTCATTCAGGCTCCTACACAGACACACGCGACGTGAGTTGACAAACCCCCTCCTCACCATGCTGGCTGTGTTTACAACGTAGGACTGTTGGGGCGGATGTAAATTGAAACAAACCAATCACGTCTGGGGTGTTGGTGGCTTGGTGGTAGAGCAGGCGCCCCATGTACAAGGCTGTTGCCACAGCGGCCCGGTTTCGAGTCCAGCCTGTGGCCCTTTGCTGCATGTCATCCCCCTCTCTCTCTCCCCCTTCACACTTAACTGTCCTGTCCATTAAAGGCAAAAAATGCCCAAAAAACCAATCACGTCTTGTCCTTTGACAACTGGGAAGTGGCTCAACCTCACACACCTCATCCCTCTCCTCGGATTACTGCGCCGCTAACAGCTGTTAGTGGCCAGCGGCACTACTGCCTCATAACAAAGTCCCACTCTTTGAGCATAATGCAGGATCATGTATTATGCAGCATCACGGGAGACGGAATCCTTGTCGCCAAGAAAGTGCAAAAGGGAATCAAAAAGGCAGCGACTGACTGGCGAATCAAAAAAACAAGGGTCAGCATTGGGGTTGCCTTTCCCAGGTGGAGAGAGCTGCTGAAGGAGAAAGGTAATACAATCACAGGCCAGCGCTAACAGCGGCTAACAGCGGCTAACAGCTAACAGCGGCGCAGTGATGCGAGGAGAGGGATGAGGCTGTTAGCGACTGGCCGCCAACAGCGGCTCACAGCACCTAACAGCCAACAGCGGCGCTGGCCTGTGATTGCTCACAGAGTGGGACTTTGTTTCAGATTTGCCAGGGTAGTAGCGAAGCGCCTCTTGCTCCTCTCCTTCGGCTCCTCAGTCACGCAGCGCTGGCCTGGCTCTCAACGAAAACGCCAAAGGCGGTGCTGTATGTCCCTTGCTGGCGGGTGTATTCTCAAGATGGCGAAAGGTAATGGAACCCCACAGACGACTTACCCACACAATGTACAAACAAATCCAAAATTCCTTTTACGAGAATAAGTCAGATTATTGGTGGAGGTAATAATACACCAATGATGACATATTTATGAATGCAGACATCAATTTTTGCCAATAAACAACTGAAAATGTTACACAATGTCCCTTTAACATTGAAAGGAAATGAAATATACCCACTTATGTCATTAGAAGTCAGAGGTCTATAACTGCACATATAGACCTCCGATCTTATCTGGGTATATTTCGTTTCCTTTCAGTATTAAGATTATTTAGAAAAGTGTTTGAAGCATTTTGGGGGTTGTTTAATTGATTATTTTGTTTTTTGAAGTGACTGCGCAATGCAACTGCAACAGTGCGCAGCAACAGTTGACAGTTCTCACTAAATAGGAGAATACAGTCATTAAGTTAAATAAATTCATATTTAACTTTATCCTTTCAATCAAAATACAATGAATATAGCTTAATACCATGCTAGAAACCCCAATTAAACTATTTTAATGTCTGCAACATTAACAGCCTACATGTTGCTATGGGAGGTTTAAAAAAAAAAAAAAAAAGTTGGGCTTTTTTTCGGGTTCGGGCATGAGAATTCTGAAAACCTGTCGGGCCAGGCCGGGCTGGACCTCCACCCCCTCGGGCCAGGGCCGGGCCCAGGCCCAGATAATAGGCCTGTGCAGGGCACTACTGTGGATAATTTGTCTCCTGACAAAAACCTCCTTAAAAATGAACACTAAACGATTTCTAACTAGGAAATGTTTCAGCTGATTGCAGTCTGCGATATCCTCACCACTAGATGCCATCAAATCCCCCTAAATCTTTCACAATGGACCTTTGAGTTATGGTTTGAATTGTGGGGAATGCAGACTTTTCATATCCATCTTTTGTGTATCATCTCACAAAGACAATGTAACTTTCACAACAATATTAGTGAACAATGATCTCCACTGGTACTAAGTGTCATATGACAACCTGGTCTCATTCTAGAAGTCGTCAAATACTGGCGCTTGGTCAGCAACTTCTGGTGTCAGACACCGATGAAAAAAGCTGTCCTTTCATGTCAACATGATATGTGGGTGTTTGCTGGTCAGGTGTCATGATCAGGTGGTCATGTTTGTTGTTGAAGGAAAAAAATGTCAATTTACATAGTGTGTTGTAATGACTTAGTACTTTTATTCTGAAAGAGAATTTACACAAACTCTACATTTCTTGTGAAAATAGAAGTGTATTTTGAAAACACACAATGCATGTAACAGAATGAAGTTGACATGGCGTCTCAGAACATCAATAACAAATGCACCCAGGGTACCTTGCATGCCATATGCAAGCGTGGAAAGTGCATGACCAAACATCAATATAAGACAAGGGTGCATTGAGAATGTGCTGCATATGATCAGTGTTAATTAAATTCAACACTTAATTGGGAGTATGCACTACAGTGGTTATTTTACCACTTGGGTTTTTATGAAGTAGAAAATATTCTAAAGAACTATTTTATTGATGTCATTTTTCTTTAACCTTTATTTAACCAGGCAAGTACAATTTTTTTATTTACAATAGTGACCTAGCAAAAGGCAATGCTTCTTGGGTCAAGGGTGTAGGGGCAAAAAAGAAATGTCAGAGTTTAAAAAGACAGCAGCACACATGCAGACATTTCCAACACACCCACTACTTACATACAGGCACAGCAAACATTATTTGTGACAATAATCATTACATAAATGACATGCAGACCAGTACACATGCATCATAGGCAGGTAGCTAGCAACAACAGCAACGGATTATACAACAAACAGGATAAGAGTAGGATATACAAACAGTAAGACAAACTGGCAAAACAAAGAAACAAAAAACCAGCAGCAACATGAAAGCAAGCAATTACATGGGACAACTGTAAGCAGCAGGCAGGCAAAGGTTAGGTGATATTTGTGGGTCAGGAAACACTGGGAGAAGGCTCAGAGCCAGACAGAGGCCCAGTGCAAAAAAAATTTCAGCGGAAACAATTCTTCTGCACCAGGCCGCAATTAAGAGGAACATGAATTTGAAATTACGACAATGTTGAAGCAAGGACATACAATTGTCTACCATCTGAAAAATCATTTAAATGGAGCAGTGCACCTTGGAGGTATGGTCTGAATATACTGTACTTAACATATTATTGAGGTTACAGTGTATTGTCTCCCGTTTCCCTTAGCCATTAAGCATGTGCTTCTGTGCACTGGGTGTGAGGTTGTCAGTTGCTGTAATTGTGAAAAGTTTGTCTTGCAGGTTACCTCATCTGGAAATGTGGCCGCCAGTGCAGGGAAATCTCACATTTCCACTGCTTTTTTTATTAATTGAGTAATGTTTTTATTGACTTTAAAGACAGAGTAATTAAAAACTACATAAAGTTGATACCATCTGAATGTTTTTCCAGCCATTTATTAGTTGGGGGTTGTCTACAAGCCACCAATTGTATTCTCAACAAATATATGTCGTTCCTCCATCACAGATCATCCAGCTCCATCCGCTCATAAAGAACTTTATTTATCATTGACCAACATTCTACTTACAGTATGTAGCCTACTAAATGTTATGTTGCTTTTCTTCTAGGAGTCACGTGGTGAAGCTTGGTGGTTGGTTCAGCTTAAGAATAAATTGATGAAATGAAATAAATTGTTAACTGTTCTTCTAAAATCACTAAATAAAAAGTATCAAAAAGAAATAAATTGTTAATTCTTGAGTCTGTTTTCTTTCTACAACTTTGGTACATTTGGAACATTGTGCCTTATTAGGAACTTGATTTGTCAGTGTACAATCTACACAGAATCTTGTGTCAATATTTTTTTTCTGACCTTGAAGTAGTCTTCCGGACTAAAACCGGACTTATGGACTAATCTGATAGGATACAGAGTATGCTTAATTTTTCCCGCTGGATTGATATGCATTTTATATTGATGCCCTTGCACCAAACTAATCTCTTTAGGACTGCTTTATTTGTATTGAATACCCCTGACTCCTGTCATCTTCTCATCCTGTCAGAATTTAAAATTTGTGAATTGGATCTGTGTGTTAAAATTTAAAGCTCAGTAGGAGTTAACCTTTCTGGGGTTTTTTTGTTTTGTTTTTATTTTGTCTGAGACAATAAAGAGGAAATGCAAAAAGAAAACACGAGTTAGTAGTTGAATTTGGATGCAGGCCACTGTCTAAATCTGGTGAGTTGGGTGTATACCTCTATGTGCTTATTCACAGTGAAGAGCACAACCTGCACAGACAAAACCAGTCACAGTTAAAACCTCCCATGACAACATCAGCATATTTAATCAGCAAAGTGTTTGCTAAATCAATAAAACTACTACCAAGCCATATGTTTCTGCATTATTTAATATCACTGAGTTATTCACTTAATACAGCATTCTCTCAAATGGGTGGCATATATATATATGTATGTGTGTATGTGTGTGTGTGTGTGTGTGTGTGTGTGTGTGTGTGTGTCTGTCTGTCTGTGTCTGTGTCTGTGTGTCTGTGTTTTTAATTGATTTTGCCTTTATTTAAACAGGTACAATCAATTAAGAACCAATTCCCTTGATGACCTGGCCAAGAGGCATCCAAAAATACATTCCACATAAAATGACACAAACAGCACAGACAGGCAATGGTGGGCTACAGTATGACAAACACACAGTATGATAGGCCAAGACCTAAGACATGACAAAACACATAGGTAAATAAATAGGTCAGAAATGAATAAATACTGTACAAAAGAAGGGGAATTATTGAATGTTCTTTGTGCAAATGTGATAGTAGAGAGAGAGCTGGTCACTAAGTTCTGTATGTAACGTTAAACAATTTCGATAATACAAGTACTTAATATAAATGCTAATATATTGTGAAAATTAGGCCTATCCTGACCCGAAAAGATGCAGAAAAATTGGTCCACGCTTTTGTTACCTCAAGGCTGGATTACTGTAACTCTCTATTATCAGGTAGCTCTAGTAAGTCCTTAAAAACTCTCCAGCTAATTCAGAATGCAGCAGCACGTGTACTAACAGGAACTAAGAAACGAGATCATATTTCTCCTGTTTTAGCTTCTCTGCACTGGCTCCCTGTAAAATCCAGAATTGAATTTAAAATCCTACTGTTAACTTATAAAGCTCTAAATGGTCAAGCTCCGTCATATCTTAGAGAGCTCATAGTACCATATTATACCACCAGAACTCTGCGCTCTGAGAACGCAGGGTTACTCGTGGTCCCTAAAGTCTCCAAAAGTAGATCAGGAGCCAGAGCCTTCAGCTATCAGGCTCCTCTCCTGTGGAATCATCTTCCTGTTACGGTCCGGGAGGCAGACACCGTCTCCACATTTAAGACTAGACTTAAGACTTTCCTCTTTGATAAAGCTTATGGTTAGGGCTGGCTCAGGCTTGTCCTGTACCAGCCCTTAGTTAGGCTGACTTAGGCCTAGTCTGCCGGAGGACCCCTCTATAATACACCGGGCCCCTTCTCTCCCTCTCTCTCTCTCTCTCTCTCTCGTATTCTATTACTGCAGCTTGCTAACTCGGCCATTCTGGATGTCACTAACTCGGCTTCTTCTCCGGAGCCTTTGTGCTCCACTGTCTCTCAGATTAACTCATATCGCAGCGGTGCCTGGACAGCGTGACGTGTGTGGTTGTGCTGCTGCCGTGGTCCTGCCAGATGCCTCCTGCTGCTGCCATCATTAGTCATTAGTCATACTTCTTCTGTTATTATACACATATGACTATTGTCACACTTGTATACTGCCAGATATTAATACATACTTTCAACATATTGTACCGCAGTAGCCAGAACTATAACTATAATATTATTACTTTCATTAATGTTGTTGTAAGCTACTGTCATTACCTGCATCTCTCTCTCTCTCTCTCTCTCTCTCTCTCTTTCTCTGTCTCATTGTGTCATGTGGATTACTGTTAATTTGTTATGCTGATCTGTTCTGTACGACATCTATTGCACGTCTGTCCGTCCTGGAAGAGGGATCCCTCCTCAGTTGCTCTTCCTGAGGTTTCTACCGTTTTTTTTCCCCGTTAAAGGGGTTTTTTTGGGGGAGTTTTTCCTTATCCGCTGCGAGGGTCATAAGGACAGAGGGATGTCGTATGCTGTAAAGCCCTGTGAGGCAAATTGTGATTTGTGATATTGGGCTTTATAAATAAAATTGAATTGAATTGAATTGAATTGAATTGAATATAAATGCTAATACAACAAATATGAAATAGAGAACTGAATAGACTGAAATTGGCTAAATGATAGTAAAAGGATACTCCTTTGTAGTTTTTGTCTGATATAATTCTACATTTGCACATATTTTTATACATGACAGTATTTATGTATGTTCAAAATACGCAGTTATATAGTATGGCGGCAGTAGCTCAGTCCATAGGGACTTGGGTTGGCAACCAGAGGGTCGCCTGTTTGAGTCCCCGTCCGGAGACGGGGACTCGAACAGAGAGTGGACTGGTGGCTGGAGAGGTGCCAGTTCACCTCCTGGGCACTGCTGAGGTGCCCTTGAGCAAAGCACCGAACCCCCCAACCACCCAGGGCGCCTCACTAAGGGCATCTCTCCACTTTGTGCATGTATAGGTCTTTCAGACCTGTGTGTAATTGACAAGCAAGAGTGAAAACATTGAATTTCCCCTCAGGGGGATTAATAAAGTAAATAAACTAAACTAAAAAGTTTAAAAATAACAATGTTTAAAGTTTAAAAAAAAATATTAAAAAGAACAATGTGAAATTTGACCGTGCAGCGAACAGCGAAGCTTCCTAAATTCTGACTTGTCCTGGGTGAAGCAAGGTGATATAGGCCTACAGGACATGGGCGGGGCTGGACGTTTGACGTCTAAACAGTAAAAAAAAAAAGTTCCATTGGTACCATCCACAACTTTTTACAGTGGAAACGGAAAAAATGTGTTATGAACTGACCTGAACCATACTAGACTGCTTGGTGGAAACAAGACTTTTGTTGTCTTTTTTCTTCTTGAGAAGCATTTGTTTGTTTTACATATTATTATTATTATTATTATTATTATTATTATCATTATTATTATTACACTAAGAATAGCTAACTTGATTGTTTTATGGCATTAAGTCAAGGCCAATGAACAGGTCTGTCCTGTGTTGCACATGCATATCAGACTAAATCAGGAAATACCATATTTGGATCTGTCTGTCAAAAACACTCCACACCTCCAAAAACTCAACAGCCTACAGACAATAAAGATGATACAATGTGGGGGAAAAGCAACATGGAAGCAAATAACACTCATTGATGACGTTTCTAAAAATTGATGAAAAGACCACTGTACAAATATACAATTTTGAGTTTCATGTGCCCTTGAGTAAAACTTAAAAGACATGAAGGAGTGTAACTACACTCTGAGGTTGCAACTTAAACTTAAGTAAAGGATCTGAAGTTTGGGTTAAGTTAACCAGTACAGACATGCAAAAACATATGGTAGGCCTAGTTCTAACCGTGTGTTTACAACTAAAATACATCTGGAATTACTTAGTTGTGGATGCTTGGGACAGAGGCAGCTGGCTGAGCTGAAACACGCAGCAACTGAGACTGAGGTTTGTCACTGATTTAGGTTGTATAAGCCGACAGACACCGGAGGGAACCCACAGCACACACTGATGGCTACAACAGTTGTTTCTGTAAAGTTATAATGAATGAAGAAACGAAACCACATCCCTGTTAAAATATTTAAGATGAATCAGCAAACAACTATCTGAAGAGATCGGTCCAGGTATCATTGGATACTTAATAATTCTCATGTTTGACCCACAGACTGCTGACAGTTTCATCCAGTTACGTAATGCACGCCAATGTCGTTTCTCTTGCGCCATAAACTGAAGTGATAGGACTGTGGTTATTGAAACACCGCCTACTGCAGGGAAAAACGAAACCTATCAGTAGAATAAAAGCTTGTAAAAGTTTCCTATTTGCATCAATCACACTTCCTGCAGCTCAGCAACTCTACGCAATTATTTTTTCGGACAATGGCTTTTCATCAGCAGTCACCGTTCTATAATCCAGTAAGTGGTTGAAACTTGTCTTTACTTTCCTGAAAATATGTGATGATTGATATGAGGGCTGGTCCTGTTAGGGGTTATTTCAGGTCCGTTCCGTTACTCGGAAGACTTACAGTAATATCCTTGCTGGACCTTTTACGCTTGATCAAGATCTACACTTCGATTCAATAATGTGTGAATAATTAAACTATCTCAACTTATCATTGCGTTTTGTACTTGTTCACAACCTGTTTATAAAAATATCGAATTAGCGAGTAGTATAGTGTACAAAGAAAGAGGCACTAACTGTTAGATATTATTTCCTGCCAGAGGAAAACATGCTGCAGCTTTGGCATGACACGACTGCCTTTGCAGCTGAAGTTAACTGTGTAAACACTTAATTGGTCATGTTTGTCGAATATACATGCAACATTTATGTGATTTGTTCATTGATATATTGAGACAATAGCCTACGTCAGTGGAAACTTGAGCTGTCACTCTGGCTCATGTGATGACCGAGCAGTAAAACCTCCAGCAGGAAACAAAGCAGTTATTTTAGAGCTCCTCCTTAACTTCTCAAATGAGGCTTTGTGTCTCTCTGAACGCATTGACGTCTGCGCGTACACGTGTATGCGGCATGGGGCGGCAGTAGCTCAGTCCATATGGACTTGGGTTGGGAACCGGAGGGTCGCCTTGAGTCCCCGTCCGGACCAAAATATGGAGCGTGGACTGGTGGCTGGAGAGGTGCCAGTTCACCTCCTGGGCACTGCCAAGGTGCCCGTGAGCAAGGCACCGCCTCACCGCTCGGGGCGCCTCACCAAGGCAGCCCCCTCACTCTGACATCTCTCCACTTTGTGCACGTATGGGTCCTGTTTGTGCATGTGTGTGTCTCTGTGTGTGTAATTGACAAGCAAGAGTGAAAACATTGAATTTCTCCTTAGGGGGATTAATAAAGGAAATAAACTTAAACTTACCCTCTGATTGGTGTACAGTAAATATTGTGTATTTCGAACCCTAGCCACAGTCATGATGATGAGATGTGATGTTCTGAAAAGTACAGGAATACATCATCTGTCAAAAGAATTAAAGATATTTTACCTAATATTGAATAAATACATTCATGCTGACAAAGGGACAAACACATTTGTCAAAAGAGCAACATTTGAATCAGGGGCGGATTATGAGACAATGTGCCCCTGAGCACTGATGCAAAGGGCCCCACCACCTCTTCTACAGAAGAGCAAGAGACATATCTTTGTGGTGGTTTTGCATTTGTTTGTTGTCGTTATGCATCTTTTTGTGGTTTTGTGTCTTTTTGTGGTTGTTTTGTGTCTCCTTGTGGTTGCTTTGTGTTTCCTTGTGAATGTTTTGTGTCTCTTTGTAGTCACTTTGTGTCTCTTTGTTGTTGTTTTGTGTCTCCTTGTGGTTGTTTTGTGTCTCTTTGTAGTCATTCTGTGTCTTTTTGCAGTTCCTTGGCGTCTGTTTGTGGTCTTTTTGTGTCTTTCTGTGGTCATTTTGAGTCTTCCTGGTCGGTTGCCTACTCGGTAATTTGAGTGACACTATGCAAGTGAAGACCAGGAGGCCCCCCTGACACTCTGGACCTGTGCCTGGTCGGCCTGTTGAGAAAACTATGATTCAATAATAACAGTATATAACATAATAATGTAATGATATTGAAACATACAAAAATAAAACCAAAGGCAGATATGTGCAAAACATTAAAGATATTTAAAAATAAGAAAAATACAAAGTTGTTTAGGAACATGTAGCATTTAGGAACTGCTGCTATATGGTCTATAAGCAGCAGCTAATCTGACCAGAGTCATAAGGTGCTCTGTGTATCTGTAACCTGCAATTACCTGCAATTTTTTAACAAAAAGTGGTTGATAACTCAGTATTACACTTGGCTGCAGCACAAGTTAGTTTTTAATGAAAATCTTTGTGATGTTCTGTGTTTGTACAGGTGCACCTAAACAAGAATACAGGTAACCTCATTTAGGCTTAGGCTACTCAATGTACAGAAGAACCATGCTGATCTATTTTATCCTGTAGGAAACCTTTACAAATCTCACCATTTAAGGAATACTGTGATGAATTAAAATGGACAGGGGCAACACACACACACTTGATTTACTTTCTTTACTTTGCTAATAATTACATGTATATTAACAGATAAAATGAAAAGCAGCTATTTACCTGTTAAGTCCTGTTCTTTGCAGAGAATCCCCTTCACTGGATCAATCCATGGTGGTCTGCAGGAGGGAAAGTCCATCAACATCACTGGACGAGTCCTGCCTGGAGCCGATAGGTCAGACTGCTTTTTCCATCATTTCATCTCTTAGCTGTTAGTCCTGACATTTGGTGGCAGTGAAATACAAAATGTAACATTTCATAAAACATTTTAATAAAACATATAAAAATATATTAATCTGCCAGAAAAATAATTAGCAAGAGAAATATATATATATATATATATATATATATACATATATATATATATATAGTCCCACTTTTATTATCATCAGTGGTAAACTCTGTATGCTGGGCCACTCTAACATTTCTGCCAATTGAGTAGGCCTAATCTATAACATCTTTCCCAATTAATTGTCTGTGGAGCAGCTCCAGACTTTGTACCTGATGACATCATAGATTTGAAATTTAGCTCTCTAATTTTTAGACTTGGAAGAGAGTCTTCTTCCCCCAGAACATTTGCAACACTGTTGACGAGACAATCCAAAGTCATTAACTCACTTATTCTGGAGTTTATTACTGTATCATACAGTCTTCACATGGTGTTTGCTCAGTTGCACATGCATGTGAACAAACCCATGCTTTTGCGCACATGTGCTTTCATTATGTATAAATAACAGGGTTCCACTCATGAAAACATTGCTCCATAGTGCCATCAGTGGTCAAAACTCCATATATAGGTTATCTTGAGAGCATTTGGGACTATTGGGGCAGTTGTAGCTCAGAGGTACAGCAGGTCATCCACAAATTGGAAGATCAATGGTTCAATCTCCAGCTCCTCCAGTCTGCATTTCAAAGTATCCTTGAGCAAGATACTAAACCCCAAATTGCTCCCAATGGCTGTTCCACTGGTGTGTGAGTTTGTTAAAAACTGAGTAGCAGGTGGCTCTGCTAATCAGTGTTTGAATGTGTGTGTGAATGGGTGAATGTGACTGGTCAGATGACTAGAGAGGCACTATAGGAGTGTAGGTCCATTTACCATTTATTCTTTGGATATCTGGCCTTTTGAAGCCATATTTTGGCCTTTATAAAACGAAAAATAATGACAGTTTCTTGTACACCATGAAATGATTATGTATTTTTTCTCCAGGTTCCATGTGAATTTGCAGTGTGGTTCCAGGACCAATGCAGACATCGCTCTCCACATTAACCCACGCTATGACAGCCGCCCTGGTTATGTGGTTGCCAACACCTTTCAGTATGGCAGCTGGGGCACTGAAGAGAGGAAGCACAACTCACCCTTTCCCGCTGGCTCTCCCTTCAGCCTCAGCATCACAGTCTCCCGTGATTCCTACCAGGTCTGTGGGGCCAAAACTGCTGACAATCTGAAAATGATCTTCTTAGTTTGGTCTGACTAACATTCTGACAGAGAAATTAAATTCAGGCAGATTTTATTTCACTATTGACAAATCCAATGTCTCTTTGGGGAGTGCACAACAGGTCATTTTGAGGACCATTTTTTTCTTTTGCCTGCAAATAAATATTATTTTGTACAGAAAATATTAGCATCAAAGAATATTTTAATTTAAGTAAACGAAAACATAATAACCTCTCAAGTTTCCTTGCATTCTCCCTTAAACTAAGAGTTTGACAATAAGCCACAATTTCTGCCAATCAGAGAACTGGAGTCGTCATTTTCTGAGTTACACTCTTAAAACCGAATGCTCATAGGATTATTTGTTTCTTGGAAAGTGGGGAAGCAATCCAAGATTTTAACTGGATGGAGTAGAATTAGAACACCCTTTTCAGACTGCTATTTTTTATACAAAAGGTTTTTATTTTAAAAAAAATGCGCATTATATGTCCCTTGTTTGTTTTGTTTGTAGTTTGTCGTCCAATTATAAAGAAGTGTCTTTAAAAAACATGTATGTGCATGAAAACAATATTTTTCTGTGTTCAGAAATGAGACAGAAATAAAATACCATATTTTCTCCCTCCAGCTGAACGCCAATGGCAGCCACTTCATGGAGTACAGACACCGTATCCCATTTCACCAGGTGGACACCATCTCAGTAGGCGGGAAAGTAGAAATTTCCTCCATAGCCTTCCAGGACTCTATGGTGAGGATGCCACTAGAATTAGGAACAGCATTAATTGTGTTTCATGTGCTTAATGTCGGTGCTCTCACTAAAAATAACCCCAAACCTAATAAATAAATCAACATGTAGAGTATATGAAGAGTATTACAGAAAGGTAAGTGATATTAAAGTGGTTTCCTTTTGTGTTTGGTTTCTTGGACAGCCGGCATTTCCTGCTCAGCCTGCGTTTCCTTCACATGTAGCCTTTCCAACCCAGGCTGCTTTCCCTTCTTTTCCGGGGTTTCCATCACAGCCTGGATTTCCACCCCAGCCTGGATTTCCAGCCCAGCCTGGATTTCCAGCCCAGCCTGGATTTCCTCCTGCAATGCCTGTGAGTATCAGGAAGGGTGGAGCCACAGTTCTGCAGACATTTTACAGAGCTGCTCTTGAGCAGCAAAAACCTCATTGGTTAAGTTTAAGAGTTAGATAGCACAACTTTGTAAAACAAACAAATCTCTTTTCCACTTAAACATTGTGCTGCCGACCCATGTAGACAGTTTTGGTTTCATTTGTTGAGATTTAGAGCTATTGTGTCTGATTTTTGCCTCCATTCCAATACAATGGAGGTGAATGGAATTTAATTTATGTAGTAGAATAGGAAATATTTAGATGTAAGATTTTATGCATACTAGTAGTCTGGGTTGGCTTGTTAGCCAGCCAAGTTTTTGAATTTAAATTAGCCATTTCAGCTAATGTTTACATCATAGACTGCATAAAATAATGGATGTCGACACCATGATGTCACCCACTGGACTTTCTGGACTCCCATTTTGAAGCCTTGAGTTTTGCATTTTGGGTGTCGCCATCTTAGGTTTTTGTGGAGCCAGAAGAGACCATATCTGAATAAGAGGATGGAGATAAACATGACACTAGCTGCTAGTTTGGTTGGCATGGAGCATTTACAGCTATGGTTAACTATGATGATGTTAATGCAAATTTTTTGCCAGCAAAAAAAAAAAAAAAAGCTTAAAATCATTAAAACAAAATGTGCTTACCATGAAGTGAACTTCACTCATGGGACTCCTTAGGGGGTCTTTTCACACAACCAAATGCTAAACAATTTTTTTTAGTGACCAAATCATTACTTTAGACTGATGTCACACAGAGAGCTTTGTTTTTTTGCTGTCTCTGTTTGTTGTGTGTTTTAATAACCCAGTGATGATTTTGTCTCCCTGTGTTTGCACATGGGAATGGGATTGGTTGTGGAGAAACGACCACTCCCTATTTAAGATGGCTTCTCATGAACAAAAAACTGTTTGCCTGATGAAGGTCTAGTACCGAAACGTTGCAAATAAATTATATATTACAAGTTAGACAGTGTGCGGGAGTCCTTTTGCAACTTTTTGGTCTTCTCTCTCCAACGCACCTGTATTGTTTAATAGATGTGCGAAGTGTTTTCTTTATTAGCGACCAAACACATTACAGTACAATTAACTTTCATGAACTGAAAGCATATTGAAATAGCAACAGCTATGGCAACACCTATGCTCTGTAAATCTGGGGTTACGCCATGGTGAAGTTAACTAACCAGCATTGTTGTTGTGGTAGTGACTTGGATGGCAACCACTTGTCACTCAAAGCAATCACACCCCATGTACAGTTGTCGTAAATGTTGAAATTAGCTAGAGACCAAAAATGTTTTTGTACCAGGCTGTGAACATGTTTATTTCTGTTGTAAAGTTGGGCATTTTAACATGGGGGTCTGAGGAGATTGACTCACTCTTGGAGCTAGACTCAAGTAGCAATAAGAGGAACTGCAGTTTTTGACACTTCTGCCATGGCTTCATTTTTCATTCCTGGAGGTTACTGCTTGGTTTACATACAGTTAAAAAGCCAGTTAACCCATCGGCTGTCTCTGCATAGCTGTGCCTCAAATTTATACAACAGATTAAATTTGTACAGCACTACATACAGTAATTGTCAAAGTATAGTGTTTTAGTAGTTATTATACAAAATAATCAACAGGAAATTATACAATACATGGAGTAACAGATGTCAATCAAACTGGGACTTTGGATAGCTGTGTAACCACTTCCCACAATTTGCTTAGAATAGTAACAGCCATGAGCCACTCCATTTCCTTTATGCATTGCAATATGGGAGATTATTGTTCATTCACATTCAGAAAGCAACAGTTTCTAGAGTGCATACTGTGTGGTTTGAATATAGGCCTACTTAATTTTGTCACTTTCACAGCATCAACACACTACATACTCAAACCTGCTTAGAATTTGTGTTTGGCATGGATTTGGGACACTGAAGAACACAAGGTCAGGTACCTATAACCCTACAAAGAGCATATGGTTCAAGTTGGCCACACTGGACACTTCTTAGACTCAAGGGAGACATGATGTTGCTTAAATATGGAAATAAAAGCACACATTTTAAGAAAGACAAGGCATTCATAGTGTTGCACTCATTTGTTCACATTAAAAGTAACAGAAATAGTTGTGTTAAGGATGAAAACAGAGAGAGAGATTCATACCTCAGCCCCTGTCTCTACTCCACAAAGCTGACTGATGAAAGCATGAAGTATGTGACAATTTAGGAATGTTGGTTTTAGAAAGTTACAGAAATTGAAGCTACTGTATTTGACCATCTGACAAGCACTTCTGAAGAAGAAGCATACCTCCTCTAAGAAGGATGCATTTACAAGGCAGCCAGCCAAGAATAAACTTATATTATGCAGTATATTAACACTTCCTGGAGAGGGTGTCAGCAGCACATGGTACATTCCAGGTTGCATTCCTGCAGAAGCAAACTCTAAAGTATTATACACTGGTGTAAGGTAGATCTTTGAATAAATCTAGCAAATCTATAAATTAACAATACTCTTTGTTAATTTAACTTGATTAAAACAATAATGGATTATGAGTATATTTGTGTAATTAATTTTCCTATTCCATCTCTGTACAGGCTGTTCCATACAAGAGCAGCATCAGTGGTGGACTTAAACAGGGCAGGACCATCACTATCCAGGGGACTGTTAAGCCCAATGCCACAAGGTCAGACTTCATCAGCAATTGCTGGATTTCACTTTGAAACCAACACTGCAGAAATCAAACACCATATCACTCTGCCTCGAGACTGAGGACTGTGTCTGCAGAGTAGCTGAGAAAATAAAGAATAAAATTAACCCAGTAAAAGACAGAAATAACAATATAGACTAATAACAAGAGGTGAAACTGCCTGTTTAGCCTAATTTAGCTAGAATATCAATCGGCACACTCTGCATGACGGAGTCCATTCCTGCTGCCCTTACCTACAGAGACCATATATCTGCCCTAGACTAGACTCTTCATTTACCCCTAGACTGCATATCTGGTCCTAGACCATAAATCTGTGCATAGACCATACATCTGGTCCTATTGAACTTTTATTTTAAGGTTTACAATGATTATCCCACTGAAAATATAAACTGTCACTTGAAAATAATCAGTTAAGTCCTGAGACTATATCCTTAGTCACAGGACAAGACTAGATAACCATATAGACTTTTATGGGCATGGAATGAATTCCTCTGTGATTGTCTTACTGGATGCTGGTAAGTTATATGATTGGGTTGTAGAGGTCTTAATGTGAAATCCTATATACTGATATCTCAAAATGAACTAAGTAAACTGAACCATCAGAATACTGCTGCAATCTCTATCGAAAAAGGAAGTAGTTACTGTGAATCTAGTCACATGAGATGTGACAATTTCTCCTCAGTTGCAGTAGGAATCACAAGACAGCATGCTGATTTTGTACACTTAGATTCTGATACACGAGCAGTCTCTCTGTAGTTATCACTTATCACATAGTCATGTAGTCAAAGTTTAAGCCTTTTCCTGCATATTGTGAGCTGAAATTATACTGTGCAGCAGAGTTCCTCTTTTCTCAACACCTTGTGATATGGTATGCACTGTTGAACCTCCTCATTGACTGCAACTTCAGTATGGTGAGTTATGAAGCAAATTAAATACTATCTAGGCTTCAAGACATACATACAGTACAGATGTCAATACAGACGTACAATACATAATGTAGGATGAAGATGGTCTGACATGGTGATGTTTTGTATTTAACCTGCATAAACCTCAGTTGGTGGTAGATGTGGTTAACCCTTCTCATCTCAGGACTGAGTCTATGCCTTTTGTTCAATTTTTCTGTGGCAGGGTTTGGTCTCCAAACAGCAGGTGACAGTTGTTTCCTCATTCTAATAACAAGTGTTGCCAGTTTTTCAACTTCTACTAAAGTTACTGCCCAGACAAGGAAATTCTCAGACTCATAGGAGGTATCCCTTCTATGTGTGCAGTTTATGTGTCTGACAAGAGGCCACTTACTTCAGAAACAAGTATTTTGTTTTGTTCAGGTATTTAATTAGCCAGATTGGCCCAAAACAGAAATTTCAGTTTGGTTGTTTTATCCATAAACATTTTCTTAACAGATTACAGAAATATATTTTAGGCATAGATAGATTTGCAGCAGGAAACTACACCAGTGTCCCCAGATAGGCCACAGTCCATTAGGCCCAGCAGACATATTTACAGTACATTTCACACAGTTCAAAACAAGCTGTTTAAAGGGCCACTCTGGTGATTTCAAATTACACTTCAATAAAGTTTGGGGATTCACAAGAGACAGTTAGATAAAATAATGGTCAAAATTAAAACAGCCAAACTGAAGACATTTTGAATTTTAGTCCCTAGTTTGGACTTCGGGCTTTAAAAACACTGGATTCTACACTCCCCATAATGCAGCACAACTTAGTGTTTTCATTAGACCCTCCCTACCTGGTAAAACTAACATATTTCCAACTGATGTTTCCACATTGTAATGCAGGTTTTCTGTTAAAAATGCTGCAGTCTAAGATGACTGAATTTCATCATCAGGAACATTTTCTCAGACTTGAAAATGAGGAAGTTTCACCAGGGAAGTAATGGTTCCCAGGACAGGTGACCTGGCCTTTATCTGTAAAATCAGTGCAGTTTAAATCTATGAAAACAGTCATGCAGGAGGTCCAGTGCCATGTTGTTCTCAATGTTTCCTCTGTTTCCTCTCAGGTTTGTTGTGAATCTCAACCATCAATCTGGCATCGCTCTGCATTACAATCCACGTTTCAATGAGAACTGTGTGGTTCGAAACACCAAGCAGTGGGAGCAGTGGGGCACTGAGGAGCGTGGTGGTGGGATGCCCTTCCGTCGGGGACAGCCTTTCACGGTACCACTGCAAACACTTCACTGATTGCACATGTTGACAAGGTGGATGTGGAATGTCCCTGGTATTGGGCCTGTGTTTAACAGTTTGTATACGTCACTGTATCTCCATCACTTGAGTTAAGTGCGTCATTAAACAAGCATGGACAGTAGTTTGTAAATTTCAGGCCATTTAAAAAAATATAATGATGTTCAGTCTCTGAATTCTGAAATTGAAATGAACATAGTCATTTTGAGAATTCATAATTCTGAGCATAAGGTCACTCATGAATTCAATCTCAAAATTCTGAGCACAAAGTAAAAAAATCTGACTCAATACATTTAGAATTCTGACCTTCTCTTTTGTTCCTCTGCTGTAGGCTAAATGTCACTGTGATGCACTAAAAGAGGAAATCATAAATACAATAATGTCCTTAATGCAGAAGCTTTTGTGTTTTTGCTGCTTTCGTTAAGCTGGCAGCATTATTTAACAGATATCTCTAGCAGATATATTATACCATCTTGAAAGAAGACTATATGAATGTAGTAGTCTTTTTCATCAATATTCCAAGTTTCAGTTAGAGAGACTATATCTTTTGTGCTCCACTGCTTCCCAGACTTGAGCCAGGCATGTCTTAGAGTGCCTATGTATGAGGCCTTGGTGACTCCTAGTGGTAATATAAAAAAAACACAGGTTTGTTAGTTTTACTGTTACCATGGAGGCTATTCAAAATATGTGTTTGCAAAATGCCCTTTTGTCTTTCAGCTGACCATCTGCTGTGAGAATCAGTCCTTCAGGATTGTGGTCAATGGGATGCAGGCACACACCTATAAGCATCGTTTCACTCCCATCCAACACATTACCACCCTGGAGATAGATGGTGACATCACTCTGACCTCTGTGATGGTGTAGAGGTCCAGGACCTGTGGCTGCTCTTGACATCTTACTTGCAGCATGGTTTTCCTGACAACAACCATTGCATTTATTGATAAATTAATGCAGATTGATCACTTTTGGGTATTTACTGAACATTGTATATTTACTTCCTGCATATTCATTCTACAAATTATTATTCTCGTTTTTATATTTTCATACTCTATACACCTCCTGAAAACATATCAGGTCCAGTCAGTTCATAAGAGAGGTTCATTCTGTTTGAACTGAGTAGTCGACATGTAGGAGATAAGGAGACAAGACAAGTTTAGAAAACAAAATAAAAACAAACAGTAATAACTTCTGGATTTCACTGATATCAGACTGAATGCATGAATGCACCAAACAAAGTTAATATGGCCAATGGTGGATTTGTCAACAGTTCCATCTTTAAAAAAAAATAAAATTGTTGTGCAATACTATTGCGTCTTAATTTTGTAATCATTTAAGTCTGTGAAACATTAAAATTAAAATATATTGTAACAACATGTGTTATGGTGTGATGAAATCTTTTCTGCTGGAACTTGATAGGCAAGAAAATAATAAAACTGATCTGTAAACACCTTATGATGCACTGCAACTTCTTTCAGCAAATTTAATGCAGCTTGTAAGAATGTAATTTACTTTTCAACAGGAGATGAGTTCCTAACCTGTGCGCAATATAATAATCTTGTTTTGTCACTGACTATGTTTATCTTAAACTTAAACTTTATGTTATCTTAAACTCTCTTTGGGGCGAGTTATGACAGCCTAAGATTATATTAGAGGTGGAAAGCAACTAATTACATTTAATCACGTTACTGTAATTGAGTAGATTTTTGTGTAATTTGTAATTTTTTTTCAGTAGTTTTTGAAATCTGTAATTTTATTTTTACTTATGTTACTTTTGACTGAAGTACTGTACTTTGCTACATTTGAAATCACATCCGTTACTAAGTAAACAATAAAAAAAAAGTTTTCGGCTAAATGGAAACCAAAAGGGTGAATCTCGGAAATCTCGCGTGGAATTGACCCAGAACAAGCGGCCGGTGCCGGCGAGTTACTGGAGAGAGAGATGGAGGAGGATGGGAGTGCTTCGGCAAAAGCACAAGCAGACGCAGCAGTTGAAAAGAACGAAACGAAAGAAAACGCCGTGTGCACAGTGCCGTTTATACTTTTCAGAAAAATGCGGCCCGAGCCGCGCTCTTGTGTGCTCACTTGTGTGTGTGTGTGTGTGTGTGTGTGTGTGTGTGTGTGTGTGTGTGCGCGCGCGCGCGCGCGCGTGCATCGGGACTGAACTCCGCCTTGCGCGATACAGAGAGCAGAGGAGGTTTGTAGCTAAAGGTGCGACCATGTATAGACAGTAATGACATGCCATCTTGTAAACAGTATAAGTCATCGTTGTATTGGAATACACAGTATTCTTCCAAATTAGTGCTAGTGTATTTTAATAGGCCTATTCAGAATTTCGCTTCGACAAGCTCTCTCTTTTTTGACAATAGACCTGCATCCCTGAGAATAATGCCCAACAATATTGCTCAAAAAGTCGCTCTGTGTATCATCAGTCCAACAGTTGTGTATCAAAATGAATGAGGGCTGGGCAATATTAGACAAAACTGACAATGCGAGGATTTTGTATACTGCGATATGTATTGCAATATACAGTGTATTGCAATAACTCGAATAGCTCTATTTGGAAAGAAGTCATTCTTTGGGATTTGGAAAGGCTGCATTTGCATGAAATATACATTTTGCAATCAAACTGTCATGGAAATTGAGAACTTCACAACCTAGAGTATTAACCAGCAAAATAAGTATGGCATATTGCCTTTGACTAATATTATATTGACATGATGACATTATACTGGAGTCTCACAATGTGACTATTACACAAGAACACAGTGCGATGGTGATGCTCTAATGATATTTTGGAGCCCTAAACTGAATTGAATTCTATGGTTCATCATAGAAAAATTTTCGGATTGGATTTATGGCCCCTGGACCATTTTTGCACTGCATAGGACTGACCCCCATCAAGTTGTTGGAAGCAACTAAGTAACTTCTACTTTAAGTAGATTTTAAACGAACTATTTTTTACTTTTAGTCTACTTGAGCAGATTTTTAGATGGGTAGCTTAGTAGAATTAGTAAGTAAGTAGAATTTCATCAAAGTAAAGGTACTTTTACTTGAGTAGAATTCTTCAGTAGCTACTTTTTCCACCTCTGGATTATATAGGCCTAGCCTACACTAAACAAAAATTCGCAGGTCATGTTGCCTTTTTGATTCCTTTTTGCGCTTTCTTAGCGACGAGGATTCCGTCTCCTGTGATGCTGCATGATCCTGCATTATGCTCAAAGAGTGGGACTTTGTTTCAAATTTGCCAGGGTAGTAGCGAAGCGCCTCTTGCTCCTCTCCTTCGGCTCCTCAGTCACGCAGCGCTGGCCTGGCTCTCAACGAAAACGCCAAAGGCGGGGCTCCATGTGCCTTGCTGGCGGATGTATTCTTAAGAAAACTTCAGATGATTTACCCGCACAATGTACAAAAAAATCCGAAATTTTCCTTTTACGAGAATAAGTCAGATTATTGGCGGAAGTAATAATACACCAATGATGACATATTTATGAATGCAGACATCGATATCTGCCAATTAACAACTGAAAATGTTACACAATGTCCCTTTAACTTAAGCCCCTGGAAAAATGGGAGCAAAAATGCAAGTGTTGCATTTAATTTTTTGCTCAGTATGTAAACAAGACTCTGTAAGACTGTTCTGAGGCACAGCAGAGCCTTTAGCTTAATGTTAACACATCTTAATTTTAGCGTGGTAGGGTTAGCATACTTACGCCATAACACCCTGCTCAACCATTTGGTAGAGCACATTCTGTGTCACTACATCTTCAAAAATGTGTTAAATTTAACTCAACCAAACCAGTTCTACTGCTCTACTAGTCCTTTTGGTAAAGGTAGTGAACTAAGCTGATGTCATTAAAAATGACTATTTGCTAAAATCTTCTTATCATTCATAGCTGTTGAATGATACATTTAATGATATCCATAATAGCCTACATATGATGAAATAATTTCATAAGTATAATATTTTACTGTGGCGGCACGGTGGTGTGGTGGTTAGCACTCTCGCCTCACAGCAAGAGGGTTGCAGGTTCGATCCCGGGCGTGGGAGCCCTTCTGTGTGGAGTTTGCATGTTCTCCCCGTGTCAGCGTGGGTTCACCCGGGCACTCCGGCTTCCTCCCACAGTCCAAAGACATGCAGATTGGGGACTAGGTTAACTGATAACTCTTCCGTAGGTGTGAATGTGAGCGTGTCTCTATGTGTCAGCCCTGCGATAGTCTGGCGACCTGTCCAGGGTGTACCCTGCCTCTCGCCCGATGTAGCTGGGATAGGCTCCAGCCCCCCCGCGACCCTCAAGAGGATGAAGCGGTTAGAAGATGAATGAATGATGAATATTTTGCTGTCTAAAGCCGTGCTCAACCAGACGACTGAAGTGTCCTTTTATGGTAAATATAGTGAAGCTAAGCTAATAAATTCACATTTTTTATAAGATTAAAAAAAAGGGTTGAATATCCACTGTTGTTATTACCATACATTCAGTGGTATTCCATTATACATTTGTTGAAAAAAAAACTGTATTAGTATGATTTTTTCACCATTTCTGAGATGTTTTCAAAGTACTGTAATGGTAATAATAAAACTACAAGATCCATGGTATCCAACTGATATATGTTGGTATACGAACTTATTACAAGCATGATAACAATGTGTGATTTGTAATGTTGATTTTTTTTTTTTTTTTTTTTACTGGTTTACTGTTACCACGAAGGGCAATCTTAACCATTTGGTCATTTGGTAGAGGCCTATATTTAAAAAAAACTATGGAGTCTGTTAAAAAAAAGAAGAATAGAACCCCCCTCACACACACACACACACACACACACACACACACACACACACAGAGCAGTGCAACAGTCAGGCTGTAGCTCCGATCGATGTCCAGCAGGGGAAGCTGGTTGACCACTTTTAGCTGTTGAACTTAGGAGTAGGACTGGGAGCAGCCAGCTATGATAACGTTAGCTAAAAGCCAGTCTGCGGCTTCTGTTCCTTAACAGCCGAGCTGCACCCATTAACAAGGCACCAGCGGTGCTTCCTTTGCTGTACTGGAGAACAGTGAGTATTTCTTCTTAAAACGAACATGTGGGGTTAGAATGAGGGAACGCTTTTTGTTTGGAGACAGCAGTGTTGAGGCAGAGAGTCAGTCGGTTTGACTGGACCATTTTCACAGGATCTCTGTGTTGTTCCAGGATTTGCTTCACCAAAAATGAGGGCAAAGAACTAAGGCTGTGGCTCGAGCCAGTTAGGCTATTTATCTAGCTAGATGGCTCACTGGAAAGTTCAACAAAATCTCAATGAACCACGGCTGGCTTGTGTTTATGGAGCTTTTTTTGTTTGCGGTGGAATAAAAACGCAAATATTTGTCATTAGGTTTACATTACCCCCACCTACGAAACGGTAGCTCAGTTAGCTAATGTAGCCGAAAAGCTACACCTATTTTAGCGCTGTCATGCTTTTTGTCCCCTGATTTTACATTGAATGCGGAGTGGGGCTAATAAATGTTGCAGTGTGAATGGTAGTGTGCCAGCTGTTAGCATCGTTTGAACCTTAGCAGCCAGTAGATAAAGACAAGAGAGCTTAAAGTACTGTGACCCTGAGTGTTTTAATGTCCCATAGCTCAGGTTATTATCGGCACAACATGACGCTAATGTTGATACAAAAGCTGTCTATTCACGATGGCCCTGCATGTTGTTAAAGACAAGAGCTAATGACCGACAAAGACCTTTAAGGAAACTTTGTGGCGCCCTGGCACATCGGGTTGTATATAATCCGCAGGGTAGAACCATATTTTGGTAAAATCACAATTTGACTTTAAGACACTCATTCGTATTGTTTCAGCTACCAGAGCTCTGCGCTCTTACTTCGTTAGTATCTTTGTGTTGTGTTTGCAGTGCTAAATTGTGACACCTCCTATCTGGAAGTTTTCCTGATGAGAGAGATCCATGGTCAGTATTACCTGTGCTATTATCAAAGTAGGAGGCGTTTGTTTGTTTGGGACTGCAGCCTGTGCTGCCCTGTGCAGAGGAGTCTGTGTGTGTCTCTCAGCTGCTAATGAGAACCAGGCTGAAGGATGTGTATCTGCATGTCTACATGTGTCAGTTTGCGGCAGGAAGAGTTCCTGATTTTTGAGGGTTTGGAGAGACCCAGCTAAAAAAAGAGGCCAGGAATGTGTTTTTTGCTCCTGCCAAGCTCGTCCAATGGGCCTCAGTAATGTAAGAGTGTTGGAGGTCCACAGTGACATAGGTTTGGAATTTACACATGTGGACAGTTACAACATGCTGTGGGACTTTTGATGCTCTTTTATTGTCTTGCAAAGTAAATGAAGTGCACAATGTATACAATAGTCAGATGCCAGTGGGAAGTGGGATAAATACGCTTGCCACTTCTGCTTGCCATTTTAACAAGTATGAATCTACACCTGGGCAATACATTGTTATAATACTGATACCACAATTTGTAGTCAAGTTATTGTTTTGTTTTTTTTTTTCCGATATGTCATATGCCTATATATATAACATTTTAGTTGGCCAATAACCAATACCAATATTGATATATCCCTTTTCTCCGCCTAATTTAAGTGATCATCAAGTCTCTTCTGTAGTGGAATAAATATCATATTATGCATGCATACTCTTATCATGATAGCCCACCAGCAAATGGAGACATGAAATAGAAGGCTTTTCAGTGTATGTAATATTCATTCATTGTTGGCCAGTTCGGATAGTTCATTTTAAAGCTGACATTGGCTGATACCGATGACCTGCCAATGTTATTGTGCATTGCTGATAATATTTCACAAAATATCTTCTTACAGTATCAATTAAGTATTTGATTTTTTGAAATACAGAAAATAGTTAAAATGAGCCCATGGTGAGCTATTTTAAATAGTTTATTATGGCTGAAAAACAGTCCAAAACCTAAACAAAGAGTTTACACCGATATAGAAAAGAGTAATGCAGCAACAGTTGAACATTTTTTAATCTGCTATTACTGCTTTTTTTTTTACTGCCTTTATTCATTTTATTTGAACAGTAGAGGATTTGTTTCTATGTCACTTATCCCTAGCTCAATAAATGACATAAACGAAAAAATCATTATCAGAATTATTGTAAATATTGTATTGTATTGTGACTAGATATCTGGGATTTGGTCAATGTATTATTGTGACATATATCTTAAATATCTTCTTACTTAAGATAACATTACAGTCAAGAGAAACAACAACTTTTAGCTGAGTGTAACAATCAAGGAATCATCATATACCAACACTGGTACTGATTTAGATAAAAATCTTTGAAAAGCACTGAAAGTCCCAGAATATTGTCACATCAGTAATTAATTATTTGATTGAAAATTTTCATGTCCACTTTTGCATGAAAATCAACAGTATTTTTATCCTCTAATATTAACTATTTTGTAAGTTTTGTAAGACACAGTTTGCTCTCTGTGTCTCTCCTCAGGGGATTCGTCCCTGTTGGTCACAACAAAAGCACCTGTGAACTGGACCTCCACCTCTGTAGGGATTAAGAGCCACGGTGGACGGAAACGCTGCATTTAAGTTGTCACCATGTTCAATCTGATGAAAAAGGATAAGGAGAGAGAAGGGAGTAGGAAGGAGAAGAAGGATAAAAAGGAGAGGATGTCGGCAGCAGAGTTGCGCAGCCTGGAAGAGATGAGTATGCGGCGTGGTTTCTTCAACTTGAAGAGGGAGGCCAAGCGTGAGTCCAAGAACAAACTGGAGATCTCCAACCCTATTCCAATCAAAGTGGCCAGCAGCAACGAGCTCACCCTCACTGACATTGAATCAGATGGCCTGAGTAACCGAAGCAGCATGGTTTTGGATGACCAGCTGAGCGCTGCCAGCTCCACTGATGACCTGAAGGGTGAGGGCGGAGGAGGACAGGACGGACACCGCAGCTCAGTACGTGATCGCGTGGCTCACTTTGGTTCACTTGCCAAGACGAACTCCTCTCAGGTGGGTCAGATGATGAAACGCTTCTCCTTTTCCCAGAGGAGTAAAGAGGAGAGCCCCTCAGAGGGCTCCACCCCCTCGGGCCAGAACTCTGCTGCCCCGTCCCCACAAGTGGAGAGCAAAGTTTTCAGCATGCTTCGTAAGCACAGCCTAAGGCAGCAGCCTGAAGCAGCGCCAGCCACTAAAAAAGTCTACATTCCTGAAGTGGTCGAGAAGACCTTCCCTGCACAGCTGCAGCTGCCGGCTGTGGTCGCACCGAGTGAACCAGAAATACGTGAGCTGGAGCTCCAACGCCGCAACACCGGTGACTTTGGATTTTCTCTGCGTCGCACCACTATGCTGGACCGCAGTCCTGATGGAGGAGTGTACAGGCGTGTGGTCCACTTTGCTGAGCCTGGCGCTGGCACCAAGGATCTGGCGCTGGGACTAGTGCCTGGCGACAGACTGGTGGAGATAAATGGACGCAATGTGGAGAACAAGAGCCGGGACGAGATAGTGGAGATGATTCGTCAGTCGGGAGACACGGTGAGGCTGAAGGTGCAACCCATCCTGGAGCTGAGTGAGCTGAGCCGCTGCTGGCTGAGGAACACATCTGGACTGCGCAGGGAGACCAGACATGTAAGCTGCTTGTCCACTTTCTATGTACAAAATATAAAGGTCCTGGTTACAGTCTTTGTCATGGATTGCCTTTTTTAAGTGCCCAGGTTAAGAAACTTTTTTGCTGGATGCCCTCAAAGTCAAAGTGTCTCGCTGACTATATGTGCTTTATATTGATCTGAAAAGAAAGCTTCAAGACTCAGTGAATTAAAAGAGTAGCCTGGATTCATTAGTTTACACTCTTACCATGGCTTTGCAAAGCATTTGTAAAGATTATGCTTTTCTCGTCAAGATGACACACTTTTTCTCATTCCTGTAAATTCTTAATTTCTTTAATAGCCTAAAGTCCACTTGAAATGAAATTTCACTTGCTACATCCTACACATCTGCTCTGGAAATAACTGATCTTGTGTTTTTCTTTGAGCAGTCTCAGAAACTAAAAGGGAGAAATTTATATTTTAGAAAACTTTGATTTTATGTTGGCACCCCCTTTGTTTTGCATTCATTGGATGGAACACCATTAGTTTTCAGTCCACGCAGATGGATTACTTAATGTAGACCTAATTTTGATAGAGCCAATCAAATTTTGCATAAAACAGTGAGGTCAGCATTCTGTCACACTGTGTCACACTGAGCCAGACAGCATCTAGGCTGTGGGCTTCACATGCACACATGATGCCCTTTAACATGGACCTGCATTTGTATAGTGCCTTTCTAGTCATCTGACCACTCAAAGCCCTTTTTACACTACGAGTCACATTCACCCATTCACACACACACATTCATACACTGGTGGCCGAGGCTACCATACAAGGTGCCACTTGCTTCTCAGTTTTTAACACACTTAACCCACTCTACTTTTGAGCCACAGCCGCCCTTTGCTCCACTCAACATGCAAATGAAAATAGATGAAGAAAACAACTTGTAAAATGCCACATACAAACTATGATGCTCACAGTACTGTGTGAAAATGACCTCAGCAGAGCCAAATATCTAAGAGCAAGAGGTGACTTTAGTGTCAAAGAGGAAAAGTGTGTTGGTTATCTGGACCTATTTTGGGTTTAGAAGATGCTTGATGTTTAGAAGAGTGAGGTGTCTACCAGTGGCCAACTGCTAGCGGGCAGGGATCACTGATGTTCAGATGATTAGATGTTCAGAGGAGCAGAGCTGTAGTCAGGTGTTGACATTTGTTCTTTTTGATATTTCTGCACTTTAGTCTGTGTGATTTGTACCTGTAACTGACTGAAGATAAATATGATTCCGGTTTGCTTTTCATTTTAAGGTTCAAGCCAGTCTTGTTGTTTTTCATAGCTTTTTCCCCCCCCCCCAAATTTCATTAAAAAGTCATGATGGTCATATTACATGTTTACAAGTCTTAAAGTTTTCAATCTTCTGTTGCAATCAAAGTTTTTTTTAAAAAAAAGTTCACTAGCTAATTGAAGATGTTTTAGTCATAACAATTCATCTATCAGTTTATCTCATTTCATTGTAACATGTGGGCCTGGCCTAAATGAGAGGGCAGTTGGTATGTTGACAGTATCCAGTGCTGTGTTGGTTACACCATAGAATGATTTATTATTTAAATAATATGGAAGAAAAGGACCATAAAACAAGCGTGAATTTGCAGTAGCTGCAACCACATGCATACTAGGGGTGTAAATTGCCAGTTTCATCACAATATGATATTATATCGATTTTTTTGGACAATGGTAGAATATTTTCCGATATTATGAAGTCTGCCACGATATGATTTTAATTCGATATTAGGTGATATTAAATGCCCATTTAACACAATCTGTTACGGAAGATGCTGCTACCCCTCTTTTTTTAACTTTTGGCCATAAAACACATAAAAAACACAATAATGAGAACAGTAAAGTTCACATTAAATTGAATCCACTGACAAATAAAAAGCAAATGGGAAAAGTTAACCATCAGGGCTTTCTCTGTCAGAGAGCCCTTTCTGGAAGAAATCTTTTCATATAACCCAAACCATCATCTTTTTCAGAAAACCTCAGTCATATCTGGCTTAAAGCAACTCTTACCTTTCTTGCATTTCACACAGCACTTTTTTTGAATTTTGAACATCCACAACTCCCGCCTCCCTCCAAAGTCCCATCCCCCTCCTCCTGCAATCCATCTCCCTCCAGCGGCCTACTCTCCCCTCCTCCATTACGTCCTCATTACGTCTATGATAGACGTAGGCGTTGGCAAGGTAACGTTAGATACACGGAAGAGGACAGCGATTGTAGCGTTACAAATGCAACCCCTGAGTTTTAAAACTCAGTCAGTGATGACTGATGAGTTTTAGAATAAGGTTAGAGTGCTAACGTTAGATAGTAATGTTAACGTTACTAGTAAGTAAACACACAAGGAAGATAACGTTAATGTTTCAGAGGCTATGCTACAGTAGGCTAATGTTAGCCAATAGCAATTGGCATGCGACATTTCGCATACCCCAAGCAAAATGAAACAAAACATTTAAAAGCAATTTGTGCAACATATAAGAAAGAACATATAGTGCAATAGTAAGATGAAAAGGGTCAACATTTCACAGTCAAAAACTCCACATCCTGAGAGCAGAACTGGGAGATCCTCTTCACATCACAGCACCATGAATTGTTTGTGTATACACCACGGAGCTTACCAGATGATGCAGCCTCCCCGTCTGCTCTATGTAGTGTTAGCCCCGTTAGCTACCATGTTACCAATCATCCATGTCTCAGTGAACACAAGGACGCAGCGGTCCCTTACTCCTCGGTGAGTGGATCTCCACAGTCGGATGTAATCCATTTTCGTGTCCAGTGAGTGGACATTCGCCAGAAGGCCGCTGGGAACAGCTGGTTTGATGGGATTAGCTCTTAGCCTAGAGCTAACCCCTCTGCGCTTCCTCTGCTCCCGTGTCCTGTCACAGCGCTCCAGCGTCTCCCTGTCGGGACAGCTCCATGCGAAAGCACAGTCATCTCAGGGCTATAGCTCGACGTAGCAGGCCAAGCTTGCTACACATCCTGAGCTCTCTTGGTTGTAGCGTTAGATCTCTGCAGCGGTTTCTAATGTCTATTAGAAACTCGCAACTCTATTGCACTTAAGAATTTACTTGTTGTTGCACCATGTTTATAGTTTATATCCACAAGAGTCCCTGTTACTAGCATATTTGTTGTCTCACAGACTCGGGGGCGGGGGTAGGTGGTGGTGGTGGGGAGATGCTGCGCAAGTGGTTACGTCAGTTGGAGGCCTCCACGTGGGGAAGACAGACAGGACAGGAGAAACCTCCGACCAATCATTGCATTCGGTCCGAATGCAATGATTGGTCTTTCCTGGGGCCTCTCTGTGTGCATGTTCTCCCTGTGTCTGTGTGGGTTCCTTCTACACTGACGGACATGCAAGTAGGTTAGGTGACCTGGTGATCCTAAGTAGCCAGTAGGTGTGAATGTTAAATGTCAGCCCTGTGATAGACCCCACCTTTTGCAAGGATAGGCTTTAGCTGAATATAGATAATAGATGTATGGTTAGACATATAAGTGATTTTTAGTTAGCCAAATTAGTTGCATCTCAGGGCATGATCATCTCAGACTGTGTGTCTTTCATGTTATGCAGTGTTTGTGATATTAATTCTACATTCTAATTTCATTGAATGTTTTGACTCAATATTTAACATCTGACACCAAGTAGACTAGCTTGTTTGAATCTGGTAGGTGTTGTAGTTAAATGTCATTTGGAAAACAAAGTACATGCTGACAGCATACATGCACTCACATCCCTGTTTTCCACTGTTGATTGAGTTACTCCTCATAGTCCATTAAAGGCCCATTGTGCCTTGTTTAAAATGTCACACATCCGACCACACCTAAATTCTTGTCACAGTCATTCACTATCAGCCGGGAGAGGAAAAACACCTGCTGTGATGTCACGGATAAAGGTGTGGCTGTGAAATATTTGAAAAGTTTCAGCCTATAGAGAGCACCACCTTAATGGGAGAGAGAGGATCATTTCTCAGCTTAATGAACATTTCCACTGTCATAGTCACCACTCTGCTGCTCTCTCACTTTCTTTTCTTATACAGAAATAATGTCTTAATTGATTAACTCTTTACAGTCATGTCCACTTTGCTGTTTTTTTTTAAACCACTCAACATTTCCTGCAGAGATGCTTCACATTAAAGGTATTCCAGTAGCACATTGGCCATTATGCCTCACTTCCTGGTGGACCTGTGATGTATAAATCTGTAGGAGGCGCTCAGTTCATTGACGGAAGCATAACAGCGATTAAATAAAAATAGCAAAGTATAAGTGATTGCAAAGAATGAGTTAATTAAATTAATATTTATGTCAAAATAGTAATTTAGTCATGGTAATAAGTCATCTGCTGCAATCGTGGTTGTTATTAAAGCTTTTTTTTAGCCCATGCCATATAAAGCCAACTAATGTCCACAGAAAACTTAATAGTTACTAAATCATAGAGGTGCAGAAATGGTTAGTTGATAAATGAAAATGAATGTAAGGATTTGCTGCTGTGATCTGCTCTATATTAGAGATGTAGACTCTGTGTAGACTAGGCTAGGGCTGGGAGATATAACGAATATGTACAATATATTGATACATTTCAAGCAAGACATAGATTTAGACAATACCATTTATATCGATTTCGGGTCAAGTAGTGTTACACAACCAATCAACCATACCAATCCAGGGTTGCGCTGCATGTGTGGGGGACAGAGCTTCTTGATTGTCAGGTAAGCCTTCTTTTGCTAGTTTGTGTATGAGGTGGATTATAGTACATCATTGTCCTTCTTGGTAGTTGCAGTCTATTTTGCGACACTGAGACAGCGCCTAGATGCAGGCAACAGAAAAAAATGCAGCGACAACACATTCGTATTAGGGATGGCCGACGTTGCCCTAAAATTATGTCACAATATTTCAGGGTATTTTTGCGATAACAATATTCTTTACAATATTACATATTATTAAAAAAAAAAACAACAACAAATATTACTAATTTTAAGAACATAGAATTGCTAAATGTACCCTGGGATCTCTATAAATCAACAGACAATGTCCATCTCTTTTAGCAAAATCCTAAATGATTGAGTTGTTTATTTTTTATTGTTGTTTATTATTTATTTTTTATGCTCTGCCATTTCTCCTCTAGTCATCATGCTGTAAACTGTGATAGGTTGTTATGCTACCATAACTATTGCACATTCACATTTTTTTTTTTTTTTTTTTTTTTGTGGAGCCGCTAGTGTCATGTAGGTTTGCATTACCAAAGGTTAGATATAGGTGAGATATAGCCTAGACCCTTTTACAGGCAATGTCATTAAAAATATGTGCATACATGTTGACAGTTTAAATGGTGTTTTACCCCAGCCATCCTGACAAGTTAGCAAGCTTTAAACAACACATTAAAACTGTTACCAACATCTTAAATGGACTGTACTTTTGTGCGCTTTTCCAGTCTTCCGAACACTCATGGATATAAAATGTCATCACTTAATTAGTTTATCCTATTAGACATTTGTGTGAAGTTTTGTCATAATTAATATATGAATTCTTGAGTTATGGCCAAAAATCACATTTTGTGATGTCACACTGACTTTGACCTGTGACCTGTGACCACAAAATTCGAATCAGGTTATTCCTCAGTCCAAGTGGACTGGTGCACGTGAGATATTGCATTCACAAGTGTGAGACAGACAAGGTCACAGTGACCTTGACCTTTGACCTATGACCACCAAAATCTAATCAGCTCATCGTTGAGTCCAAGTGAATGTTTGTGCCAAATTTGAAGGAGTTTCCTCAAGCTGTTCTTGAGATCGCATTCACGAGAATGAGACAAAAAAAGGTCAGAGGACGAATGGATGTTGTATGGATGCACGTATGGACGGATGGACAACCCAAAACATCACCAGCATAGAGGCATAAAAAAGACTGCTCGACTTGAAGCAATCTCATTCGACTGCGGGGTTGCCAACTGATGGTTAGAATCTCTGACTTTCAGGGGGTAGCTCTACCAATAACACACTGATCTGGAGGTCGGTCACCATTTTTAAATGTTCATTTGTTTAGGTAGCATTTGCAATCTTTAGTGGTTAATGTGCTTGTGCTTGACAAGCTTTTGCACTTCGCCATGCTTCTGTCCCCATTCTGCATGTGCACCCTTAAGTACATCATCGCATATTACAAACTGTAAAACTGTCTGTAGAGGAACCTAGTTTGTTAGTTATTTTTTCCATTTGCAATGTATTGAAAGAGCTTAGCTGAGTGTTGTCCAGTAGGGCCTGCTTGGCAGCATCAGAGAGCTTTTTTGTTTGCCTCCTCTGGCTTTGGTTCAAGGGTCCATGTGACACTGTCATACTGCAGAGATCTGGTTGGCTCCGATCACCACAATCAAATTCATCTGCTCTGGGAGACAGGGAGTGACTCCATGTAGCCCATGTTGGCCTTTTCCCTTACAGGAGATAGAAGCAGTAACTGTGTGTAGAAGCTCTGTCTCCACAGTGGCTGTTTGTCCCTGGGATTAGAGACTTACTTTGTGCTGTGTGAGGAGCTGCTGTAATGATTTCCATGCAGCAGACAGGAAGTGCTCACCGGAGGGAGCTTTGTTTAAGTGTAAAGTCAGTATCGAGTCAAACACACACACACACACACACAGAGGGAACACAGGGAAATAAGCCTATCTCTGCATCTGATTTGTGTGTGTGTGTGTGTGTGTGTGTGTGTGTGTGTGTGTGTGTGTGTGTGTGTTAAACAGCAGGTCTGTCTGTGTTTCTTTGTCGACTTTAACAGATATCACCAGCTCGACTACTAGTTTAAATAAAGGAGGGCTGACACAGAGGCCATCACTCAGCCCTGACAAAGGGTTTAAAAGGGACACTGCCTCTGCCAGGTCACATTATTCCCAACTCCACCAGCAGCTTTACTTTTCTCAATATTATTCTATTGCTGATAAACCAGTAATGGAAGGGTATTGTTTGAAATGTTTCAGAGTGGCACTATGATACTTGAGTTTCAGTGCAGATATTACAGAGGTCAGATATGATAGAATCTTTCCTTTTAGCAACAATAATGCTGCCTGCAGCTAAGGTTTGTTTCATGATCTATTCATAGGCTGTTAATTTTTTTCTTTTTATCATGCCTCTGTGCTGGCGATAGCTGTAGTCGGAGGCATTATGTTTTTCTTGTTGTCTGTCTGTCTGTACCATCCCTGTGAACACCTCAAGGGAATTTCTTCAAATTTGGCACAAATGTCCTCTTGGACCCAACAATGAACTGATTAGTTTTTGGTGATCAAAGGTCAAGGTCACTGTGACCTTGTCTGTCTCATTCTCGTGAACGCGGTATCTCAATAAACCCTTGAGAAAATTTCTTCAAATATGGCAATATGGAATAATCCTCTGAAACAAAGACTGTGTTTGACAAAGCAGCATTCTGGCTGTTTACAGTAAACTGCAGAAGTTAGGGCTAAACAGCTGAACTCATTCAGTAGTGTGTCAGTCCATCTACAGCTGGTGCCAGGAGTCTTCCACACAAACATGAACACAGTAAGAATCAATCAACATTTGGAAGCACACAGACAGGATGCACCTATTCTTTCAGCTACGGCCAGTATGAGCAGGATATTCTAAAAAAAGCAGTGGGATGTCTTAGGAAAGGAGGAGACATGTTCAGCCTGAACCAACAAATAAGACAATTACTGGCTCACATTTAGCTGTGGCCGGATGCTCGCTAAATGAGAATTTAGTGAGAATTCAGAGAATTGATTTGTATCAGCTATTTTCAAAATCAACTTTTTTACTGATAATTTTAGCATTAAACGATAGAAGTATGTCAGAGTAAATATGAGAGAAATTGATTGAGCCTTCTGTTTCTTGAAAATGAAAACTACTGGTGTCCTTGGCCAACAACATTAAAATCTAGTAGTGATATAGATTAATATTATTTAAAAGTCAATAGTTGATTGGTGAATACAGCATAGTAAAGGTACAATCTATAAAGCCTTGGTTGACTTAAACATCAAATGGAATTTTCATTGTAAATGACTGTAGAGGCAGTGTGGCAGTGCACCACAGGTGGCTTTGTGTAGAGAAGCTCTGCTACCTGAAATGCTGAGCATTCCCCAAGCAGAGAGGCCTGGTCTAGGTCTTTGAGTTGCTCCCGTAAAACCTGATGTGCAGCATTCAGTGCTGTGAATGCAGACGAAGGCCAAAGCTGACTGGAACTGACTGTCCCAAGCTGATTTCCTCTCTGCTGCCTCCACTGTTCTGTCTTTTTCCTTTCCTCCTGGCTCTCTTTGAAGTAACTGTAGTATTAGTAGTAGTAAACACTTTAAAGCACAGCCTCATTTTCTTCTTGCTCCCCACATACTTACTCTTTATTTCTCATTCTCCCTCTCTGCTGTCCACCACAGTGTACCCTCAATAGTGCCTGTTAACTTTGGCACAGTTATTGTTGTTTCGACCCATTCAGGAAGCAATTGTGACTTTACTCGCTTCCACTTTTATTCTGAGCCTCTCAAACTTCTCTGCTTCAGTTATGTAACAGATACTCTCCCCAAGTTACTGTTGAATATGGATGGTATGACAAGCAAAGCATTCCTGCACAAATACAATAACTGAATCCAGGATACAGTAAGTTTAGCTGACGGTGAATGGTTCAAACAGATTCCTGTGGTTTGAAAGAAAAGGTTTGCTGCCTTGTACTTGTACTTGAACTTTTTTAATTATTTTGCTTTATAGCACTTTTGCCTTTATTTGGTAGTTTAACAGTATGGTGAGCCAGCCAACACATGGAAAAAGATAAGGGATGACATGGGACAAAGGTTTGTATCTGTGAAAGTTGCGGTCATATCATATGCAACCTAAGCCACTTAATCATAAAGACAACTCAGATTCCGATAATTTGGCTTCTGAACATGAAAATGTCCCGCTTGAGATTTACATAAAGACTTCAGTTGACACACTAGTAATTACCAGGATTTTTTCACCCTAAGGGCCAATTCATAGTTTGCAAGTCTGTGTGTCTATGTTTGTTCATGTGATGTAAATGACATCATCCACCAGTGTCCGCGAGGGTTCACATGGATCCTAATGTGGACTTTTGTGTGCAGCCAATTTTTTAATAACCATGTGTGTGTGAATTACTGCTCATCTTACTGCTGGATTAGCTTTATATGATCTTTCCACATACTCTCCCAACTACTGTAGGCTAGGCTGTAAATTGGGATGATGTACAGTGTGGAAATGGTTAAACAAACTTGTTGGTTTGAAAATCTGCTTGAGCCGTATACTTTTGCCCCAGACTATCTGAAACTTGCAGCAGGAATCCAAATTGAAGGGAGAGGGGATGCTGGAGCGTGAGAGGGAGTGGAGGTTAAAGTAGCAATAAGCCATCTTCACTCCTCTTAACAGGCTGACTGGAAACAACGGGAAGCAGGCCTCTCCCTTTAGGTCTCACTCTGGCATTTGTGGAATCTGCTTTGGAACAAATAGGCCACTTCCTGACCCTTTCCCCATGGGATTTTCTTATAGAGGAAGAGGAATGAAGTTCTAAGGCTGAGGGCTGATGGAGGAGGGAGGAAATTTGATGTCTGTGAATGGCTTCGATAAAGAGAATTATTTTCTAAAACTTGTCCAAGTTGTTGGTTTATATACTGGATGTCTATCTTCAAAGAAGTAATGTGACTGTGTTGCACATTTTCTACATTACTCATCAGCTATTTATGGTCTGATGGTCTTGGGCCAAATACAAAGCACAACCTTGTTTAACGCCATGTTTAAACTGACACAGACAAGAGCAATATGAAGAGATTATCATCCAACCATTGTCCAACCATTATCGACAACATGATATTGGTTTGCCACGATGATGGTCCTTGTGTCCATGATAACAGAAGGATATTCAATGTACTAATGCCTGTTATTAATTGTATGCTATGTCCAGAAAAATCCATATCGTGATACCTGAAGTATTTCAGCTTGTTGACATACTGACATCATACTGTTACCCACAAAAACAACAAGCATGGCTTAAAGCAAAATTATTACCGACTTCAGCTTCAGTAGTGTGGAATAAACTGTGGAGTCCTGAATGTTTTATTAACAACCACGGACTTCTCAGACTTAGCGCTTAGAGTGAACTCATTCTGCAGCTCCTCCAGCAGCAGCACAGCGTCACTCCCTCTCCTCTCTTGCTGTGCACACACGGGAGTTGGTGTGTTTTAGTTATTTTGTCATAAACCTTTGGTAATGTAAACCTACATGATGCTCGCAGCTTGACAAAAAACTGCATGTTTGGAACATTCCACAGGTAAACAGGTTAATTGGTAACAAATGATAGTATCATTAATAGCTATGTTAGGGACATCCTTGAAAGGCTCAGTTGTTCACAAGCAAGGGTGGTCACTTCGCGAAAAACTGTATGGGCCAACAGTCCAACAGTTGGAGAACAATACTCTCAATGCACAGTTGCAAAGAATTTCAGGATTTTATCATCTACAATTCGTAATATCAAAAGATTCAGAGAATCCAGAGAAATCTCTGCACATAAGAGTCAAAGCTAAAAACCAACATTGAATGCCTGTGACCTTTTGACCCCTCCGTCAGTACTGCATTAAAAACTGATATGATTGTATAAGGATATTACTTGGAACACTTTGGAAAACCACTGTCAGTAAGCACAGTTTGTTGCTGCATTTACAAATGCAAGTTAAGACTCTACCATGCAAAGTGAAAGCCAAATGTCAACAATATCATGAAACACCGCCAACTTCTTCAGGCCTGAGTTCCTCTGAACTGGACTTACAAAAAATGGAAGGTGTGCTGTGGTCTGATGGGTCCACATTTCCAATTGTTATTAGAAAAATATGGACGTTGTATCCCCTGGACTAAAGAGAAAAACGACCATCCGGATTGTTACCAGCACAAAGTTCAAAGCCAGCATCTGTGATGGTATGGGGGCGTGTTAGTGTCCATGTCATCATGGGTAACTTGCTCATCTGTGAAGGCTTCATAAATGCTGAAAGGTACATAAAGGTTTTGGAGCAACATATGCTGCCATTCAGATGATGTCTTTCTAAGCGATGTCCAGCAACACAACGTTAAGCCAGATTCTGTGTAGTAAAGAGTGCTGGTACTAAACTGGCCACCCTGCAGTCCAAACCCGATTCCCATTGAAAATATGTGGCACATTGTAAAGCACAAAATGCAGCAATAAAGACCCTGGTCTTCTCAACACCAGAAGTCGTATATCAAGCAAGAATGGAAAAAAAATTCACTCTCAGAACTTCCACAATGAGTTTCCTCAGTTCCCAAATGCTTACTGAATGTTGTTAAAAAAAAAGTGACGTAACATAGTGGTAGACATGGCCATGTCCCAACTTTGTTGCAGGGATCAAATTCAGAATGACTGTGTATATTTAAAAAAAAAAATAAAATAAAGTTTATGAGTTTGAACATTAAATATCTTGTCTCTGGACTGTATTTAATTGAATATAGGTCAAAAAGTATTTGCAAATCATTGCATTCTGTTTATATGTATGTTTTACACAGCATGCCAACTTTTTTGGAATTTGAGTTGTATATCATTTATTTTGTTGCAATTCTGTGTCCTTAAAGACGCTGTATGTAAGAATGTGGCCAAAACGGTTACTGCACTCAAATTCAAAATACTGCCGCGAGTCGTGTCTGCCCCCCCCCTCCCCTACAGATTCGAGGTTGCTGGACAGCGACACGCTGGAGACTGATTTGTTTGCCCACAGGTGGCTGCTGTGGCAGGGCCGCGTTGCCGCGTCCTTGATCTTCAGTTTTCCAGCGGACCGTTCGAGCAAGTCCAGCTTCTCTGCTGCCAACGCTGCCGGGATACAGCTGAGGAGACTGCTAATGCTATGTACTGGGACACTGCTAATGCTGCTTGGCGTGCTGCTGTAGCTCAGTCATAACTGTAACTGATGCTGAGACTCTACTGACTGTGTGACTGGTAGATGGCAGTGGGTGGCACAACAGGCCAAAACACAAATACAAAACATAAACATGATTTGCAGGCTGTAAAAAATTTTTTTTAAATGCTAATATTCTGGCTGTACTATTGTTGTCGGTGAGATCAGTATGTTATATGAACATTATTCCTTAGTCTCTGTGACATATTAGGAGGATTTTACGACTATTTGCTTTAGATTTCTTACATATAGCTCCTTTAAATTCATAATGGATTTTTTTTACTAATTTGTCATATCGTCAAGAATATTGTTATCACAAAAATACCCTGAAACATTGTGATATTATTTTAGGGCCATTTCGCTCACCCCTAATGCCCACTCTCATCAGCAAAAATAATGGAAATGCGCCTCCCATCTTAAAACTCAACATCCAACAGAATACGCAAGTCTGCCACCGACTCCATCCACAAAGAGCAGCAAAGGCAACAAAAAGAACGTCTACAGTGGCAAGAATGTACAAGGGCAGTTGAATGTGTCGTTGAATAATGATAACCACACTACGTGATTGATCTGATTTATTGATCGCAGCATACCCTTGTGTTAAATAGCACTTAGTGTCTATACATTTTGACATTTCAACAGTGCTTGTAAAAATGTGTATCATTAAAAAAATAGATCATGTAGATTGCACAGGGCAGGGGTAGAAAGCTAGTTTGAGTTGATCTAAGCTTTACTTAATTGCTATTATAACAAAAGTAATTCAACATGTTGAATTGGCGACAGCATGGGATTGTGTTTTTAATGTGCTAACTGCCTAACTAGCATTAAGACGGTTCTCCTGTTTCCTTTGCGTCTTTGCGGTGTCTTCATTTGCAACTTTTTGGTCAAGACCTGGCAACGCGCATGACGCAGCAGAGGGCATTCGTTGCCGATAGTCAGTTTGGTGTGTCTGTGCCTTAAGTCTACTGAGAAGACAACAGGGGCCCAAAAAAGCAGGTGGTCAATGCATCCAGTGAATCAAACAAGGGAGCTACAAGGAGATTATGTTTTGGTATAAATGGTTATTGTGATGCAATGTGACTATCCAATCACATTGCACAACCAAATCTGGCGGTGTCTGTGACAAAACAAAATTGTCCAGTTGCGTGACAAAAGGAAAGTGGCGAGCGGCACGTTTACTGTTGAAAATAAATAATTTCTGTCAAGCGACACTTACCAGAAGTGTTGAGCGCCTTATCATGAATCAGACTTAAGGCTTGTGTGAATGACAACAAACAGGAATTTAGACTATGTGTAACCAACAGACTGGTAGTAATAAGTCAAACCACACATGAATGCATGGGTGTTTGTGTGTGAAAGAGCTAATCATACACACCCGTCCTTGCAGTCAATCCAGACTAATTCTTGTTAACATCCCTCTCCAGTGTTCACATAATTCTATCTGACTTCAGTATCTGGAAATAGAAACACCTTTGAAGAGGATGAAATGTTTTTAGAGAAGTGAAACTCCATTATGTTTCTCCATATTGTGGTTACAGTGAAGTATTATATACGGATTCTTAGTTTTTTCTGCATTTTTGGAATGTCATTATTTATTAAACCACATCATGGAGATAAGACTTGACCAGAAAGTTCTAAAATCATCATGTTAGTCCATCAGTCAAGTGTCACATCAGGTTTTCAGCAGAATACTACTACTGCAATGATTCGTGTGTCTTGCCTGCCTTTTTTGTTTAGCATTTTTGCATTGTAAATGAGCAGTACTGGCTTTGATGCTAGTGTGTTGAGACTCAGATGAACAGTGTTTCATGTATGTGAGGGTTCATGGAGCAGTCAGGTTGGGACAGACCAGGCAGGAGACTGTAATGCCATAGGGCGAGTTGAAAGCAATGTGATGAGTGACACTCGCACCACTGGTGACACACACACTTGATTTGTCTTAATACCATCAATGGGGAAATAGTGTGCTAAGTTAGGGTGTGATTAAAGGGAAATTTCGGTTTATTTCAACCCGTCTCCTATCTTCCTAAATTTGTTTCAAGTGACTAGTGACATAGAAATAATAGTTAGCATGTTAGCCGTTAGCCTAGATACAGCCGGGGCGCATTAGTAGCGTCAGACCTGTTAAAATGTAAGTTAACAGGCATCCCTTCAAGTGCAAAGTTAGTCCACTAAACAAGCTTTTTTTCCACAAAGACCGCCTCATATCGTTAGGATAAATGTCAGAGAACATATAGAAAATGACATGTAAACGTGTTGTCTTACCTTACCGGTGTGCTGCCATGTTTGTTTATCATCCAAAGCACGGCCGAAATATCGCGAGAACAAGCAGCGATCTCATAGCGTGCCTGAACAAGCAGCAACAGCTGAAAGATACACTGACGAAGAGCTTCGTGAAATTGAAGAATGGAGGGGGAGACAGGCGCAACAGGTAGAGGACTAATGGCTGCTGCAAAAGCTTGTTTAGTGGACTAACTTTGCACTTGAAGGTATGCCCGTTCACTTACGTTTTAACAGGTCTGATGCTACGGCTGTATCTAGGCTAACGGCTAACATGCTAACTATTATTTTTATGTCACTAGTCACTTGACACAAATTTAGGACGATAGGAGACAGGTTGAAATAAACCGAAATTTCCCTTTAATGGTAGACAAAACAGTGGCTGAACCTCAGAGTGGATGTTTAAAAGTATCAGACGACAAGATCAAGACAGATCTATCTTCTTTTTTTTCACAAACTCATACACACACTGAGCCAGAAATGGCAAATAGGAGGCAGCAGTCCCTGCTGAGACTAAAATTGGCATGCTTAGGGTGCAGTTTCATTTGTTTGAAATGATAAAAGTTTATCAGAATATGATTGAGTTGATAAATGTGCTCCTCTTCCATCAAAGCATGCAGCAGAGTTATCACAAATCATCCTGAGGAGGACATGGATGTCTGAACTAAGTGTTATGGCAGTCAGTCCTGTAGTTATTGAAATATTTAATTTAAAAAAACAAAAATCTCAACCTTATGTGGTGCTTGAATTAAAGTCAGGGGATCACTTAAAGAGGATCTATTATGCTGTTTGGGGTTTTCTCTTTTCTTTAGTGTTTTGAATAGCATTTTTATGCATCTATAAGGTTTGCAAAGTAAAGCCCCCCAAAATCTAGGCTAAAGGGAGCTCTCTTTCCCCACAGAGAAATCTGCTACAAAATAAAAACTCACCACTGTGTGGGTCTCTCTGCTTGTGTTTCTTCACTTGGAGGATGCGACTGTGACTTAAATTAATAAGGAAGAACTGACAGCCTTGTTAGCTTAGCCACAGTGGTGTTTCTAGCTTCTCATGTAGCCTCTGGAGGTGAAATTCAGTTGAGGTAAGGGGCGTGATATTTCTGACACACGCTTTAAGCGCTGCACCAATCACACAAGACTGAGCGAACTGGAGGAGTGAACCATTGCCTCTGCTAAGGCCATCAAAAAGTGATAATGGACACCTTGAAGGGCATTATCCCACTTATACCGTGGTCCCTTACCAAAGAAATAAAAAGGAACAATATTCATTCATATTTAATGCTTTTTGTAGTCAAAATCTAAAGTTTTTCACAAGCCATAACTTGGTTTCCCTGGTAACACCTGAGAGTTTACCTAATACCTGGAACAATCATTGCCCCCCGTAAGGTTCTTATGTAATGGAAATGGTTAGTCACTACTCCAGTAAATAGGATGAACCTTAAATACAACCTAGCAATGACAGATATTCTAGTCCGCCCAGCTCATGGAACCCTTTGGCCCAGCTATTAGCCAGAAAGCTAATGTTATACTAGCGAGATTCAAAGTCAGTGACATTGTATTCAGTTGACAAACAGTAAATATAGTTTGACAGTATGCTTAACAGCCATGTCAGTATCCCCGAATCAATATCAAGATTTTCATGAACTAACGATACACTAGTTGTCTTTCTGAATTCAATTTAACATGGGGTGAGTAATCGATATACAAATGATCACTTGGGGGGTGAGGTATCTGTTGGACTGATGCATCTGTAGATACAATAGATGGAGCAAGCAATGTTATAGATTCACTGGGTCTCATTCATGAAAATCTGTGTGTAGATTTGCACATAAAAGCCTACGCTACTAAAAACCTACTCTGGATTCAGTAACGCTGCGGGAAACTCAGATTTGATTGTAAACACGTGTGTATGATCATGAATGTCCAATCCATCGTAAAGTGACAGCGCGCTCCCGGTAATCAGCAATTAGCATAAATCCCCACCCATGAATAGCCATTGACCACCATATAAGGAGGTGTAGGTGCATCCAGTCGACCTGTCAGTCATGGCGCAAACAAAGAAAGAAAAAAGAATTTTTCCGAAGCGGAGATCGAAATAATTTTTGGGTGAAGTGGACTTAAGAAAAAACATTTTATTTTCTTCAGTTAGTAGTGGTGTGACAGGGACAGGCAAAGCGAAGGCCTGCAGGGAGGTAACAGATGCTGTTAATGTTGTCTTCGTGGTACAAAGAAGCATGTCAGAGGTGAAGCGTAAATGGTTTGATATGAAACTGGAGGCAAAGAAACGCATACGCACACACACAAAAAAATACAGTGATCACCAAACAAACAGAAGATTCATTTGTGGGGTTTTGAATGAAGTGGGAACGGGAAACCAGAGATGTTTTCTGGGTAATGGATAAATTCTAAATCAGTGATGGCTGTCGAAATGTAGAGCTATTTAACATTTATTTTAACAAATGATACGGATAACATATAGCCTACAGCAGGTTTATATGCATCAAATTATTTGAATCTTAATAGCCTAAAGCTCTGTTTAATTCAACGTAAATTAAGAATTTTTCAAATCAGATTTATTCATTAAAATGATCAAAAAGCCACAAAAGAAACCCAAAACAAACGTGTTGTCTGAAATAATTCTTTGAGCTGGCGCGTGCTCCTTCGTGGCTCCACCACCTGCTGCTCCTGCTGCCCGTGCTGAACCCAGGCACCGACGCCAAAGAGGCTGTGATCCAGCTGTCCTTATGGATATTTTTATTATCATCACTCAACATGTAGAAAGAACGTGTAATCTATTGAGTCCATTTACATAGATAATTCACAATCATGAATCTAATCTGGATCTTAAACCTGCTAATTGGCAACTAATTTAACTAAATGTGTTATATTTTTAATATTTTGTCATGTTTAGATTACGTGTTTCAAAGGCATCTGTGTATTGTGTACATAACAGAGCGCAATACGAATTAAAATTGTAATTTCCAATAGTGACAAGCAGTATTTATGTGCTTTACTAAATTTACACAAGCACTACGAGTGGTCAGGAGCAGGAGTAGATTTTGTTAGTAGCTACGAAAAGATATTGATGAATGCGGACATGCACATAAATTTCCGTCTGCGAACAGTTTAAACAGTTTACACACAAATTCCTTCTGCTCACGTTTCATGAATGAGACCCATTGTCTATAAAGGACTACACAGTAATTGCTTAAAAACATTTGACCATCACATAGCAATTTTATGGCCTAGAAAGTTGTTGTAATAGTAGTAGTTAGTAGTACAACTTCTAATATCAGTGGGTGATATAAGTCGTAGCACATGTAGTGCATTTGTGTGTGTGGCTGCATCTTCATTAGTGGTGTAGATGAGTTTGTGACCCATTTGCCAATTTCTATGATTGGTGAGACAGTGTGTGATTCTCATTAGTCCGCCATCACTCTGTGTTGCCGCTCAAAGGATGATGTGTGCCTGATGCTTCTGATTCACCAAACAAGAAGGTTAACACAACACTGTTCAGCTCTTAATCTTCTCTTCTTCTTATGCGCCTCTTAGAACCAAGTAGCCAGATCATGGTCTTCTACCAGATTTGACACTGTGGCTGAGCCAGCTGTCCTGCTGGGAGCTAACCTCATGCCTTCCAAAAACAGGGATTAACCAGTGCTGCTACTAAAGGGGGGGGGGGGGGGGGGGTTCTTAAATGAATGGGAGGAGGCACTGGGCTAAACAAAGCCTTTGATACCTTTGATAAGCAGTAGGAAATGTGTATGTGTTTGGATGTGTACAGTGTATGTTTATACAGTTAAAAAGATGTGACCTACCAGTGTATAAATGAATGTGCCAAGTCCATTGTGTAGCTTTGGTACATACATTGTTGGAGTGTTTGAGTTTTGTAATAATGCACAAAACTACACTATTGGTGACATAATAGATACAGTGTATTTGGAATTATTGATAAGCATTTGTATACACTTCAGCGTATATGCATAGAATATCAAACACGTGACAAGTATGGAAATAATTTATTGTTAAATAGGGTACACACTGTGATTTCAGGCTCTAGCTAATGTTAACTACATAAAGGTGACCTTAAAGCAACACAGTGGAGGATTGCACTTTTTACCTCACAGGGTCCCCCTACAGACGAAAAACGGTATTGTCTGTTACAACTGTGGCAAAAAACTTTATGCGTGTGCATTTGTTGACAAGCCAACGATAAACTTGTATCTATGCAACAGTGAACATCCTGAAGCTGGCCGTGTAATGCGTGATCATCATGTCTTCAGAACAGGTAAAGTAGCCTTAAAGCGTTTTGAACATACATGAAGTATGGGCCAACACACACACACACACACACACACTCAACAGAGTGAAGTCAGACAACAGCAGAGAGGCCGCGGTGGAGATGAAGGAAATATAACTTCAAGATTACTCTAGTTGACGACAACTACGCTTGCTACTGTAAGTAAGGTGCGATAAAACCTCTGCCAGCCAAGCCAATATTTTATCAATACATTGGATCAGCATGTAGAAAGCCATATTTCGATCTGCTCTGTCCACAGTCTCTCATTCACCACTATTATGATTTACGATCACTGTCGACACAAGCACATTGCGCTCGCGGTGCTAACAGCAAACTGTTAAAGACAAACTAAATTAAAAGCTGTCTGTATGTAGGCTAACACTTTATCTTAAAATGTACCTGAGGCAGCCGACCTGTGGACAGTGAGTCTCCTAAGTAGGGGGTAACAGCAGTAACAGCGCCAGGTCACCATCGGTCGGGCATCCCTCCTCCTCTTTCAGCTCTCGCCAGTGTGTGAAAGCCGGGCCAATATTAATCCTTGTTCAAGCTCCTGTTTTATCGCTCTCCTGTTTTCTTTGTCTCCTCAGACGACACCTTCACCTTCTTCCTTTTCTTTGTCGCTTCAGCCGTGACAACCACGTCTAACTTTGTTCACCTCGGTTCGGCTACGCTACTCTAAAGAGAGGAGGGGGCTATGACGAGGAAGGGGATATGACGCATGCCGTAAAGCAGCCAAATTTTGTAGTCTTTTTTGTCTTCGGGTACCTACCTGAACCCTGAAACTGCATAGTGCCAGTGCAAGTGAAACAGACGCTCTCAAGCAATGACGGAGGTGTCATCCAACCTATTGTGAGTTGATATACCATCACAAGGATCTTGGATATATATTTTGAGGGCTCAGAAACTCCATTGTGTTGCTTTAAAGCTGCAGTTGTAAGCGTTTTACTCCGGTTAGCGGAAGCCTCAACTGTTAGCAACATTTTCTCTCCATCTTTGAAACACTTGTTGAATTTAGTTAATTTATTACTCTATTTTAGGCTCTTTTTGATCAGTCCATTTTCCTTTTTTGGGTTGCTTTGCAGTGTAGACAGATGTTGCCAATGCTGGAATAGCAACTTTCTTTGCAGCATTCTCCACCATTCATTCAGGTTTTCACTGAAGGGATGTGCATGCTAATCTGCAATTACAGAACAGCCAATAGGAATGCCCTCTCTCTGAAATGACCTGTGATTGGCCATAGTCTTCCGGCACTGGCTGGATTTTCCAAAGGCTGAAAACGGAGCCAAAAGGAGGTGCAGAAGTTTGGTTTCCTCTCGGTCCAATTGATCCAATTACAATACGCTCAGTGTTTATTATGGGATTTTTGCCCAGTGACACCAAAATTAAACTCTCTGTCCCAGCTTTAAAAAACACAGATGTCTCATTGAATAGCATGTGTGAATCGTGGAGGTCAGTTGTTGGTGGGCAAGCTCATGCGAGACATCAAAATCCTTCGTTATAATCTTCAGCTATGTCATAAGTACAACATTTCTGGACATCGATGCATTTTCTGAAATAGCAGTTCTCTTTCTATAAGAGGAGGCTTTCCCTTAAACAAACACAGCAAGGACTGAGGCCTGGTAAGGGCTCAGAGGATATGCTGCTAAATGTATTCTGAGAAAATGTAGATGCAACCTATGTTTATCAGATATTTCTAGTGCCAGTGTGTGGGCACTAAACAAGTGTTTTTACTGTTGGCTTGTTTAAATGTGGCAGTAGACTTGTCCGTCTCACTCTGACCTTCCTGGCAGCTTCATGGTTAGTTTCTCTCTGCTGCGATGGCGTGGTGTGTCTCCCCTCCTCGTTTTTCTGCAGTCTGAATTATTCACAGAGATGCTGCAGGCCCAATGAATAATACAGAAGTCTGCTGAAGGACAGACTTGTCAGAGTAAAGAAGTGAGGTCTGGAGAGTTCAACAGCTGTTCTTTAAGAAATTACAATGAGGTGTTTGGTTTCATTGTCACAGGGAGTGATAATGAGGAAAGCTACATGGGTGAAAGCTGGTTAAACTCAATGTAAAGGACCAGTCTGCTGATATGTTTATTTTTTCTTTTGTTACACAAATCTCATGTGCAGGCCTAAACCAATACAGAATGTATCTGCTAACAAGTATTGTGTGTGTATCAAAGCCTGATATATCTTCCTTTGTGCCATAGAGCTCCATTATTGTCCAAAAAACTATTAAAAACACGAGGTACTAGCGTGTCAGATTGGGGTCAAATGAAAATGACTGTGACTGTGGGACTGATGCGGCCCTCCTTACTACCTCCCTATGTACTGGTGGGGCAAAACATCACAAACCTCTGTTGAACAAATCCCTGTTAAAATAAATACAATGTCCAGATGGATGAGGAAAGGGACAGGAAATGGTATCAAATGCATATTAATCTACTGTCCCCTTCAAATTTCCTCCTTTCTAAGTAACATTTGGTGAAAACTATAGTGTCTGGCTGCTTTAGGAAATTACTGAGCCTGTTTAAAAAGTTCAATTATAGTATGGGAATCAGACAGTAGGAAGAGATGGACTAATGCACTGCTGCTTTTGGTCTTTTCATGGTATTTTTTGACGATAAGAAAAATATATGTTGGAATGACACCAGCTTTAATTAAAATGACTGTGATGTTTTGCTGTATCTTGAGATGCACATTTTTAGTAACTTTCATATTTTCATACTTTCACATTACTCCAGTACTCATAAAAAAGTCATGTAAGAATAGGAATGTAAATTTGTCAACAACGGAAAACAAGTGCAATTTAAAATTGATTTATCATTTGTTAGATAGGCTTCAATCGGTCTGTTACTTATAATATTAAGTTCACTCTGAACTTATGGTTTTAAGTTCAGAGTGAACATGAGACAATTCAGCAAACTTTCTGCTGCTGCCGTTAACGTTACACAGGTTACGCAGTGCTTAAAGACTGTCTCCAAGTCGCTCTCCTAGTCAGAGTCAACCAAAGATACTTTACAACAAAAAATATCACATTACAAGCTACGACCTTGCTATGAAATGGTAATCCTGTCTCCTAAATCACCTCTCCCCCTGCATCCCCCCACCTCAGTTGGATGTGTAGTAATGTTGTGTGGATGAATGAAATTAGATTCCAGGGTACCCGCGGATCCTTGAAAAGGCTTAAAAAGTCTTAAATTCATTACTCAAGGGTCTTAAAATTGTTGCGGAAGGAATATTTATTTTATTTATTTATTTAATCTGACTTTATTTCTTTTCTTTTTTTTATTCTCGCGGCACTTTCTGTGAGTATCCATGCGCCGTCCAATAACGGCACGCGCTGGTGGTAGCACATACACAATGAATGGGTTCGTCGGTGGAGGTCTGTGCTTTGCGCGCTCTGTGTGAAAAGGGCTTAACGGCGCGCGCTGGCCACCTGGCACTCAATATGCTGCTGTAGTGGTTTGTTTTCCAGACATGTGAGTATCTTTGAGCAGTGAAAGTTATTATTTATTACTTTTTACTTGTCGGCAGTGATTTATTTTCCACAGAGCTCTACGTGCGAGCATTTTACTCACATTTGTGACTAAAAATAGTTTTGTGCGAGCAAAATAAATCATTCAACATGCTGTGCGAGTACAGATTTCAACCAGCAGCAGAAACGAAAGGCCAATCCTGTGGGTTGTGGGTTGAACGGGGGTCACAGATAGGAATACGGCGGTCAAATAGCCTACGGCGGCTCTGTGGTGCAAAATAACGGCTTACTGGCGGCGACAGAGACGTCCGACTCCAGGTCCAGTAGCCTAATTTCCTCTTTTGTTGGCGTCATGACTGCTGTTCACATTTCTCTCTGTGGCAGGTAACAGCCCACAAACCTCACCGCACTTTAGGGACTGTTCATTACTTATGAAGGGACTTATCAGGGGAGGAGGGTGGCTGGTTGATTCTTATTTTATTTATTTATTTTATTTTGATCCCCCCCTATGTTCATCACTTATTGATGCTGTTTTTGAAGTATGAATAAGTCAATAAGTAATTTATTCCATTGAAATATCATTGATGTATTATAGAAAAGTGATTTATCTTTTTATAAATGACAAAAGGCACATCTGCCTCATTTTTGCTGTGGTATCGTGATACTACTCAGAACCATGATACTTTCACCGGTATCGTACCGTGGGTCCCAATTTTGGTACCGTGACAACACTAGATGTCACAGCCATTGCGCAGTGAAGCGGCTCTGGTGCCGCTTAAAAAAGTGTTCCCCCACTTCTAATTTTACAAATTAAGCACTGGTTATAGTACAGCGGGGCCCCCCAACCATTTCAGTCTTAAATTCCATTCAAGGTGGCATTAAAAAGGTCTTAAAAAGTCTTAAATTTAACTTACTGAAACCTGCAGATACCCTGGATTCACAACAATACAACATTATATACAGCACAAATTTAATGTTTGTTCCTTATTTTGGCGCTTGTTTTTTGTCAGTTGTTGCCAGATCACATGCTGCTCAAAGAGAGACATATCTTAAACAAAGTAAATTTTCTCCTATCTATCTGTCTGAAAAAATGCCTTTTCAGTGTCAGAATATTTAAAAGGGTTGGGTCTTGTGAAAAATGGGTCCAGTATTTACTTCAGTGACTATGGGGTGACGGAAACAGTCACAGCGTGTACTCATGTTTAATTTTCCTATTGGAATGAATAGACTCAGGGCCTCTGCCTGTCTTCTAAAGGGGCAGGGCAGAGGCATAACCCATACGACACAGAGACAGGCAATGAATCTAAGGCAAGCCGTCTTATCAATGGTATCTGGTTCAATGTCTACTCGGTTAGCGTAAGCTAGCAGAGCAACAGCATCAGCCACCATCCGATACCGAGCTGTTTAACAGTCCCAACAAACTCACACCCAAACAGCTCAACTCTGTCCTGTGGATAACCGTTAGGTAAAGTTAGCCGTGTGATGCTAACGGTAGGCTTTGCGTGTACAGACTTTCACCAACTGTCCCTGGTGCGGAGCTAACACTCTTGTAACAATAATCTCAAGATAAACAGAGAGAGCAACAGCGGGGAAACAAGGCATTGAGCAAAACAATACATTGCACTGTTATGTTTAGATACAGAACGTTGGGGGGTGGGTACTCCGTATGTTGAACAAATACTGACTTCCAAATGAGTACTCGAGCACTTGAGTACTCATACCCATCCTTAGTAATAACCATAAGCTAATGAGGCAAATGTGAAGATGATTGGTGGGGATGCACCAATCAGTATCAATGGTAATGCACACCTTATTAAATGAATTGAGTATTGGCCATAGCTGACCAGTCTACATGAAATACAGTTTTTTCTTTGTCCACGTCATTAGAAAATGTAGTGTTTCTGTTAGTTACATTCATGTAGTCACAAAGGACCACCATCTCTGCTCTTAGTGCCACAACAGTCCCTTGGGCCCATGTGGCATACAAAAATGATCCCAAAGTGTTTCAATCAGTGAAATAGGGACCACTGCTGGACTTTGTGTGGCACCTGTAACGGCTGCCTAGGAGAGGCAGAGCTCACTTGGAACTTAAAACTCCTCTTTCAAAGTACATTGTGTTTGACATTAATGCTTAACCTCTAAGCCAGGTAAATTGTTATACCAAATGACTCAAAACTCAATATTTTACTCCCATCTTGTCTCAAAATCAACAATTCAAACTTTCACCGGCTACAGAGACCCCAAGTAAAATTGCAACGCCAGCTAATGTGGAGGCATCTTTCTCCAGGGAGGTTACTTAAGAACTGACCAGCATTAGATTTGTTCTGGAGAATCTGGCAGAAGACATGATGGGAGTGAGACACGGCATAAATGTGCTTAATGTGACAGTATATAATTTAAGCCACAGAATCACTGAGGTCGAAACCAGGATCTCACAGTTGGAGAATGTGGAGGCGGAAAGAGGCCCAGTGGTGGAGGAACTGTCGCAACAAAAAAGGATCACTGGTAGGGGATTGATGCTCAGTATTGGCAGACACCTTAGGCTGAGGTATTGGAAGCGGAGAAAACAAATCCAATCCCTTAAGATTGGTCGCCTGGTCTTCCCCTGGAAGTTTTGTTAATGCTGATGTCACATGCTAAAATTAAGACCACATTTCCCATGAACCCAGTTACTTCCTTTGCCTGTCCTGCTTTCACAAGGCAATAACCAAGCAGGAGGGTGTGGGAGAGTGTGAGAGCTTGAGGCCAGTGGTGCAGCAGCACAGTGTCAGTGTCTCTGCCTTGGTCAGATGCCACTGCTTGTTTGGCCTCTCTCAGTGCTGACTACTGCTTACTGAAAACCTCACTGTCAGCAGTCTCCTTTCTCTGCACACTGAACACAGCAGCACAGTCAAAGTGCACTGCCTCAACCGAAGCACCTGGCTGTTTCCATGGTAACAGACTGCTCTCCTTGACCTGTTTGCGGTGACATTGGTACAAGACATGTATTTAGTAGTCAAAGTGTGATAGACTGGTGTTAAGGCATTTAAAGGTATCAGTAGTACCATTGATGAAAACCTACATGGCATCCTGTCACTTTATCTCAAAATGACTGACATGAAGAGTCCATTTTGCAGATAGTAATAACAAAATCCAAAATTATATTAATAAAGTCTTTTGGATTTTGAATAGATTATAGTTTTTACATTGATAGAGTGAAGTGCTGAGGCTGATGTCGTATGAAACGCCTTGAGTAAGTTAATGAAATTCCTTTGCGTCACAGGGTGTTTCTCTTTCCTCTGCAGTAATTACAGGCCTGTTCTCAGCCCACAAATATCACAAATGCAAATACTAGGAAAGAGCAGAGATTGGCTCAAGGACTCAGCTCATCTTATCAGTTCATGGTCTACTGCTCAGAGGTCATAAGCAGTGCAATGAGTTTTATCTTGTGTAACAACTGGTATGTCAAGTTACCCAAAATAGAGATAACTATGATTATTAGCTCTTTACTGAGACAGCCAGAGACACTGCACCCTAATTACTGTATCTGTGATGGGATACTGAACAAGATATTTGTTCCCAAGAGCCATGTGGATTAGGACCCACCTTGTCAAGAGACTGAAGTATACTCTTGTCTGACATGTCACAGGATATGAATGATGCATAATCAGCTGAGATGTCAAGTCAACACATTTATAAGGCCCTATCTTAAACTCAATGCAAAGTGGCACACAGCACAGTGCAGCTGTCATCGCTAGTCTCAGACCAATGCAGTTATGATTTTCACAGCCAGTGCCCAGGTTGTACTTGTGCCCATTTGTGTACCCATGGGTGTATAGGTCTTAAAATTAGGTTTGGTCAGGTACATTGTTGATGTATTGCTATTTTGAGGCAGCAGAAAGCAAATGCATCATTGACCAACAAAAACCTGGTCTAAAGTCAGAAGGACGCAATTAGGTAATATTAGGTTTGGTCAGGTACATTGTTGATGTATTGCTATTTAGAGGCTGCATTATTCAGATAGTAAGCTCTCTCTACATAGGTGGGTTCACAACAGGCATACATTCTGCTTGTAACACACACACAGGGATATGCAGACGGTTTGTGGGTGGGTGAAATAGGCCTAATACATCATTAATGGGGAAAATATTAATGACATTCTGTAAAATGTGAACTTAGCAGAGATCAAAGCAGAGCTGCTGTCCAACTCCCTATTAAGAGAGACGCTGTGCGCGTTTAACACATGAGGAGCATTGAAACTTCATTATTTCAGAAGCTAAAGGTTTAGTTCTGTTTCCTCTGTAAAGTTTATAACTATAGTTTTTCGTTTGCTGCTTAAATTTCCCACAATGTTTGCTGAGGTTAAATAACTGCTCTTACTGCAGTACTCTCAGCAGAAAACCGCTTACTCCTCCAATTTGCCGAAACCTCAATGTAAATAGCAGTGTGACAGCTGCAGGCACACCTAGCTTTTAAAAGGAATGGAAGATGACACTCTGATTGGTTGAAGTCATGTTACGCCCAAAACACACCTACGATTAATTAAGGGACTGGTGCAGAGGTGAAGTTATTACACACTCCCACAGAGACCCAGGGGGTGGTTCCTGGTAGTGGTCAGGGAAGATCAAATGCCCCGGTATCCCAGGAAAATGAATGCGCACATTTAGATAAAAAATTGTCAGTCAACATCACAAAATTAATTTTTTTTCAATTTTGTTGAAAGATTTTCTTAGTCAAAGGTCAAACAACAAAAATATGATGGGTTATCATAGGACTTGACCCATTAGCTTAAATAGAAGTGGCACCAAAGTCTGGTACCAATGCAAAATTATAAACAGATATTGGAATTGGAACAGAATATAAACACTAAAAAAAGCTTTAAAATAGAACAAACAATATAAAAATTGCACTAAAGGAGAAAAAGGAAAATAAAAGTATACCTGACCATGTTAAATTTGGACTGTACAGTTTTGAGAAAGTTATAGGGAAGCTAAGCTCAAATTTCACTGATGAAAACATTGACAATTTTTTCATTTTAACCGTCATAAAAAAGAAAATGTTTCAGTGGTTCATATTGGATTGCTTTCATTCAGATCTGGCCATGGTGGAAATGCAGAGAATGGGCAAATATACAAAATGGTACCATTAAAAAGAATTGCTACAGGTAAAACATTTTGGTGCATGTAACTTTAGAAGTTACATGCACTGGTACGTGCACAGAGAAAAGTGTTTCAAGCCCTGTGGTATGAACTACAAATTAGGGGTCTGTGGATATTCTCATTTATCCAGGTCAATTCCATTTTGGCAACAATTAAATCATAGGCAACTGGACTTTGATTTTGTCTAGAAGACGTTTCGCCTCTTATCCAAGCGGCTTCATCAGTTCTCAACGCATCGGTCTGACTAGTCCTCACTAGTCTGACAAACAGTGGAGTAAGACTCAGGTTTTTAACCTCTGTGGAGGTGTACACCCACCACCCTCATAAGACAATACTTCGTTAGTGGAGTTTCACTGGACCATTGTTTGGGTCAGGTGAGTCACACTAGTGAACGACAGTCGTTAGGAGTGAGTGGGGCCACTGGTGAGCCACAGTCGTTAGGCATGATGTGTGGTTACCAGTGAACGACTGTCGTGTTTCTTTGAGCCACTAGAGGTTAGTTTCGGGCAGTCTTTGTTGTTCACTCTCTTAGGTACAGCAGCAAGGGCCGCATTGTAAATGGGGGATAGGTGGTGTCTCAGGCCACCTCCCCTATTTAGAGACGGGAGGAGTTAACAGAGCGAGAGGTTTTTACAGATATACAGTTTTTCCATTGAGCTGTGTCAACTGTTTTATTGTGTTAGTCACCAACATGCTTGCTGATGCACAGTAGAGTAGAAACTGTGTGGATTAATCCATAAAAATGACAAGTTTTATGTTCACATAAGCACAGAGACATACAGTATGTGACTAATGTGCAACAGGCCAATCTGTGTGCATCGTCAGTCCAGTTAGAGACTGCAGATGGAACCAATACCAGCAGCCTTCAGAGGACTGTCCTCTGATTTCAATCAGAATTTCAACTTAAGATATTTTGTGTTCACGCAAAACTTCTTAAGTGTTTAGACAAAATGTAACTTTGAGGAAGTTTTGCTTATTTTATTAAATGTGTATGTGCATGTGTAGCACACATGCAAGTCAAGTAAAAAGACCAGAATAGGAAAGACTTTCCCATAAAGCAACACAGCAAATCACGTGATATTTTAGACCAGTTGCAGACTAATAGTAGGCTGCTGGTGGGTGAAGAATTTAGCTCGACCAGCAAGCTGCTGAAGCCCAAAGCCAATGAACTGCTTTGTTTTCTTCACAAATGGGTTCCTGTGTTCATATCAACCTGCTAAAATTTGTTGAAGCCCCCAAAATACAGGCAAGTTAATATGCCAGTCTTCAGCAATCACTCACTCAACACATACACACACTCAACTCAAAGGCCACACTTCAGCATATGTCCTGAGCCACTCAGCTTATCTGCTGTTGAGTTTCCGTTTGAACAAACAGGCCAGTGAATGGCTCTGTGTTTTATCTACTATTGCTCAGCTGACCTAAGCCCTGAGGGTTCTGTCTGCGAGAAAGAACTGACTGTGTGCCAGGCTCATTGTCCACTACATCCTGTCACTGCTGTGTGTGGGTGTGTACATAACTGTAGGCTTTCATATGGCATTGTAGTTATTGACTGATAATAGACTTACCTTTAAAATGCAAAATACCCTACCATGCAATGCTGGAGTGGGGAGAGGCATCATATCAGTACATCACTAAATAAAGACAGTCTATCTCAGTATGGAGACAGATTGCTTATTTTATCATGCTCATTCATGCTGTACATACATAGACTTAGTAAATGGACCAAAACATGCCCCGGAATCCCATCTTCTGAATATTTAATGTGTTAGCTGTTAAACCTGTCTACAAAGTAATGTCTGACTGTTCATATGCAATACGTTCTAGCATGGTGATACAAATCTACTATGTTTGAGATTTGCTCTGGGGTCCCTCCCCCCATTTTTTGTCACAGTAGTTGTAGAAGAACTCTTGAGTTGGCAATCACAGGTGGTCTGTTTGTTGGTAGCTGTACCACTGTGGTCCTTGTAGGACTACTCTAATATATTATCATCTGCTGATTGGATTGGTCCAAAGTTATGGATGCACAATAGTATCGGTATGTCATCGGTATCAGCTTATTGACTCTAAAATAAACCATCAGAACCAGCCAACATGCTTTTTCTTATTTTGCACAATGAATGAATATTACATACATTGAAAAGCATTCTATTTCATGTCTTCATCTGCTGGTGGGCCATGACAATAAGATTATGCATACATAATATGATGTTAATTCCACTACAGAAGATGATCACTAAAATTATGTAGGGAAAAAAGTGGATATACTGTATTGATATTGGCATCGGTTACAACATTCTTGTTCCTCACGAGAGGAATTGTAATAACTTACAGGGGGAACTGACTTTTTCTCTCAAGCCATCAAAGTTTCACTTGTCTATTTCTTTGTTTTATTACCACTGTACTTTTTGTGTAGTGCTAATTAGCTAACATTAGCTAAGATGGTGAACATGGTAAACATCACCATCACCTTCTAAGCATCAGCATATGAGCATTGTCATTAGCTCTTTTTTCAGAGAGATCGTGTTAAAGGGCAGCTACAAAGTCCCCTCTTTATGCTGCCTTTGTATTTTTGCACAGAACCAAACAACAGTGGCATCAGGCTGCTTCAGTATGTGATTTTAGACAGCATGCCAGCATCCTGCAATCAAAAAGGCATGAGTGGCGTGACATGTAACACAGCAGTGTCTGCCTCTAGTGTGATATACAACAAAGGTGTCAGTATTGTTTATAAACAATAGCAATGGCATTAACATTTCAGTAACAATCATTTACTATCCCTGTCATACGGTGGCTGATCTCGTCCTCTGCTTGGTGGGGAAGGTGCTCCCAGACCTCATTGTTTTCCCATTTTGTGGACATTTTCGGCCGCTGTTCTTCTTCTTTGAGTTAGCTGCAAACAGCTACTTTTAAAATCTGGGTCGCATGCATAACACATCGTCAAAACATCACGCCCGTGCCACCCCTCCTGCCGGACATCCCTTTTACACAGGAAGTCGCTTCAGCGCTGTTATCAACTCCAGTGCTGGCCTAAAGGGGAGACAACTCTGTCCTCCCATTCTGTGACTATACCTTTTATACAGAACAGCGAGTTGACATAATGGCGTGAAATTCCTGTCTTGAAGAGGCAGTGAAAAAGGGGCTGTTGTGAGCTTATTAACATGATGATGTTAGCATTTAGCTTGTAGCATTGCTGTGCCTAAGCGCAGCTTCACAGAGCCTGGCTGATGGCTCTGAGTTCGTATGATCATTTTATGGACTAAGCTTTTAAGGTTGTTGGGTTCAATAATGATGATATTTGCCTAAAGAAACTGCAAGATGTTGGAGCAACTGGTGAGACCAAAGAGGTGGTTGGATTAACAATGAATGTAACTCCTCAGAGTAGTTCAGTGTGCTGCATGCCAGCATCTTTAACTCATACATTGCTTTCAGGGGTAGGGCTGGGCGATATAGACATATCTCAGTATTTATAGGTGACTGGCAATACAAAAAATATATCTCTTGTATTTTATGTATTTTTTTTACAAAATGGGCTACAAGTTTTTGGACATAGCACTGGAGCTACACAGGATTAAAGCATTCTTCCTCCATTCTTCCTTCTTCCTCGAAAATATATCGATATATTGTTCCTAGTAGTAATATCGCCCCGCCCGATTCAGGGCCACTAGTATGGTACTTCTATAAATTTGAGAAGTGACAAATAACAAAAAGTAGAGGCCAACATATCCTGATTTCAATCCCTAGTATGAGTTGAGCTCCAATAATGTTGGATCGTACACTTACCAATATTATGACTCAGTAGCGTCTTTTGTCAGCCCAGACTGAGATGACATCATCAGAGCTATTTTCTCAGACTTGCCAAAGCTCCTCCAGAGTCACAGAGGAGTGTTGTGTGTAGAATTGGAAGAGTTCCCTTTTCATATGATATGGTCATACACATCTGAAGAGATGCTGAGTGGCATCATGAATGGGATTAAAAGACATCTGAAAAGCCCTGTAACAAACATCAGCCTTATTTAAGCTAACTAGGTGATGGTTGTGTAGAAATATCCAGTGAAATACTGGGAGATGAGTTTGTAACCAACACCAGAGGCACGCCTTCCCTGATTCCATTATAGAGTTCACCGTGTACAGAAGCTGCACCCTGATGGCCACTGACACACATTGTCCCAAAGTCATCAATACAGTCAATACTGCACATGCTTTCAGCTTTAAGTCACTGACTTGCATCTAAATCTCACTGCCTTTATGTAGTTTTTGAAAAACTCTATCACTCTGACCTGACCCCTTGGCCTTGAAAGTAGCACGTGAGGTCAGAGGAGCTGGGTTCTTAGGAGTTGTGTAAAAAGCATTGCCTGTGTTTTGTCCTGCCCACACATTACACACAGATTACTGTGGCCACAAAGAATTAGTGGCTTGGAGGAAACAAGACATGACTGAGAAGCTCAGAGCTGTTTAGTCTAATGATTATGTTGTGAGATGAGAGTGTGTCTTGTAACTGTCCTTATCTGTTGGAGCTCAGTATGTCTTTCAACATAGTGCCTGGAAACAGCTGTACCGATTGCCTCTTGGAGGGTCAGTGTATACTTTAGGACAGGGATCCTCAACTTGCTTGGCCACTTTTGCAAAATGACAGGAGGTCAGTTATAAACAGACATTATTAATTACTAATGAACTGCCTGTTTTCAACCTTTTCATGTTTGTCTTCACTCATCTTTGCCAAGAGGAAAATCTAGTCACATTAGCCCCGCAGGCCAGTTGTATGCAGGGGCATTTCAAGGATTTGAGGACATTTGGGGCATTGCCTGAATCTCTGTCGGGCAGATTGAATAAATTTTATTTTCACTGTGAATTAGAAAATGATTGACGGGGCACCTGGCACCCCATCATGGGCCAGATTTGATCTATGGGCCACAAGTTGAATATCCCTACTTTAGGATGTTCTTTGCTGTTCTTGTTATTGTGTGCACCTGTCTGTCTCTGTCTGACTCTGTCTGCTGTGTTGTGCTATTGTGTTCTATTGTGTAGGCCTAGCTGTTCGGCAGTTTGGCAGGATTTACGTCTTGTCGAGTTTTTTTCTGAATAAAATATTTTTTGTAGATCAGCTGTATACTCTAAACTCTTAACAACACAATATTACATGTTGTGCATGTCTGAGTTGCAAGAAGTTCCACCAGAGTTTTTTCCCCTCTAAGCTTCTCTAAATAATAATTCATAGGATTAGCAAAATTTTTTTTGTCACCATGACTGACCATTTGTGCTCTGAAATGTACACATATTGGACAACGTTCCAAGAACATGTGTGAGTCAAAGTTTGATGTTGGAATGAGCTCTGGCATTCCACAGTGTCAGCACTGCCCATCATCATCTACAACATCATTGGACAGAGTGTGCGTACTGAAAATGCAGTACGTTCGTATCATGGCACCACAGTCCTCCAATGTTGTTGATGCATTTCTTCAGGGAGCCAGCAGTGGTTTGTAATCAGGTACTCCCAGTTAGAATTTAATAATACAAAAATGACCAGAGACCGATAAACTACTCATTGCAAGGGATTTAAGATGGCAATTCTGACACAAACATACGTATAATTTTCCTCCAGGCCAGTGATGATAATGTCAAGCCCTGTCAGGGCTTTAATCCTTGTGTTCCTATCAGATGCTTTTATCTCAAGGAGACAAAAGTGAAACTGAATTTCAGTGATGCCCTTACATGTTTGGTTGTTAAGCAGCTTTCTTCAGCTCTGCCTCAGTCTTTGTGAGCTCTGTGTGTGTGTGTGTGTGTGTGTGTGTGTGTGTGTGTGTGTGTGTGTGTGTGTGTGGGTGGGTGGGTGGGTGGGTGTGTGTATATAAAGTCATCTTCATGTTAGCATCATATGTGCTCATGTACAGACAAATACATCATGCACCCCGTCTGACCTACATTTGCCACCCTGCACCAGAACGAAGACATGAAGGGGCTCGCTCAGGCATGACACACACACGTGCACACACAATCTGCTTTCTCCCCCACCACACACAGTTAGTGTCTGATGTATTGTGTAATACACTAGAATTTACCCTGTTACAAATAAAAAAGATGGATTCATTTTCAGATTCAAGCTTCACAAAGCTTGTCTATTATCTGCAAGAGGCAGCATCACTTGGATTTGGATTTGTTGGCTAAATACTGTATTAAGACTCGAACTATAATTTTGGCAGTTATTTCTGGGATAATATATTGTTCAACAAGAGTAGTTGTCATGACAGGCCTAACCTTGCAACACTGTTGTGTGGTATACCAGACTTTCAGCAATATTGCAGTCAACAGGGTGGTGTCTTTGAGCTTATTATCTTTTCAAAACAGTTGCATATTCTATTGGAAGTATTTGAAGAGATGATTTTCAAGTTGATTTGGACACTTTGTATTTATGTTGATGTATAGATCCATTGGGTAATTGATGGACTATATGTAAAGAAACTACAAACATTAGATACCATCCTGACGAAGGCAAGGAGCTGAAAGCCTCTGGTGTAAATTGTGGTATTTTGGAAAGGAGTTGTGAAACTTGTTCAATTTTGATTCTTTGATTGATTAAACTTTGATTTCTCACCTACTTCTTATCCTACAAACTAAGGCAGCTACTCACCATATACATTTCAAATGTCCATTGGGTCTTAAAAGGAGCAGTCCAACATTTTTGGAAATTCAAATCTTTGCTGTCTTACACAGACTGATGAGCAGGTCTGTATCAGTTTCATCTGATTATCCAGTGCAGAGGTAAGTGTGGGACATGCTGCGGCTCGTTAAGGACAAAGACTGGAGGGAGAGTGAAACTGCTTGCCTGGCTGTGTCAAAAGTAGGAAAAAAACTTTCCCTGCTGATCAAAATCTGTTTTATTTACTTTGTGAATCTTGTCTGTTCATCATGTGTAGAAATGTAAATGTAAAACCAACATGTTGGTTTAGGAACTGGTATTGTTGGAGTAAATTTTTGATCAGCAACCTCTGGGCAAAGTGACTGCATATTATATCTCAACAGTCATCATCATGGTGTTGCCAAGTTTGAACTGTGCCCTAACTCAAAAGTTAATGGAGCGAAGGAGATGTCCGCCTAAAATTTGACTCTTTGTCTTTCCTTGTGCAACCAGCTGCTGGTGAAGATGATGGTGTATCATACTGTGCGGTGGCAATCAGTCAGTTCAAGCACTGTATTTATCCTTCATAACTATGTTCCATCCCATCAACATGGCAATGGAAATGAAATCAGCCCCCTAGTAGGAGAACTGATTGAGTGGATTGTGTTATTGTTTGTGTGCATGTGGGTGTGTGTGCTCAACTTTGGCATTAGCAATGTCACCATCTCCTGAGCTCCTGACAGCAGAGAACATTAGAGTGCATTCTCCTGCGTGCATTAGTGGAATGTCACATGCCTTTGTGAAAATGTACAGTAGAATTCTGTTCCTCCAGTGCCTGTTCATTAGGGGTGGGAATTACCATAGGCCCTACGATATGATATCATCACAATACTTAAGTCACAGTACAGTGTTATTGTGATTTTAGTATTTTATCCTTTATTTTAGTTTTCCTTTGGAGACATAATTTGCCACTGAACAAAGGTAATAAATAGCAATATATTTTATTGCAAAACATTTAAAATCGCAATAATATTGTATCATGATGTATAGTGGGGCCGCTGGAGCTTCCTAGTTATAGTGTAAAAAAGTTGGAAGTGGGGTTACAATAGAGAGGAGGAAGTGTCTCAATGCTAGGATGAGGTAATGACTACTCATCAGAGCTGTGATGATAATGTACTATAATGAATTTGAATTTGAATTTTGGGTTTCCATTGCACACGGACCATGACATCATCCATCAGCCAAACCCTACTCACTGCCATGGACCTGCCTTGTCTCTCAGTAAAAAAGGCCATGTTATATTGAGGGATGGTCACTGGCCTGAAGTGTTGTCTGTGTGCAGGAAGCGATGAATTGAAAGTAAAAGAAAGTATTTTCACTTTGACACAGACATATAAATTCTGTCATGTTCACTGAATTCCAGGAAGCCTAAAGAACTCCACAGATTTTATACATACAGATCACTTGTGATGGTTAGTCCTGCTCAGCCAGTGAAAAAACTTGTATAACATCTAGTCTAACTGTGACTTGACATTTCTGTAAGTATGACAACTACACAGGAGGCATTTCAGCTGCATTTTTTAGTTGTCTGTCTGGCCTGCATCTGATGACACAGACACACTTGTCTTTGAAATAATCCAGCTGTCTTGTGTTTTACTTGCGCTATGTGCCTGTAGGGAGTTTGGTATTGTATTATCAGTGCATGCCATTATTTTATTTAGTCTGGAAAATTGAGAAACAGATCTTAATTTTTTTTTCTTATTGGCTTAAAAAAGCTAAATCAAAAAGCTTGTTCTTATTTGTGTTTTCTGTTATATTGTTTTATACTGTCTCTGAGCCTGACCTGAAGCCAACAAGCAGAATCAAAGGAAACATTTTTTAAGCATTTTTGAAGTTGAAAACTAAGATTGATGTTAAGGAATCTGAAAACAATAGAAAATTCAATCAGAGATAATAAACTTTACCATCAAGTTCATCAGTGATGATAGATGTTCTGTAGCCTGAATACATAGATCCACATAAATAGCATTTCCTGTAAGTAGTAAGAGCATTCTTTAATAACTGAAGGTAAGAAAGTCTAGTGAGCAACGCTGGATGTTGTATACACCCCAGCACTGGTTATCGTCACCTCCATCAGTGGTGGAGGGTGTCAAATAGGCAGTGTCATGATCACTTTCACATCCACACGAAGGGATTATTATTATATATACACAAGGTAGTAGTTGTCTGTACGGGGGATTATTAAAGGGAGGAAGTCTTCAAATATAGACTGTCGCACTGCATTGAGATATATCCAACGCTGTCTTTCTACACTGGATCCATTAAATATGGAACTCCATCACGTCATGTAAACAAATGACTTACCCAGCAGCTGTGGTCTCAGAATAACTACTGAAAAGATGGATGAGTCCGTATTTCCTAATTATTCATACAACAACACTATTGCAGGTAACTTCTAGATATCCTTGTTGTAGCTCCCATTCTATCTATTACCATTATCTCGACTTTTTATAAACAAGCTAGCTTGCTAGCATCTCACACAATTCTAACCAGAAAAGTTCATCTTCTTGTCCATCTCCCTCTAGCCAGATGCCAACTTATGTAGGTTTTTGTAGTATAATAAGGAGGTATCCTGTAGGTCATCCCTCATTTAAACCTTGTGAATCAGCTGTTTCTCATCCATTGCACCGCTTCCAGCGTGAGCAACAGATTAAACATAGACATGGGGTTTAGAGCTGAAATGTTCAGCTCTAAACAGCGCTTGCAGGCAGTTGAGACAGTCTAATAGAAAATGATGCAGTCAAACGGATTTAGTCGCTGATGCTAACTTGCGTAGCATCTAGTTAGGATCCATTGTGAGGTTATCTCTGTTGTTGATCCATTATCGTTAAAGTGCTCAGTTTACTGTACCCTCTAATAATGCCTATATGAATATTACAGAGGTGACAGCAAGTATAAGGAATGCTTGATCTTGAGAGTTTATTTAGAAGTTACTCACCTTGTGATGCCTTGAATTTATGAAGAATTTGTGAAGTCTTTCTTGCATGCCTCCATGGTAAATGGAGAATCCTAAAAAGGCAAACATCCTTCCTGAATTGAAGTCATAGGTGTCCGCTTTTAACAACAACAACAAAGCTATGTCAAAACATCCATTCACAAACTCACAAACAATTTATACAGTATAACTCAAGTCTCATTTAGCTAGTCATATAAACACTGATTCTTCTCAGACGTCATACAAATGTCTGATAGTTGCTACGTGCACTCCTGCTGAATCCTGCTGACTGGTGTTGTCTCTAGAAACCTGTGGTGACAGACTCAACACGAAAAACACTTCCAGTCTGTACATCATAAATGCCTGTTTTATTGTCAAGAGCAGCATTCACACTACACTACAACCATCACTGCCTTTCTATGTGTGATTGAATAACTCAGAGATAAAGCAAAATAGGATAGGATTTCAAAAATGATGAAGAAAAGTTTGTGGAATGTTTGAGACTTACAGGTTGTTGTGCTCCTCTCAGCTGATCTGGCTTTACATCAGCCCTTGTACACATGACGCATGTCTTTGCCATTCATAATAGTTGTAGCCACTTTTGAACACAGTGTTACATCACAGAATTTCTCTGCTCGCCCTTTCTACCCCACCCTCTCCTTTAAGCTACACTGTTTCTAAAGACAGCCCATACACTGCCCTCCTACTCCAACCCCTTCACTGTCAGCTGGACTAAAGCTGTCACTCATTCATTTCACAACACAGTTTGTTTGCACTTTATCTCTATCACTTTGGCGTTCCCTCCCCACAATATCATGGCAGCCGCTGGGAAATAATGGAGTCTTTGTGCAGCTGCAGGATTCCAAAATCATGTTGAGCTTTTTCTAGTAGTTTGGCTCCATCTTGTGGTCCAAAAGTTGAGATGGTGGGGGAACAAAAGCAGCTGCAACAGATCCCCAAGTGGTTTGCTTCTGCTGCTTGAGGACATGTGCCCTTCTTTAGGTGGATTGTCTTATTTGTGTGTTCAGTTTACTTTATCAGTGACAGATGGAGAAAATCTCACTGTGTTGCTTGTGTCAGAAAATCTTAACTTAGAGCTGTAGTATACACTTATTTCCCGTCACATATAAAATTGCATTCATGTACATCCCCAACTGATCTGAGGAAAGGGATTTTTTGACAAAGCACATGACATTAGTATTGAAGTACTAGCCTTCAATTCAACCTTGGCTTTTTCAATGTTTAACCAAAACAGTGATCCTGTCTTTTACCATAAGTAAATGTTTTGTGTTGCCTTGACATAACAGTAACAACTTTCACAAATGCTTATAGGTGCTAGGAGTATGCGTGGACACTCTAGGGAAAATGTATATATTGACAGTGACATTTTAATTTCGCAGTAAGCATTGCAAAGTAGGGGGGGGGGGGGGTGTCAATTAATGACGGGGTGGGGCAGCTTACTCAGATTTGCCTCAACTTGACAATTAGCTACTTTGTTAGCATGCAGGTCACACGTTTGCCATAAGAGCTAGAAAAAAGAATACTTGGTGACATACTAGTTTCCATTGATGTATCTGGCACTCAACTTTTAGGGGGTCATCTTTTTTTTTCTATTCCAAACACATGGTGTTTTTGACATCTCGTTATTGTATCTGTTATCCTGTTTTATACAACAGTTAGTTCCGACCGAGTAATTTGATTAGATGAGAGGCATTCCATGAGCGCTGATATAGAGTATAACATCACTGGGACTTGTAACAGTAAAATCACTCCGCTCACAGGTGTTATAAATATAAATACTACAACCGTTAATTAACCAACTGTCACACTCGCTACACTGACACAAACTGACACTATAGCGTTACACCAAGTGCAGTCTTCTGTGCAGACCTCCAGGTGTGTTTGTGTAACATCAGCCGACCTCGACAAACTGGAGAGGAGCAAAAATTAAGTGAACACGGTCAGGAATTATAGGGTGACCATATTTTTATTTCCAAAAAAGAGGACATTCGGCCGGCCACGACATAGCCTACTTAAATGATACTCCCAGCTTACTCAAAGATGCCTTATATTTTAATATATTCAAAATGTATATGTACGGATAGAAAATTCAGTTATATTACAAAATAATATCTCTCAAAGACAGAAATTCAGATAGGCCCCAATAGGGACACACACACTAGAGTGTGGCTACCCGATCCGAGCCCGACGGCACCCGACGGGTCGGGCCGGGTTTGGTCAAAAATGTAGCTATAAATTGTATTCGGGCTCGGCTTGGATTCGGTCAGCTTTCAGTGAAAATGTAGTGTAAAAATAAATAAAATCCTATTGTCTGTCCTGTTTATTGCTTGGGTGCTGTTATTTACGTGACAACACCTGAACATAACACACACAGACACACATTGGCTGTTTGTTTCTACCTCTCTCCTCACTGGATTCTCGGACCTCCAGCTGCCCGCCTCCGCCTTGATTAAACGCTGAAAATAAAATAAAAGAGGGAGACAGGTTTTTCCTATTTTATCTTATTTTGTTTTATGTCTCCATCTCCTCTCGCTGGAAGCGTCGGACCTCCCGCCTCCCGCTCCCGTCTCAAACATGAGGTCTCCCTCTCAGCAGCTGAGCACGCCCGGCCTGTTAAATAGCCTGTAACCGTAACAACTGTGTGACACAAACTCAGTGCTTTGGTCATTAAATGATGTCAGGCTCGGTTCGGGTTTGGACAGAAATATGTGGCCCGTGCCGCACTCTAATGCGCGCACACACACACACACACACACACACACAGAAAACTGGACATTATCATCAGTTTATAAAATAGCCTACCCCCAGACCCCCTGGATGGGACGTGAAAAGCGGACATGTCCGGGCAAAAGAGGACGTTTGGTCAGCCTAATTATCAATGATCATCTGATGAGGTACTGATGACGAGGTAACTGGACAAAGTTACAGTTGCAGATCAATGTAAATACAAAGTAGCTTGTGTGAGTTCCTGGCGTATGTGCTGCATTGCCTGGCAACAGACGCTTTGGGTGTGAATGCACAGTAAACTAGAGCACTCGCAGAGCGCAGTCCTCCACCAAGCAGCTCGGATTTCCTGCCATTTTATTTTTTTATCCACTTCACTTCAACCAATCACCACCAAAATATCATCTGTATCATCTGTTCCTTATGCCATTATCAACCTTTCCTGAAAATGTCATCAAAGTCCGTTCAGAACTTTTCGAGTTATTTTGCAGACAAACAGACCAACGCCAGCGAAAACATAACCTCCTTGGCGGAGGTAATAAAATGTATTTCATCACCTTTTGTTAACATTTCCTTACTTTGTTAACATTTCCTTAATCAGCTGTAATTGTCTTCGGCACAACCGAATCACAGCCGTGTTGAGATACAGTACAACATCACTCCCTCTCATCTCGTGTGATATTGCTTAAATATGTGATCAAACTGTTCTAGTTTCAGTAGTGCTGGTTGGCTGTGGACATTACATGAGAGCAAGTTTTCCCCCTACTACCACACTCCTGGTGTGGTAGTAGGGGGAAAATGGAACTGATTCCCCAGGGCCCCAGTGGGTGGGGGTCCTTAAAACCATAGAATGAAAAGTTTGGTTTTATTTGCAGTTTTACATTTCAAAGTAATTAGTGCTCTACTAGTTTAAAATTGGCTGAAAAAATCAATTAAATGATTGAATTTTATACGAGAAGTAGTGAGAGCTCCCTGAGGCTCCTCTCACCCCTTGAAGACACAAAATGGTTTAGTCTGCGCCTGCATAAGATTTGTCTTTAAGTACAGCTGGAGCCGTGTGAGTGACTGCTTCTCCTGCTGAAGCACCAGACTGTGATATATTCTTTCACCAAGAAAGGGAAATAGGGTTCCAAAAAAACATACGAAAGAAATAAGAAAGGGCAAGAAAGCAACTGACTTTGTAACAAAAAAACCCAAAACGGTACATGAGAGAGACATGGATCAAGAGAGGAAGGGTGAGGAGCCCAGAGAGAATGCTTATACATAGGGTGCTATTCCCCTGCATAAAACTATCAATAAACTATCACTCCTTGTTCAAGAATAAATAAAATCAACTAAAAGTAATTTGTTTGGATGCATTATGATTTAATAACCCACAATTCATTGCAATATGGATGTGACATTGTGGGTTTTTCAACTGCCGAAAAAATGGTTGTGTAAAATAGTTATTGATAGTTTGGTCTATTAAAATGTTACTTGACTTGTGTAGGCCAGAAATGATATTCAGTCACATCATGATACAGAAATATGTAGAAGTGTAGGCTGTAAAGGGCCTGAAAATACAATTTTATTATTGCAGTCTATCAGGTTGCACAGTGTAATAGAATAAAAAATGGCTGAAAAATAACAAAATAAGATCTTCTAAAGTAAGTAATGCCCAATTTATTGAGGTATAGTCCTGTCCTTATTTACAAACATTTCTGTTTTTGAATACTTGTAGCCTGTATGTTATATAGAGATGTATTAATACTTTTTTGTTTAGTCACAAAAGAAGGCTATACATGGGAATTACATATCTTGTTATCTGCAGGAACAGATGAGTAGGCACTATTCCTCAACTTATATGGCATGTATATGACTATGACAGCAGCGATAGTTGACCGTTTTCACGGCAACAAGTAAAACAGTCTTGAGGGCTGTCTGTCTGCCGCTTGTAGTCTCTGCCCTCACAGACTTTACATGATGACAGTAATATGTCACACTACGTACAACTGAAGTCCGTGAGGGCTCAGTCTGCAGGTCCAGAAGATGGAAATTTGAACTCAGCCTCCAACTTGATAGCAGCTTGTTGTCACCGCCTTCCACAGCCGCCTGCTCTCGTCCACTTTCCAAGCAAGGCGCAGTCCATCTCCAACAAGCCTACTGATGGGTGAAGATGATGTGATTCTTGCAGTTAACTTATCACTAACTCCCGGACTTTCCTCCTCTCACAGACATTGGCCTGCACTGGCAGACTTGCTCCCTTGTTTGATAAAATTAAAAAAAAAAAAAAAAAAAAAGTCTGCAAAGTTTTACATTCATAGCAAAGATGTAATTTTTGTAATTACAACTTGAAAACTTTTGGGCAGGGTTAGCTCTGCTGTGATATCTGTTCATTGCTGCAAGGACATGTTTCTTTAAGATGAATGAGAATAAAATTATACTTTGAAGGTGTTTTACATAACGAGTAAAGATTTTAGAGGCAGCATCACAAGAAAATGACAAACTGTTTTTCATCCATTGCCAGCAGTGTTATATCCGGTAACATGTTACACTCTACTTCTGCTTTTCTTTGTGCTGCCATGCTTTAAATGCTCCGAACTCTTCCTCTCTGCTGCACAGAACGGTTTCACACAGGAAGGTGATGCAACTTACAACACAATCAAACACAGTCTTATAAATTGTTTCAATCTTGTTTATCTACTGAAGCAGATGGTAGGGAACACAGAGAGAGAGAGCAGAGCTGATGAGACAGGGGAGAGAAGGGTTTAGTTGGATTTGAGGTTCAGACAACTGCAGTACTGGATGAAGGATTGAACCACCAAATGATGACCGGACGAAGTGTGAAGGTATGTTACCAGAAGATTGGATGGAGAATCATAAGTCTAGTTTCTGGAGATGTTATGGAGCAAGCTGAACTCAAAGGTTTTTATAATTTAATGACAACATTTAGATAGTGCCACCATATTGATGTGCTTTTTAGCATTAGCTTTCTGGCTAGCTAACAAGGCTGTTGTCTGTCCTGTAACATCAGGCTGTAGTGCATTTGACTGACAGAAATACATTGTTACGATCGTAGAAAATTGTGATAGTGCAACCACTTATTGGGGTTGCATTTTAAATTGGGGCAACCATGATGCACCATATTACCACTGTCTGCAACTTATTCATTCATTATTCTATCATTTTGCCCTCTGAAGTATGAAAGCACCCTAAGTTTCAGCATTTTTTTGAAAATGTCTATCTTCACCACCACTGCCATATCATGCTGTCCTCCTCCATGCAGTTCCCATGTGTCCACGTGTTCCCTTGTAGTGCTGAAACAGTTGGTTTACTGTCATATACATTTATGTATCAGCACAAATGCCAAACATTTGCTGGTACCAGCTTCAGTAGCATCAGATCTAAATCTAAACAAACCCCAGTACCCCACAGTTGTGTCACATTAGCCCCTGAAATACCCTGAATGCACCATGATGTCAACTTCCAAGTCCGTTGTTTTAGTATTGCTGACCTACAACATGAGCTATCCTACCCAGTATATTCTCAGTTACATTAACAGACCCTTAGCTGTGTTTCCTTACACACGCAGAAACTCCCATGTGCTCACACAGAAGCAGCTGAGATGACAGCAACTGTGGCAGCATGTGTGGTTGAACAGTGTGGCTGCTGATTGGACAGTGAAGGTGGTAGGGGGGAGTTCATGGCAGACCTGTCCAGGCTGGAGAGCAGAGGCTCCTATTTTTACCCCGGCTCAGCACCTTCATATCACAACAGCTGTCCCCACAGCTCTTGTCTGTCCACTGTCAGGAATAGCCAGCCTATCAGAGTGCTCCCCCTCTTTTCAGCTCTGCTGTTTCACTTTCCGCTGTGCGTCTCAAGCTGCTTGCTCAGATCTCCTCAACTTTGGCCAGTTCTTGATTTGATCTGTGACTAGTGGGGACTAATTGGACAAAGAGTTGTGGAATTACTTCACTTACAGGTAGAACAATTTGTGATCACTTGTATGGAAAGTAGTATATTTTGTTGAAAATCTAGTGTGGGACCTTGAGGTCCCACAGCCGGTGGCACTATTTTTAGACAAGAGTTAGCTTGAGTGGTTTTCCAACTAAATGTAGCATTTTACAATAGCAGCTTTTGTGTCATTGTGATAGTTCCTCTTTACATACTCAGCTGTTGATCAGTAAGAGTGGTAGAGTTTAAAAGAATAATGTGTGGGATGTCAGTTTGGCTGGTTTGAAGAGGTGGATACATGCTTAGTGGGAGCCTGTGTGCTGGTGTGTGAACTGATGGGAAATGTAGTTGAAAATGCAGTTTAGTCATGATGTGTTTTCAGTTCATGTTCAACATGTTGGGTCATTAGTTGTGGTTGTCTGGTAAAGTATTTATTATATGCATTTTACTTTGACTTTTCATTTGTTTTATTTTGGAACAATCATGTTCAGACTTAATGTAGAGCTATTCAGTTTTATTGTTTTTTTGGACTTAAGGTCAAGTTGTATCAAGATGATTCTATATTACCATCATTCTACTAATTTCTGATGTTGAGTCTGTATTTTACAAAAGGAAAAGTTTGTTCTCATGTAATACTGTGGAGCACAGTTTTTAACATCAGTTTGATTATTTTCATGTTGTTTGCATACAAATTCCACATATGAAAAATCTAAAAATACCCTAATTGTTGTAAGATGATTACAGCCATATTGCATTTTCATAATTCCCTAAATTATGGCCTGTTGTGACTTGACTAGCTGTGATACCCTTGTGATAGTAAATTCACCTCCACAACTACGTGTTGAGCATTCACATGGAATATAGAAATAAAGTTTGACAGAAATTCAAAACGTCTTACCAGATACAGTTAACATAATTCTTGATTTTGAGAATGATAATAATCCTCCTGAATTTGCAGCCAGAATGCCATCAGTGTTATTGTTAAAGATTTTTAATTCAGTCTCCATAAATTTGGAATAAACCATGGAATCATTCACTACATTTTTGCCTTTATTCTGAAGAAGACAATATTCCTACTAAGCTGTTTTACATAGGTAACAAAAATGCATATTCCATTAATATTCCCGTTAATGCCCGCTGATGTTTGTCCTATGGTTACACCCTTTTATTAATAATATTATAATAATATAAGGATTATTTCAAACTTTTCCACCAGTGGCCGACTTGTTCGACCATGAAAACACAGCCTCTCTCTTTCTTTCCTCCCACCACCTTCTTGGAAAGGTTGGTGTTGTGATATTTGTGCATATCCAAAAACCTATTCATTTCCAAGACTTATATAATGTTTGAAAGTAGGTGTGTTTCTCTTTCCAACTAGAAAATTTGGGGTTTTCTTTTCAGCATGCATCTCTACACCAGCCTTACAGAATTCTGGCTGATTGGTTTGTGTACAACACGCAGAGTTGACTGTAAACAGGCAAGAGGCTGTGTGTCGCAAACTGCTGTAAAACAAAAACCCCAGTGGAGACGCATATATTCAAATGTACTGTATACATGTTCAAAGATTGCTCCTTAAATCCAAATAATACTGGCAAATCCCATGTCTTAATCAGAAAAAAATACTCTTGGAGTTAGGCCTAATTCTGAATATTAAACGAAGTATGACGTTTACATGACCTGCCTCAAATGCAGAATTTTGTCATATTCATGATAATGGTTGAATATTAGTGTGCAAGAAAACATAGTCATTGTAATAAATATATGATATGCTGAGATTTCTGACATGCTAATTCACTCTGCAGTAATATTATCAGATGATGTCTGTGATGGTGAAATATAAGAGGTAGCCTATGTTTTATTGGAGTTGTTGTTTTGCAGGCGAACCCAGATTAGAGGTCTTTAATAGGTCCCTAGTATCTGAGACCTGACCCACCCACAAATTAGGGGCCTGTTGTGTTTCTGCAGATTTCAAATCTGTGTGTCAATATGTCTGAGTGGACCCAAGTGAGTTCTGTAATAGCTCAGACATACATTGTTGCCGTTTTCTTTCTAGATAGGTCTGTTTCAGATGCTGTCTACCTATACTTTGGTGTAGGGTCTGGGTCTAACTGTCCTCAGGTCCTTTTTAGATTGGGTCTCATTTATTTGAAAATAGATTTATGCATGTTGGGTTTGGTTTTGTATATGCATGGCTCTGCTTAAGCTCAGGCCTGCTGTTCCTAAGGTATTACCAGTCCGCTACAAACAGGGATTTGGCCTCTCCACAGTCAGCGTTAGTACAGAAAGAAGCAACTGCCTGTGTCTTGTTGGATGCCATGTTTGAGCTTACCTTTTGCTTTGAACTCTGTCGTGTCCATTCCAATGACATGCTGACTTATATTGTGCACATTTGCCATTTGAAGGAAAAAAACTGGGTCACATGAGGTCCACAGGTAATACCAGACCAAAGCAAAAAGGCATCCATTGCACATAATAACAAGTCATGTACTTTGTGTTTGAATAATGATTGGTCCAGTACTAATTGTAACCCCAGAGCTTAATTCAGAAGAACTGTAGCTTGAAAGGAGTTTTTCAAAGCTGTTGATCATTATGTGTAGGGATGGGAATCACCAGAGGCCCCATGATAAGATAGCAACGCAATTCGTAAGTCATGATACAATATTATTGCAAATTTAAATATGTTGCAATATGATGAGTGTTGCGATAAAATATATTGTGATATATTGTGATTTATTACCTTTTTTCAACTGCAAATTCTGTCCAAAAAGGAAAACTTTGTCAACATCTAATAAGATAAAGTTTTTAGTCTGTTCATCTCACTTCAGTCAATTTATGCAGCAAAATGTATCTAGTTAAATGAAAAGAAATAAATTATATTGTTCTAGTAGGCTACCTAAAGTTAATTTTGTATTCGTAATATTAATAATTTATATTATCAAAAAAATCTGTACTTGACATCTGTGTAACAATATATTACCATACAGAAATATTGCGATACTATGCTATATTGACCTTTCCCCCACCCCTGTTGTGTGTGTACTAAGTCTAAGTTAACACTCATACATACAGAATTTAAAAGAAAAGACATTTCCATAATATTTGAAAATAGATTTTTCTGTGACAAATGCATTAGTAGTCTTTCCTTCAAGCAAGTTTATTAATGAGTTCAAGAATAAAAGTCAAGCAAGTTCCTACAGACATGGAAACAGAAATGTTAATTTTGAAAATATTGCACTCTGAAGTGTTCTTACATTCAGTGTTTTCCAGTGAGACAATAAGGTAGTATGGGTTGATAGCTGGTGTTGAATTGTAACTCACTTATTTTAACATCTTAGTATTAAAAACAAGATCTTTGTAATGTGTGACATATGACTTAAGCACTGCCTATGTGGGTTTAGGGAGTAATCTGGCCCACAGCCCGACAGTACCACTGTCTAATCCAAAAATAAACCTGTTGGTCAGTGTGCTAATTTAGTGACCACTGATAAAAGCCACTAACCCAGAGCCAGACCTGGACACTGTCACATATGCAGTGAAAGGCTAAAGGCTTCCAGTCCAAGTCAGATTTGTAGAGACAAGCTTTGTTCTGTTTTGTGTAAAAATGAACAAGGCAGAAACCCTCGACTAAATCTTTTGATTTACAGTGTAAACTACGCTCAGAGGCATACCAGACATGTCCAGAGACAGTGTGATTGAAATCCCAAAAAGGACACTGACTGTTCAAGATTAGGGTAAATATTTTGTTTTACTACTTATGTGAAAGCAATTGACAGTGACAGTTTACACAAATTCAAGATTAAGCAATGAAAGACTGCCCAGTCCAAAAGTGGGCTTGCTTCTAGATGAGACCAGACGCTTGGGTTAGCCTGAATCTGTTGATTACAATGCAGCTCAAATAGGGCTGGGCCATATGGGTAAAATCCTCTGCCGATGGATTATATGGAGATAGACTTAGTTTGGTTGGGCTTTATCAAAATTGTAAAATTTTCATACCTTACTGAAATTTCACCACGGTATATGGTAACTGAAGGTATTAGTGTGTAAATAGTGTAGAATAAATACACAATAGAAACTCACAAAATGTCAAAGAAGGCATATTTTACACATATTTTATCATTATTAAACAGAGAAATGCAGTTATACAAGTTTCTGAATTCAAGTTTTTTCTCTTTGACCAAACGATACTACATTAATCGCCTCAGTAACTTGCAATAAAACACAACATTAGTTAGTCCACTGTTCCAACAATCGGCACCTCTGGTTTGGTAGAAAAAAAGCCGTAATTCACCGAGTTAGATGTAACAATATGTTGTTTTCCCCGTAATCTCTCTTTCTGCTGTTGCTGGCCAGTTGTTTACAGTCCTGTAATGTTATCCCCACGACCACCAGTTGCCTGTTCCATCAGTAGAGACTGGAGACTGACCTCTTGTGTCGTGTGCTGTACTCTACATACAATGAATATACTAGAAAGAGAAGTGCCTGTATTTTTGATGGTGTTGAAAATCTTATTTTTGGGTTTTTAAATACCCTGGTATAGAGTAATACAGTGATACCACTCATGCCTATGGCTAGTCTAGTTTTTTGAATATCAGACAAATCAAAATACTTAATTACATATAGATCTAGGCTATAAGATCTAGAAATTCAGTTTTGCCATAAACACCAATATATACAGTATGGGAAGATCCACAGCCATAGAGATTTGGCATTTTGTTGTTGCTATTTAAGAAGTAGGCTACCAGGGGGTATTCCATCAAGCAGGCTAAAGGCAAATCCAGGCTTAAATGGCCAAATCTGGCTAATGTGAGCCAGAGTTCTGTTCCATCAAAATGGCTAAGATTAGCCTCACATTGGTAACCATGGAAACCATGTTTCTGGCTAAGCCTGATACATCAAGCTAAACTCTGGTTTCTGTTCCATCAACCTGAGCCACAACTCTGTTCCATCAAGGTGGTTAACCCGAATCCCAGCCTAGTAACCATGGTAACTTATGCTGCCAGGCAATCCTGGTCTGTAGCAGGATTCAGGTAAGGATTAGCGCCATCTATGATCAAAAAATGTTCAATAGACAAGAACAGACACCTAAAAGACAGTTCGGCCAGTGCTTTTACACACTCACAACTGTCATGTTATGATATAATAATATGTAGATCATAAAATATATAACATAATTATCAAAAAACATTAACTATTAAAAAACAAATTAAAATGTATAAGATAATTAAAAAAACACAACAATAAAGCCAAAATCAAACTAATAAAAACAGAGCTATAATAAAATGAAACTGAGGCATTAAACAAAGATTGTATATGTACACCAAACCACATGAATATGTGATTGCCCTCCCATCCCATCCCCACCCCACACTGTTTCCAATTGGCTAGCAAATTCACAGCCAATTAAGGTCAACTGATAACGGCCATATAAGGAGTGCATCCAAGAGAAGGAGAGGGACACACCCAGAGAGACACAGAGACCGAGCAAGAAAGAGTAGATTAGGAAATAATGGCATGCCCCTTCATCGAGGATCCTGCTGATGAGGAGGCCCACATTGTCCAGAGGGCCTTCCAACCACCACCAGCCCCATGGGTCTTCCAGGACAGGACCAACCCATTGATACAGACAGACTCCTATCTGTGGGAGAGGTACTGGTTCGGTATCTGTGCAGTTTGCTGGAACCACACATTATAAAGGTCACACGTCGTCTCTGACCACTGTGCAGTCAGTCTGTATTGCACTGAGGTTCTCTGCTAGCGGTACATTCCTGTATAGTGTTGGTGATGCTGAGAGACTTAGTAAGGCAACTGTTTGCAGAGAGGCTTGAAATGATCACATTAACATATGGTTATCTTTTATATTTATGAATTAACCATGACACAAAGCAACCACATTAAAATGGGACACACACCATTGTGGTTTGTCTGTTCCTCATCTTATAGCACATTCCATACATTTAAGGGGATTTTCCTTATATTGATATAATCAGGGATAGAGCTTACAGTTGACTCACAAATGATGAGAAATAGATAATTGATTCACTATCACCTGCATTCACTTAATCGTTTTCCTCATCTCCACTGAACTGATGGATTTGCTAAATGTCATTTTCTACAATCAACAGATAAATGTAATGTGATTATTTCCTATAAACTGATCATTTCGGAAATGTCAAAATCTACACTCAGCTATGTGATAAATGCAATGATTCACATAAAATAGTTTGATTAAATGCATCATCTGAAATTTACATAGGAATCAGTAGGTAAATGTGAGTCTATCACTAATTAATTAATTAATTCACACATGGTGAATTTCATTAGGCATACTTGAATTGTTAGATTTAATAGGTGTTCTTAGATACATATATTTTGTCCCTTTGATGCAGGATTTATATAACATGATATTATGCTGAAATACTGAATTTTCTTTGTCACTTGCACATTAAGCCTGTCGGCAATATTCCGCCACGCCACCTCCCTTGCTTTATTAATTGCTGCAGTATTGCCTTTTTTCGTAATTATATCCTTATAGTCCTCATACACTTCCATAAGGAGCGTTTGGTCCGCTGCAGAAAAAGCCTCCGCTCACTCCTTTCCTTTGCTTTTTGACATTTTGCAACATTTTCGGCACTGTGTGGCCTTTTTATTTTCCCTGGGTGTGTGCATGAGTTGAGGCTTATCGGGTGAGGCTTGAATTAGCGTCAATTGGAGCCAGCTGATTTCACTTGATGGAACAGGTTGGCGCTAGATTGGGAGTTGGTGTTTAGTCAAACTTCAAGATTACACCTTAGTCTGGATATTCTTAGCTACGATGATGGAATACCCCCTTGGTCAATACCAGCTCACAATTTGTTTTTATGTACCATTCAGCACTCCCAAGAGCATTGTGCAATATTATGTTGAAGTTGGATGACAATGTTTGATCCCTTTTTACAAGGCTTTTTAAATGCTGAGTGTGGCGTATTTTTGCAATTTGTGTTTTCATTTGTCTAAACCTCGTCTAATCTTCTGTTCATCACTGCTTTGCCATCAACATGTGGCTCTGCCTACATTGAAAAATTCAATGATCTCTGTGGCCTACAATGCTCATGTCAATTCATCTGTCTTTGTGTATTCTCACCATCTTTCCTAGCTCCCTTCCACCTCCTCTTCCTCCTGCTCTCATCTCATCCATCTCAGCCCATGACAACAGATCAGCCAACATGGCTTTCTCATCTCGCTTTTCCTTCTGGGAGCAAAAGGGAAGTCTCATTTGGACATTTCATAAAGCACTCTTACACTGCATGGTCCTACAGTGTTTAACACTGTGTATTAACGTGTGTTTTAACATACGTGTGGCCTTTGCTTGCATCACACTAAGAATTTGATGGCTTTCACAATCAGGTATAAGCATATGTTATAGTAGCTGTGACTTTGTACAACCTTTGCCATTTGACGGCATTAACCAATGCAATTTTAATGCATTTTTAGTTGTTGAATTAACTGGAAAGAGTTTTTGCATTTAAAGAAAGATTCTGATGTTCAAAAATTGTTTTTTTGCCAAAGATCAGAAAATTTGCATGTTCTAAAATTTGCACGGTGTGTGATGGACAACAGCTAGTGTTGAGGTTTTGATCTAGTTGTCTTTTTATATCAACACATTTAGATCAAAGAAGATAACAAGCCAGGAATCAAAAGTGTAAGTAAAAGTTGTCCTCTTTACTTGAGATCATTACAACCACTGGCAGGTGAAGTGAACAACATTGATCATCTTGTAACAATGCCATGTTCTGCTGGGAAACCTTTGGGTGCTGGCATTCATGTGGATACCACCTGACATGCTCCACTAACCCTTACACCGTCACAGTCCAAGTACACCCTGCTCATGACAACTGCACTCCCTAATTGCAGTGAGTATCATGACAAAGAGCTTAAAGCATCAACCTGGCCTATAAATTCTCCAGATCCCAATTTGATCAAGCACTCATGAGATGTGGCGGTACCCCACCTCACAACCCACAGGACCCCAAGGATTGGCTGCCAAGTCACGGTGCCAGACACTGTCCCCAGAGGCCCTGTGTCCATGCCTCAACAGATCACAGCCACGTCTGATTCACGGTGGGGCTTCTGATCTGGCAGTTCATGGACACAGGACCTCTGGGGTACTGCCAGGTCCCACAGATGCTTTTGTGATCTGGGGACTTAAGAGATCAGGTCAGGTCGGGAAGTGCAGCTGTCATTAGGGGGATATTTGTTTTGTATCTGAGTTTGGTTGGGTTGTGCTTGTCAAGTGGCATCCACATGAATGCCAGGACCCAAGGTTTTCCAGCAGAACATTTCATTGCAGCGAGATGATCAATATTAATCACTTCACCTGTCAGTGGGTGTAATGTGTAGGTTGACTGATGTATATGATAGTAGGAGTCATGTTAAAGCTGGGTTCAATCCAGGTTCAGTGATTTATATAGCCTAGGCGTACACAAAGTCCAGTTTCTTACTGTATTGTTTATGTGTGTATATATAGATACACACAAACATATATATATATATATATATATATATATATATATATATATATATATATATATATATATATATATATATATATATATCCTGAACCTCTCACTTTTTTTTCTGTGAGCTTTGCTTGTGTTAGCGTTCAACGTGAGTTTCAGAAAAACACTGTGGTAGCTTAGTGGATAGTGCTGGCGCCCCATGTATAGAGACGATGCCTCACTGCAGCGATTGCGAGTTCGACTCCGGCTTGCAACCCTTTGTTGCATGTCGTCCCCCCACTCTCTCTGTCTCCCCATTTCACACTCTCCTGTATATTAAAGGCAACAAGCCCAAAAAATAATCTTTAAGAAAAAAAAAGAAACAAAAAAAAAAATATATATAAAAACACACTTGAACACATGACCTTATGGCTGCCACCTGTACATAAGTAGGTGCATGTTCATGATTTAAAAGCTACCTTTTTTGGTTCATGTCTGAACAACTTTCTTTTACAAAAAATGTTACCAAAAAAGAAAAGAAAAAAGGACTTCATACCGCAGAACCCGAAGTCTTGTTTTTGAAAATTAGCAGACAAAATATAACACATATATGAGTATCAGTAGTGCTATTAAGCGTAAATGCAACACATTCCATTAAATCAAAAGCTAGTTGTATAAGTGGTTCTTGTGTGAGGCCCACTGACTTTCTGGAGATAGTAAATTAGTAAAACTGCATTAAAGCATTTTTGTAATGAGTTAAAACTCTGTCTGGCCTAAGCCACTTATGGAGGGGTGCTCTATCTATAACAGCTATAGACATGTGCTGAGACTGACTTGTGATTGTAAGAATATCTTCATGACATACTGTAGGCAACATTTGGTACTAAGTTTGAACAAATGGCCCCTCAGACAGTTTGAGGCATTCTGGCTTATTTATAGCATCTTAAGTACCCTGCAAACCTTCCTTGAAAATACCTATTGTGGGATTTCATGCTTATGTAACTAGTCAGTGATGAGTATAGTAAGCAGCTAGCTGTTCAGTCCTCTTCTGCACATCCAGACATTTTGTGGTTTTGGCCCAAAAGTTGTCATATTTTGGAGTTGTACTCATAAAGGTACCAAATCTTGAGGCAAATTTGTGATTTGTCTTTGCCTGATTTTATGGGTAAAGCTGAAAGACACTAAACAATTACAAAGAAATCCAATATTGGATTAATGTTAATAGCTTTGTTTGGGTTAGTGTAAGACTTAAACTCTTATTTCTTACTAGGTCTTACTATTTAGACATATTCAGCTCAACATAACATACCAACATTTTGGCTATTTACAATAAAAGGCGTGATGCTTGGATTTTCCTTTATTGTTGACATCCTTATACCTTCTTTCTTTCCTCTCTACGAGTAGTCAGACAGTGAAGGGCTGCCCAGCCGGGCCAAGTCAGTGCCAGCTCTAGACCCTGGCAGGGGGTTATTCCGGGCAACAAGTCCCCCATCAGTTTCCCCCACTGGGACAGTAGGCCGGGTCAGGAGTCCTTCCCCACCTAAAGTCAAGACACCTGTTAAAGTGCCAGAACGCTTCAAAAGCCCAGGGCCACTGTCAAAGATGGCAGAGCAATTTAGGGGTCCTGAACCACCACAAGCTCCTCTGAGCCCAGAGCCAATTGTGAACAGCGAACAAGAGCAAAATGGCATAATGGGCAAAAGAGTGATCAACGGTACAACCAACAGTGATGGCAAACTTTCAGGCAACAACCAGATGGATACTACAGAGGACAAGGGTCTGACACGTAAGAAAGTAGTAAAGGTGGTTCGTCGTGTTGTCAGGAAGGTCATGCCCACAGAAGAGGACGAGGCTTCTGTGCCTTCACAACCATCAGACAAAGCTCCACAAGCAGCCAAGCCTGTCGCTGAACCAGTTAAAGCAGTGCCAGCAGCCACATTAGCACCAGCTGCAGTCTCTAAGGCCCCCATGTCAGGCTTCTCTTTTAAACATGACGTCATCAAAACTGAAGACAAAGATGACATCTCGCGAGGACTGTCAAACCTCATGGTCAGAGGCAGGACAAGGGAGCCCCGCCCAAGAATATCCAAGGATGAACGAGCAGAAAAAATAGAGCTGGAGAGGAAAAATGAGAAGAAAGAGGAAAAAGTTGTTGAGCCAGAGGAGATAAAAGAGGAGAAGAAAGATGATAAAGCCACTCTAAAGCCACAGGAGGCCAAACCTGCAAGCTCTGGTGCAGTTAGACAGGATGTCAAATCTCCTGCGGTTGCTGTAAAGCAGGCTGGCAGCACAGCTTCTGAGCGCTTAGCTCCAGTGCCTTCCAGATCAACTCATTCCAGACCTGCATCCCTCCCACAAGTTGTTGGCTTTATCCCACCTCCCAAGTCTTCGCCCTTGTCTCCGCCTCCTGGCTTCATACCTGCACCCAGACCAACTACTGCCAAAAAACCCACCACTACAAATCCTCCGTCTACCACCCCAGCAGCCCAAAAATTGTCGTCCCACCCTCCTCCATCACGTTTCATCCCTACTCCTAAACCCTCTCCACTTGCAACTCCTGTGAGCCCTGATCCTCCCCGTCCCGATCCTAGTCCACTGTCTCCCCCTCCGGGAGTCATTCCCATTCATCAAACTGCCATCATTCAGGAAGAGGTATACTGTCCACACTTCGCATGTCTGGTCAACATTTGGGACATTGATGTGGAAAGTGCATGGCCATTTGAAATGCATGTTTGAAATAAAAGAGCACTGTGGAGTTTGCTTGCAGAAACCACATATGTGTGTATCCTTAGTGTGGCATGGTTTTGGAGTCATTTAATAGCCATCGTAAACAAGGTACAGATATAAAAAGGAACACAAAATATTTTTTCTAACCTTTTAGAATACCTAGGGAAAAGGTCACCTGAGAATACTTTATCTTTTCAGCAGCTGTCAACATGGCCAAAGACCTGGCGGCGATGTCATTCAGTTGGTTTGTTGTCCATTGGTTCAGCTGCCCAACGCTTTAGTCCAGAACAGGAAAGGCTTTCAACATCCATGAGTATTATGTTTGGACGTTTATACTCAGTCCCCAGTGGGAAAGTGACCATGTAGTCAATGCTTTGCATTTGCCTGACAAGGTAAAAGTCAGTAATGAATCAAATAAAACAAGATATTTGTTTCAGGTCAGGCTGTTGCTGTACCACTTGGGCTTAGCTGAGTCAAGTCATAAAGATGCTGATTTTTGAACATGTGCTAAACCAAGACCAAGATATGACTAAACTGCCATTAAATATGGTGTATTGGTGTTCCCCAGAAAATGGTTTCTCTGTGGTTTTGGTTGACCTTTCGACCTTTTCTGTGGTGCTACAATCAGGTTACAATTTCCTCTTGACCAGTATCTCTTTAAGTAATAGCTGGGGTGCCACGAACTTTGCCGGTAACATTTTTGCTCCCAAGGGCATAAACATTTTCCAGTTTTAATTACTGCCCTTAGGACAAACTTTACAGACAAAACTGTATGTTTTATGTTGTGTCTGACACATTCTGCCAGTGTGTGTGGCTTTAGACTTTTGGTCACAAGTTCTTTTTTTTTTTTTTTGTCTTTTGTTTGTGAACACAGAACAAGTCATGTCATTTTGTTTTACAAGTCCTCTGTTGTTGAGTACCTTAGTCCTGGGCACCTCAACATTGGCTGTTTAGGAGTAGAAAGTATTTATTTACTTCCTGACCATAATTTCCCACTCTTGTGACCTATCAGTCACAAACCCCTTTATTTATTGGTATTCTCTTAACCTGCTAGTTTCCTCAAAAACTTTGTTTTTGCTGTTGGTTTTGCTGTCAAAATTGCAATTTGTTTATTTGTTGGAGACTATAGAGGTTTTGCAGATTTTAGAAGCTTGCTCTAATTGAGAGCCTTGAAACCATCTCTGTGTAGTCTACTATGAAAACAGGGAGGACAGTTGCTACTTTTTTTTAGCAATGAGATCTCACATAGCCGAATGTCACTCTGAAGCCTTGTTTACAAAGGCAGAGTCCCACCTGAGAATCCAAAAGCTACTGCTTCAGTAGCCTGGTATGTCCAGTCACCAATAGGAGAGCCATGTAGAGCCAATTACTGCAGTGCTGCATTCTGGTCAAGTAACTCAAAGCACAGTCATAGTTAGCTTAGCTCTGCAGAAACTTCAAAGATGGCAGACTTGGTTCAAATAAAGCTGTTGTTTCCTGGGCTCTTGCTGAATTTGAGCAACAACTGGGTCACAGTTTACTCCACAACACATGCTGCCTCTGACCAGGACAGTAGCCTTAGGAATCTGCTGCTAGATTTCCAAAGCATGTCATCTTTTGCATTAGAGGGATGTATTAGATTAGAAATCCTTTTTTTTCAGTAAAGATTTTAACTTCCTTATGACAAATCTTTCTGACATTATGATAATTCAGCCTCTATGCTTATGATGAATAGTGAGCTGCAATAAGATCAGGGTTTTGCCCCACAGGACTAAGAGCCTAAGAATGATGATATCTTTCAATATTTTCATGGTACATTAATTTGCTGTGCTGGTTTGTTGCATCTTGTATCTTGCAGATATTCTTCTCTTAACCAGACAATTACAGTTTTGTGTGTTTGTGGCATTAATCTTGTCGTGTGCATGCTGTTTGAAGCTCCTTTGACCTTTTACTCTGGGAGTATTACTAACATGAGCCCTTTTTACACAGAGATGGCGCTGTAGAGATGCTTCTTTACTCAGCCTTTGCATTTTCACACAGAACTAGGGATGCGTAATGTTTTTGTTTTTTTTTTTGCTGATATTCCATATGCTGATATATCACAACTCATTTGACTGATAATTGATACCAATATTGATATATTTACTTTTTTCCCTGCCTAACTTTAGTGATCATCAAGTTTCTTCTGTAGCAATATTAACATCATATTATGCATGTATACTGTATAAGTGATACAGTAATACAGTATTTTTGAATGTATGTAATATTCATGCATTGTGCAAATTGCAAAAAAGGATGTTAGCTGGTTCTAGTACTTAATTTTAAAGCTGATATTGGCCGATACCGGTGACATGCTGATATTGGCATGCATCCCTACACAGAACCAAAATACAGCGGCATCATGCTGCACCAGTGTGTAATGCTAGACAGCATGCTGGCATCACGGAAGCAAAAGAGGTGTGACAGGCATAACATGTAACAGCGTCAGCTTTCAGTGTACGCGTTGGCAATAAAAATGCTATTAACATGGCAATAACAGTCATTTTACTGCCTCTGTTATATGGGGGCTGATCTCGTTCTCTGCTCAGAAGGTAAGGAGGTCCCAGACCTCATTGTTTTCTCAATTTGTGGTAATTTTCGGCTGCTGCTTTTCTTCGAGTTAGCTGATAACTGCTATCAGCTGCTTTTGAAATCTCCAGGTGGTGGGTCGCACACATATTACATTGTCAAAACGTCGACCCCTTCCCATCCACAGTCCCGTCCTGCTGGCTGTCCCTTTTACATGGATGTCGTTTTGGCGCTGTTACTACCTATCGATGCAGGTTTAAGGCGAGACAACTCTGGCCCTTCCTTTCTGCGATTGTTCATTTTACACAGAACAGTGAGGCAGCATAATGGCATGAAATTCCCCCTTTAAAGTCATAGGCAGCGTTAAAAGGTCCATGGTCTTTTACCATTAGATTCTACAATAACCCAAAATGCAATGTAATGTTGATGACAGAAGTTTGAGTGTGCATAGTCTGCTAAAGGAAACATGAGAAAAGTCAGTCTTTGATTTGTAAGAGGAATACATCACATATGCACTTTGTAACTTTCTGTTTGTGTGGAGTCATTAGCTTTGCTTCAGCTTTTTCAGTGGGCTTAGTGTCATTATGTTGCTGCTTTAACCTGTAGGAGGAGCCGCTCAGTCCCACCGAGGAAGCGCAGAGACGCCTGATGAGAATCTTCAGTGCCCCAGTAAATCACCCTACTGTTGATGTCTTGTCTGCATGTCTGTCCATGTCAACTTGCACAGATTGTTTAACAGATACGTTTTGTGTCCCTCAACAAAAATGTAGTGTAACGGCACTACAGACCATGGCCTCAGACTGAGTCAAATCCACACTGCTAATGTTCCCCATCATGAGCTTTACCCAACTTGTTCTGCTACAGGGTTGTTGTATTGTACTGTTTGTTTTCTCCCTCTTAGAGTTAGCTTGCAGAACCTCAGCCTCCCTAACCTAAACAATGGTGGCTTTCCTCAGCTGTTAGCATTAGTCACCATGCCTAAAATGTTTAGTTTATTGGTGTGTATTTACAGAGACAACAGAGGAAAGTATTAGAAGGGTGCCCCACTGACTGGGGCAGAACAGTTGGTCTACCCGTTGTGACTCATGACGGAGTGAAATGTTATCCTCTCTGCTGGTGTCCTGGCTTCAGCACTCTGGCCCTTCCTTCTGTAACTCTGTTTCTCTGGCTGTCATCATGCAACCATGGCAGCTTTCAAAAGTCAAATCTCACTTTTCTAGTTGAATTTTTTTGCCTGCTTTTGTAGACTCACTGGAAAGTTTCACATAGTAAGGATGTCCTGATTAACTATCTTTTTGCCCTGATCCAAGTGCTGTAATATTTGGTTATTATACTGATATCTAGTCCAGTCCAATCTTATATTTATCTAAATGTTGATTGAAATATATGCTGTATCCAGGTTTGGAAATTAGCACCAGCTAAATCGTGAATTATGCATGTGACTGCTAGATTTGCTTCACTTACCAGCTAGAAAACAATGGTAATCTATTGAGTGGCTGATAGATTTTGGAATCTACCAGCCACAGTGGCACGTGGACAAAAAAAAAAGGTAAATTTCCAACCTTGACTGTATACAAGCTGTAGCCCATTAAAGGAGCTATATGTAAGAAATCTAAAGCAAATAGTCGTAAAATCCTCCTAATATGTCACAGAGACTAAGGAATAATGTTCATGTAACATACTGATCTCACTGACAACAATAGTACAGCCAGAATATTCGCATTTAAAAAAAATATTTTACGGTCTGCAAATCATGTTTATGTTTTGAATTTGTGTTTTGGCCTGTTGCGCCACCCACCGCCGTCTACCAGTCACGCAGTCAGTAGAGTCTCAGCATCAAGTTAAAGCTGTGTACCGGGACACATCAGCAGTGTCCCAGTACATAGCATTAGCAGCCGGCTCCTCAGCTGTATCCTGGCAGCAGCGTTAGCAGCAGAGAAGCTAGACTTGCTTGAATGGTCCGCTGGAAAACCGAAGATCAAGGACGCGGTGACACAGCCCTGCTACGGCAGCCGCCCGTGGGCAAACAAATCAGTCTCCAGCGTGCTGCTGTCCAGCAACCTCAAATCTGTAGGGGAGGGGGGGCGGACACGACTCGCGGCAGTATTTTGAATTTGAGTGCAGTAACCGTTTTGGCCACATTCTTACATACAGCGCCTTTAAAGCTTACATGCCCCTGTTTTTATGAGCTGCTTGATCAAAATACTGATGGTCCTGAGTAAAAACTATTCTTTCCTCACAAATGACCTTTGGCCCAGGACAGACATTGGCTTGCGGAGAGCATGCAAACCTTACAACATACAAGTTTGTTATCAAGTTGCGAACAGAATTATTGTCAGTTAGTAGGGATGGGAATCAAGAACCGCTTTCAGTTGTGAACTTGTTTCAAATAGTCTGATCGATTGGAACTGTAAGACTCAGATCATAGCAGTTTCTTTTATTGATGCTGGCATCTTTTTCTGAGAATTGTGCTTTGAAAAATAATGACGTCAGACTTATGTGTCTACACTGGAAACTTGCAACAAGAAGGAATCATATAGGGCAACGGTCCAAGTGTAATTTCATTTCACCAAATAAACAAAAAAAGACAACAGTACTGCTTAAAGGGCCATACATATGCTGAATTTTGAACTGCCCGGAAAAAGCGAGGTTGGATGCTAGGTGCTGCTCTTGTGCCTTTTCTGTGCCAGCTTTCAAAAAACACAAATTTATTCATTTATTGTTTTTAATGTAGATGCACAGGTGTGCTCAAATGCCAGAGTGACTCCATCACAGTGTACACGTGTTCCCGAGAACTTATTTTTCAGGGCAAGATGGGTGTGCCCTGAAATAAAGGAGGCATACACATGCCACATCTTTAACCACCTGGAAAATACAAGGTTGGATGCTGGGCGCTACTTTTGTGCCTGTTCTCTACCAACTTTCCAGGGCGCAGAGGCAAGTTGCATCTGAGATTGCTAAGAGATCACCAGCACTGTATCATAGCCTACTTACCAGAAATTCTGAGTGCAGAGCTGATCTTCCAGGCGCTGTTTTGTAAGTGTGTATTAGGCCAGAAATATTGTCCATGGGACAGATGTAAAGCTCTGGCAGCCCTGCACTAAAATGATCAACTTCTTCTCCATAATTATCACAGACTGATATTTACGGAAGAAGGTCAAGATATCAATTGGCAGTGATTGGTTGTTTCTAGTAACATGACATGCACTGCACGCTGCTGTTTCAAAAGTTGAACTTAGTTTATTTCAGGGCGCAGCCATGGCACCCAAAAAATAGGCACTTGGGAACGCTTGCGCACCGCGACAGCATTGCTCTGGCATTTGAGTACGCCTGCTGTGCATCTACATTGAAAACAATGTGCTTGAGGGTGCAAATAATGCAGCTTGTGTTCTGCCCCAAACAGTGTTCAACTTTTGGAACACAGAAGCGCGGACTGCACGTCATGTGACGAGGACAACTAATTACAGCCAGCAGATAATCTTCTCTTCATCTGTAAATATCAGTCTATGACAAATATGGAGAAAATTATGATCATTTTAGTGCAGGGCTGCCAGAGCTTTACATTTGTCCAATAGGCTATGATACAGTGCTTGTCAAGGTTGCTTAGCAACCTCAGACACAACCTACTGCCACACTCTGGCACAGAAAAAGCACAAGAGAAGCACCCTGTGCCAGACATTGCATTTTCCAGGTATTTAAAGAGTTTGCATGTGTATGGCCACTAAAATGTCCGTAAAATGATAATTTCAAGTAAAGGTGGAAACAACAGTAATATGCTTTTCCTAGGCAACATGGGCTTAAATTTCAGGAATGCCGTGTGTGACACTCTACACACTGCTTCCCAACTGAGCAGCACATCCTTTACCAAGAGTAAATTTTCTTTTATGATAACATTAGTGCTACGCAGGCAGGCTTGGCATAATTTTGACTATCCAGTTGAGAATTTGTTCCAAGTTATCCAACAGTTTTTGCATTGTGTTCGGACTCATAGATAATAAATCAGATTCATTGATGTTGAAAAGCTGCCTACTTTTTTCACCACATAGGAAATTGGTCAGGAATCAATAAGGGAATCGATAAAGAATCGGACACCATGTTTGGTGAAAGCAACAGTCTGCACCGGCTGCTAATGTGTCACTGGGACAGCTAACAGTAACTTTATACATTTGAACTGATCTGGACTTCCAAAAAACATTGACCTTTGTCACTGTATAGGAATAATTTCCATCCCATTACTCATTGCCAAGACATTTCACATGTCCAATACTCTTTCAGTTGTCCATGCGCTTTCTTCTTTGTTTTAATGCATTGCATCATCTTCATCCAAAGTTCCATGTTGACCTTGTCTTCTTTTTTCTCTTGTTTTTCCCTTCATTCTCTTCCCCTCTCTCTATACCTCATACATGCTGCTTTTGCTGGTTGTTGTTGTCTGGCTGTGGTTGCTTTGCGGCTAAGCTGGAGCAGACAGTCAGTGTTTCGGCCCCCACCCCTGCGTCCCCACAGCCCCAGGGCCCCCTCCAGGTACCACAGCACTCCAACCGTCCTCTGGGCCTTCTGGCTGGAGTTTGTACTCGAGTGACTTGTTGGAGTGTAAGGCCTGGAATCCTTCTAACTTTTCCTCCTTTTCCTTGTCTGCAGTATTTCCAACATCTGTATTAGGTTGTGACCAACACAAAAAGCTAAATGGCTGTAAGATTTAATCTGGTCAGCCTCCACACCTGATAGAATAGATAATATGTGGATTTTTTTTTGTTTAGCATTGTTAGCATGGATTGAATCCAGAACTGCTATTTGACAAATCAGATTCTTTCTTATTGTAAGCCTTACTGTGCATCCTGGTCGTCATAGCAGGAAGTTTTGTCTCATGGTCTTAATACTTTCAGAGACATTTCATCAAGCTGCAAAGCATGACATTAAAGGAAAACATGGACTTTTACTTAACCAAACTTTAAAAAATGGTCTCAAAGTAACCTCTATCTATGGTGTGGGAGCATTAATAGCCTACTTATTTAATCTCTGTTTTTCCAGCACAGAGAATGATGTAGGATGTTTTAGCCTAGTTTAAACATTGAAAGAGTATAGGAGTATGTTACTTCTGAGATCTTTGATTGAATGTTGTAACCTAATATACCAGAAAAAGAAACGCAAGCTCCACACATTATAGGTTCGCAAGCTCTTAGCTTGGAGCTAAGCCTGATGGGTGGCATGACTGCAAAACAATGCACCAACTCCTTGTTGAGTCATGGATGTATTGGTGATAAGCCAGAATCCAAACTACATATTTTTCCTCTTACCTGTGCTATTCAGCAATCCAGATTGTTTTGGTGTGAGTTGGTGAATGTTGGCAGGGTTTCCCACACATTCATTTAATTGTGGCAGCCTGCCACAATTAAAACATCTACCACCATGTTTTGATTTTCTATTTTTGGGGCTGGACCATTCATTAGAAGTGCTGTTGAAATATATATTAAATTCAGTTCAGTTATGTTGTATTTATAAAGCCCAATGTCACAAATAACAATTTGCCTCAGAGGGCTTTACAGCGTTTGACATCCCTCTGTCCATTGGACCCTCACAGTGGGTAAGGAAAAACTCCCCAAACAAACCTTTAACGGAGAAAAAAATGGTAGAAACCTCAGGAAGAGCAACTTCCAGGATGGACAGATGTGCAGTAGATATATATGCTGTTTGGTTATCCACTGTGTCACATTTTCTGAGCACAGAGCATATTCTGGAGAGCAGAACATCAGGGCGCAGTGAAAGTCAAACTTAACTGTCATTGCTTTCAGTTTGCTTTCACTGCTCAGCTCTGATTGGATGGACTGATCAGTGGTCCACCCCACGACCTAAACTCCGCAAACTGCTGCTGAGGAAAAAAAAAATATCACTCATGAGGAATTTTGCCTGCACTGTGTTCGAGGACCCACAAAAAGCTGTCTGATACACAAGGCCACAGAAAAATCATCTAGTTCCGTTATATTGGAGAGAAGGCAGACAACTCTATGGCCGATATCTCCAACACTTGACAACTCACATCAAAACAATCTAGATCTTTGACAGCAAACCCCAAACCCTAAAATCTGTTTCCAGTCATTGATTTTTTTTGTCTCCTGATATTTTAGAAACACCATAAAGATGAATTATTCAGTCAAAAGCTTTTTGGCAGGTCTTTTTCTTGTTTTGTCATCAACGTGAGGTGCAGTTTGTAACACAATGGCATGATCTATCTCTCTTTATGACACATCAGGCTGATCGAAGCAACCTGCATGGGCTTTGCATCTTTTGTATTGATGATCAGCATGCATGTCTGGTGTTTCTGCTCTTAAAGAAGTCTTGCATGAGTGTTGTGTGGCTAATTTTTATGTTGAGGTGCTTCCAGGTGCTGTTTTGTGTCATGATGAATCATTGTTTTTGACCTTAACACTTTTTTGTTGTCATCCGACCATTTTATTCTATGGGCCATAAATGTTTCACCAGTAAAAGTCTAATATTAAAGCAGATCTGCCATGAAGCCAGTGAGTGGCTCATAACAGGTTCTTTTTATAGATGATTATGCTTGTAAACTTGATTTTTCTCTCACAGGTCTGCTGAATAAGTATAACCAACTACGCTTTGTTTAGATACAATGGTGCTTGCCTTCATCTGCGTGCTTATCTATTTGTGTAACATTTGCTACTCATTTCTAACTGTGACCTTTGACCTCTTAATGCTGGCCCAATCACCAGGGATCAGTGGAAGAGGACCCTTTGGCCCTCCTTCAGGCATCTCATGCTGCAGCTCAGCAGTCTCAGGTGTGGCCTGCACTGTACCAGCTCGTCCCACGGTCCCCCTGCACTGTAGAATGTTGTGCTGTGTTGTGCTCTCTCCCTTTGCTTGCAACAGGCAGTGTGTCTTGTTCACCTTTCCATTAAAATGATTTGAAATCAAGCAGCCACCTTTAAAGACTTCATTGGTTCTTTGGGTTTACATCCAAAAATTTCGCACTATTTTCAGTATTTGCTGATTTCTGACGTGTTTGTGTCATTTTAGTTTTGTGGTTGTGGTGGTCCCTCTTCACTTGTGTCCCATGTATGTTCACTTAGCCGAGGTAATCCCTGGTATTTTTGTTACCAGCATTCACACTGAGCCCCCTTCACACACCCCTGAGGCTTGTTATATTGACATCCATCTGTTTTGAAGTTTCTTACACAGACACACAAACACATTCTCACACACCACCCTGAAGAAGCAGCAGTGCTTAGTGGACTGTGAGACTTTTGTGTCCATTGTCACCCACTGCATGGTCATCATCTTGCTTTTCCTCCATAACCTTTCAGCATGTGTTGGGATCAGACTGGAAACACTGGTGGTTTCAGAAAGATCCAGTGTGACTGCGAGTGATTCAGTGACATGACTTGACAATAATAATAATTTCACTATCCCTGCTGTCTAGTAATTTTTGTCCTTTCTGTCCCCAAGGTGAAGACAGAGGAGCAGATCGCAGCGGAGCAGGCCTGGTATGGATCAGAGAAAGTCTGGCTTGTCCACAAAAATGGGTTCTCCCTGGGTGAGATTAAAGAATAATATAATAATAATAATCATAATAACAGCTTCGAGCTTAAACATTCCAATATAATTTCATGCTTTGTGTTTCCTGCCTTTTCTCTTCCCAGCCACTGTGGTGAAGACAGAGGCTGCCTCCCTGCCAGAGGGCAAGGTGAAAATCAAATTGGAGGATGATGGGACAATACTGGAGGTGGACGAAGATGACATAGAAAAGGTAAATGGTTAGCTGAAGAGCCAGCCTGGGTCCCCTCCACCTGTCACTTAGTCAGCTGTAGAGAGTCAGGCTGCCACAGAGGACACTAACAGACAGCAGGAATGATAAGACAGGTGGAAGAAAGGTCAGATGCGATAGTTGGAAAAGTTTAGCAGTTGTTGACATTTGCGTACTCAGCCATGGTGCTTTTCCAATCAGACATTTCTAAAATCTCTAAAGATGTGTTTACTGGAACAAAAAAACTTCAAAAAACTTAATCTAATTAATTACATGCTCTGTGATTAGTTAATCTAAATATATATCAATATATCAATTTTTGTTGTAAAGTAAATTTCAATTCAAATGAAAGTAGATGTGTCATAGCAAAGCTGCTGGATTTTGGACATAATTGTCCCCTAGACCTCTACCATCAAAACTGGTCTGCAGTTCATTGCAGTTTATTTTGGAAGGGAGTTAGTTAGTCGGTCACAGGAAGACTTGCTCAGTTAGTATCTGAACGCCTGGTCGAGTGTGGCTTAATGAGGCTGGCTGCTAGTGCTAGCATCAGAGGCTGTGCTAGCTTAGACCTCCAGCTTTGACGTTGAATGCTCTTTCAGTCTTGAATAATCCGATGGTACAAAAATTCCTTATTGCAGAAATTGCAGAGAACGGTGCTCCTATCAGCAGTTCCATCGGGGCATTTCTTAAACGTAAAGGTAAATTCCTGGGGCCAAGCAGTGTCGTGTCATCCACCTCATGTGACAAAGGCCTACTTTACACTACATGGTTCAAGTGACCCAATTCCGATTTTTTCCTGTCAAGCGGCACAGATCGGATCTGTAACATGAACATGTAAACAGAAAAAAAAACGCATGATATCGGATATTGTCAGATCAGATTCAGGCCTCCTTCATTTTCATTTCATTTCATTTAACCTTTATTTCAACAGGGAGGTCCACTGAGAGCGAGCTCTCTTTTTCAAGGACGCCCTGCATGTAATACATAACACACACAATTACAAAATTACAAGGTACATAAACATGAGAGTACAGAATACAAAAAATACAGTCTTTACAACGTAAAAGTGAAAAAACTAAACATAGTAGATACAGACAAGACTAAAAATAACAGGAGCATGACTGATCTCTAAGTAAAGCCTCATCAAGGCTGTGAGGTGTACGCTGCTTTTCTTTCTTTCTTTCTTTCTTTCTTTCTTTCTTTCTTTCTTTCTTTCTTTCTGTTAGCGACATACACTCCAACACAGGATGGGTTGTTTTTATTGACTGAGTTGATAATTAAGCCATATTGATGCACGGATCGGCTCTGATAGCACTCGAATCAGCATGTACCTATCAATCATCCGGCCGCACCCGGCTGCAGCTGCACGGACATTTCCACCGCTCTGTGTAGGCTAAGTTATCTTTTAAATTATGTGGAGCAGCGCCAGCTTTCCAGGTGATTTATTCTTTAACGATTAACTTCAAATATTTAAAGTTAGTCCTTAAAATTGCTTTCAGTAATGTAAACATTTCCATGCGCGCAGTAATGTCACTGTAGCAAATACCGTGGGACATTTACACAGTGGTCAAGAGTGCTGAACCGGAAGTGTCGCACAAAAAACGGAAGCTGGCTGCGTTCTGTTTTGCCTCCGTGTCTCCGTGAAAAATAAATTGAATAGAACATGTAAACAGCAGTCAAGAAAAATTGGATATAGGCAACAAATCAGAATTGGGCATCAAGACATGGTAGTGTAAAGGCAGCCAAAGCCACTGTAGCCTTCAGTGACACACCGGGTCAAAGAGCACTACAGAATGTGATTAATCAGTGTTAATGTTTTATCGCATTCTTTTTTCTTTGATTAATAATCGACATGAACATGTCATTTTGACAGTCCTACTTTCATGTCATTAAGACTTTGACAGTGGGGTGTCAGTGGCTTAGTGGATAGAGCACGTGCCCCATGCTGTCCCCTCTGTCTCTCCCCCCTTCAGGCCACACTATCCTATCCATTATAGGCAAAAATGCCAAAAAAAATCTTAAAAAAGAAAAAAGATTTTTGACGGTGTGGCTCTAACATCAGTACCCAGAGGACAAAAAAAGTGACAAAGTAATTTGTACTGTAATGATGTCATTGACCTCCCAGTTTAATGGTCATCTAAAAATTTACAGAATCACTATAAGTGTACTTAAAAAAAGAGGAGAGAACATAGGGAAAATGCTGCTTTACAGGTGTAGGATGAAAGCTATAGGCATGCAGAATACTGGTTTTGTCAGTGGACAGTACACCTAAAGACATAAGCACCATCGGGTCTATTAAAATTACAGATAAGTTTGGTGATATTCTATAATTTTCCTACTGTTAACAAATCCCATGTACAGAGTCAAACCAACACTAAATGCATCTACTAATATGTGTATATCAAATCCTGAAACATCTTCTTCCTTTGTCATTACTTTACAATATTACTCTCTGAGTATTGTGTTACAGAGTTACACGTGTTACTTATTACACTACTTTTGTGTTACATTTACAAAATGAGCTCAGAAGAACTGATGTGGATGAGGGTCATATTGTTTCACTGCAGCTAATCAAAGCACAGAAGCTACAGTTTCTTACAGTTCATTTCAAATCCAGTGCCCATTAATGCATTCACATACAGTGGTTACCACTTTGTATTAAAATCTCCTGCTTATGTTAATAATAGCATGATGATATAGCACAATTAAAGGGATAGTACACCCAAAAATGAAAATTCAGCCATTATCTACTCACCCATATGCAGATGGAGGCTCAGGTGAAGTTTTAGAGTCTTCATATCACCCGCGGAGATCCCAGGGGAGAGGGCTCAGCAAAACAACTCCACCTAATGGAGACTTAAGGCACCCCAGATTCAAACGTCCAAAAACACATAATTGAAACCACAAAATATCTCCATACTGCTTGTCCGTAGTGATCCAAGTGTCCTGAAGCCCCGACATAAAAAGTTGTTTGGAAAAACGTCATTTCAACTCTGTTTTTAGCCTCATTGTAGCCTGCAGCTCTAACTGCCTCTCTGTGCACTGAGCTCACGTGTGTGCCCTTGAGCGCGAGACCAGCGAAATGTCTCACAGTCTCAATGACGTTTTTCCAAACAACTTTTTATGTCGGGGCTTCAGGACACTTGGATCATTACAGACGAGCAGTATGGAGATATTTTGTGGTTTCAATTATGTGTTTTTGGACGTTTGAATCTGGGGCGCAATAAGCCTCCATTAGGTGGAGTTGTGTTGCTACCCCCTCTCCCCTGGGATCTCCGCAAGTGTTGTGAGGACTCTAAAACTTCACCTAAGCCTCCATCGGCATATGGGTGAGTAGATAATGGCTGAATTTTCATTTTTGGGTGCACTATCTTTTTAAAATAGCCTTGGTCACAGGGAAGGTCGGGCAGAAGGAGAGGTTCCACAGTGGAAACGGAAAAAATGCATATCGGAACTGAACTTAACCGTACTGGACTGCTCGATGGAAACTGGGCTTAACAGTGCCAGTGGACTTTAAGCGTGTTTTCACCAAACACTTTCTGTATAGTATTTTAGAACCCATACAGACATGTCCCTAAACCCAAGATCTGTTTAGCTTTTCCATTGCAGACAGTACTCTTAAATGTAGGTAGGGTTCTTAACAGATGGTAAAAGTCATGTCTGCTCCATCCGGTTCTCACTGTATTTCCTCTTCACTGACAATACAGGTGATTGTCTGTGCCTCGCTGATCGTCCACGGAATGGGTTGCGTGCCAACATTTTTAGAACAAGAAATCCAAGACTTGAGTGTTTAGAGTCTTTGTCACAATTGATGGGATATTCAAAAATAGCAGGTTTTTGTATTGGATCCTTGGAGAGCAAGAGTGATGATTGTCTCTCGACCAGAAAAAAGGACTGCAGTGTTTCTAGCTCCACCTTTTAGTATCAGATCAGCGTGCGAGGTACCTCAACAGAAGGGTGATGAAAAAATGGGATGAATGGAACAGTACTGATGGTACCATCCACAACTTTTGACAATGGAAAAGCAAAAATAAATGTTCTAATGTGGAATAACTGAACCAAACCTGACTGCTTGGTGGAAATGAAGCCAATAGTCCAGGCGTGTTAAAAAATTCTGTATGTGGTTAGCCACCTCTGTGACACTAATTGAATGCCATCATGGTTAACTCTGTCTCTCTGTGTGCAGGCCAATCCTCCATCATACAACCGATCAGAGGACCTGGCTTCACTGCTCTATCTGAATGAATCCAGTGTGATGCACTGCCTGAGGCAGCGCTTTGGAGGCAACCTCATCCACACCTACGCTGGACCCAATATGGTGGTCATCAACCCCCTTAGTACACCCTCCATGTACTCTGAGAAGGTAAGTTTTAGACTGATGACGGTTGTCAGTTAATATTGCTGTTATAGCAGCATTCTGTGTTAAAGTCCATGGTTTTGGAATGACATGTTAAACAATCACATTTGGGTGCAGGGATGCAGTGATGAAGGGATTGTACTGTTGAGTGCACTCTATGGTGCATTATTTTTCTGTAAACAGTGGTTGTACAGTGAGGAAGATTAAGCAAATACCTGCTGGCAGACTGCAGGCAGAGCCAAAACAAACCCAGTGCACCAGGTAAAAAGCTGTGCAGAAACAAGTTCAGGTAGCAAAGTAACATATGCGGTCACAAGAATAACTCCCCTCATTCATGTTTGAGGGGAGCTAAAAGGAGAAAAGGCAAAAAGGAACATTGCACCATTTATAAATAAATGCTCACCAGAACAGCAGGAAATGCTCTAGATTTCTGTCTTTCATTTTTTTTTTTTTTTTACTTCAAACAAACAAAAGTGAATAACAGACAGAATTTTCTCAGACCACATGTAAAATTAGATTAATTATTTATAATAGATTCTTAAAATTGATAAAAAAAAATTGATAAAAAAAATACTTAACTAACCTAACCCTTACCCTCTAAATAAAATTGCTAATGTGATTTTATAAATCTATGTTGTGAAATAAATTATTGCATTAAAACTGTGAAACCAGGATTTTCCTGTGTCTATAACTGTACCTTAACTTTGCCTCATTAAAGCTGATCGGTTGTTCAACTCCTGGGGGTCATCAGAAGAGTTGCTCACAGCTCAAATGGAAAACATGAAAATAGTAAGGAATCAAGAACACACAGCATCATTCAGGCAGTTTTACAGTTTAATTAGGGCTCTTCCCGACTCAGAATTATCATATATTGCCCCTCTCTAAAACTGTGTCATCTTTGTCATTTAAAAAGCAACAATATACCTAATGATAGCCTAACAATAAAGGTTATTTATAAAGCACTAAAGTCAGGATGAATGAACTAAGTTGCAAAATCAACGAAAAAATAGTGGTAGTACACTCTGTCGAGCCACTGTTAATCACCGCAGGGGAAATTCCTTCAACACAACAGCCCTAGACTACTACTTTGGTACATTTCAAAAAGGGCTGTACCCGATTCAGATTTATGTCAGTCAAATCAGATTCAGCCATTTAATACAGATATTTTATGATTCTTTTTTTTTCATGTAATGTTTAAAAGTTTGAGTGGGGCTCAGCAGGACTTTCAGTGTGACAGCAGCATTCATGTAATATAGTAAACAAGCTAACAGTGCTGACGGTGGATTGGAAATGTGCAACATTTTTTGACCCTAGATATCAAACAAAATTCAGAGACTGGGATGTATTAAGAATCTGTGAGAAGTTAATTCACCACCTCCAAGCAGAAAAGAGAAGATAATGTCATCTCGGAGACACATGGTGGAAAGTTTCTCCTCCTCTGTGCTGCTGAATCACGTCCACAGCTGACTGTACCAAAGAGAAGCGTGAAAGTCAAAAGCGCTCACTCCACAGCAAAATCTGGGGACCAGAATGTACCTAGAAGTACACTGCACAGCACATTGATTAGCCAAAAAAAGGAGACTGCTTGACTTGAAACGCAGTCAGTTGGGGGATCTCCAACTGATAATTCAAATCTCTGCCTTTCAAGGGGCAGCCCTAAATGCATTGCTATTTTAAATTCCCAGGTTTTCTAGGGTGTTTGAGAACTGTTTTTAAATTCTATCTAGCATTGAACACCTAAAAGTTGTCTTAATCATATGTTGATAAAGCTTGCAGACTTTCTGTTGAGCACAATGATTATCACCGATATTGAATAACTGGCAGAAAGGTAGGGGTGAAGGTGAGGGTGGCAGCTCTTTGGTGGTGGCTCTTATTTTAATCCCTCTCTGCATTTGTGTTTGTCCTTCTTTTGTGCCCCCCTCCCCTCTCCTTTGCTGTGTGTATCTTCTTCCTCCTCCATAAGGTGATGCACATGTTCAAAGGCTGTCGGCGTGAGGACACGGCACCTCATATCTACTCTGTGGCCCAGACTGCGTACCGCAACCTGCTCACCACCCGGCAGGATCAGTCCATTGTGCTGCTGGGCAAGTCAGGCAGTGGCAAAACCACAAACTGCCAGCACCTGGTCCAGTACCTCGTCTCCATCGCTGGCAGCACAGGCAAAATCTTCTCTGGTGAGCCTGCAGACAGAAGATAGGGCAACAGATTGATCAGAAAAAATCATGAACAGATACAATAGATAAATAACTGGACTGATAGTAGGCTGTACAAGATCTCTGACATGTAGTTACACAGGACATTCATTTAAATTTGTACATTGTTGTATCAGAACTGTGAATGTCTTGTCCTTGAATTTATTATGGACCCAACTTTCTAAACTTAAAGGTCCAGTGTGTAGGATTCAAGGAGATATAGTGGTAGAAATGGATCACAATTTAATAAGTATGTATTCTTCAGGGTATAATCACCTGAAAATAAGAATTGTTGTGTTTTTGTAACCTTAGAATAAGCCATTTTTATCTACATAAGGAGCAGGTCCCAGAATGGACAAACCAAACACTAGCTCTAGACAGGGCCATCTGTGTTTTTTCATTTTACCGCTGGCCACAGTAGTTAACAGCAGCTGTGCAACAAGAGCGTAAAAAAAAAAAAAAATTAAAAGAAATGCTGATTTGTTTTTACCTTGAACCTGTTTTTTCAGTGTTTTTACTGGTTTAAATAACCAAATATGTCTGTTTTGGAGAGGAAGAGACCTCTAAGGATAATTCAGCTCCCAGTGAAAACCTCTTGAACAATGAACACTGAAGGAATTATATCAAGGAGAAGTTTCATTTGGTTGCATCTAGCAATCCTCAGTGGTAGATGCCACTAAATCCCCCTAAATTTTACACACCGTTCCTTTAACTTTCCAAAAAAAAAAAAAAAAAAAAATCCATTGCAGTAAATAAAGCAACAGTTTATTTACTTTATTAGGTAAAACTGAAACTTGTCATACCAAAAAAAAGTCACTTAAAATCCCTCATTTTACAGAAAGACTGTGTGTGCTCAACTATGGCAAGCACAGTGGACTAGTCATTGTTTCTTGATATCTCAGCTGGTCCTCACCCCTGTTTATTCAGCAATATTACATTTTATTTGCTCAGCAATATTACATTTTACAGTATGTATGTGACAAAGAGGTCACTCACAGACATCAAAATGCAGAACACATTTCTGGATTCTCATTCAAAAGTTAATACTGATCCCCTAGAGCAAATGATGAGATACATTTTTACGTGTTCTTGGTGACACAGCTGAGAAGTGGCAGGCGGTCTACACCATCCTGGAGGCTTTTGGCAACAGCTCCACCTCTATGAACACCAACGCCAGCCGCTTCTCCCACGTAGTGTCCCTCGACTTCGACCAGGCTGGGCAGGTGGCCTCCGCCTCCATCCAGGTAATACACACTTAATATTCACAATGGAAACAGGTGTAAACAGTTGTAATTTCAACTTAAAATGTGGTAAACCCAAAGAAACAATTGAAGAGATGAAGGTTTGGAGAACAAAACAGAGTCGGTGCTGTGCTGAGTGTTACCCTAACAGAAGTGTCTGACTCGTGTTATCTCCTGCTCAGACCATGCTGCTGGAGAAACTGAGGGTGAGCAGACGACCTGAGGCAGAGTCGACCTTCAACGTCTTTTACTACATGATGGCCGGAGCCGACAGCAGCCTGAGGTGACTCCTCAAACACTTATTTGTCAACACAACAGCAGCATTTGGGCGGCAGTAGCTCAGTCCATAGGGACTTGGGTTGGGAACTGGAGGGTCGCCTGTTCAAGTCCCCATCCGGACCAAATATGGAGTGTAGACTGGTGGCTGGAGAGGTGCCAGGTCATCTCCTGGGCACTGCCGAAGTGCCCCTGCGCAAGGCACCGAATCCCCCAACCTCTCGGGGCGCCTGACCAAGGCAGCCCTTCTCACTCTGACATCTTTCCACTTTGTGCATGTGAATTTCCCCTCAGGGGGATTAATAAAGTATATAAAATTAAAAAAAAAAAAAAAAAAATTAAAAATTAAATTAAATTTGAATAGCATAACTATGAAGTATTCAAATATGTCTTTTTTACCCTTATAACTATTTTTTGTGGTATTTGATTACAAAAGGGGATTACAAGTTTAGTTTAATGATTTTGGTTTTTAAATTTGTCTCCAATTCCAGGGAAATTTGTTGAGATCATTTTAATTCTGTTTTGGGCATCACAACTCATCAGAGCAAGGTGGAACCAGTCTGTTGTGGTTGTTCCAGGCCAGCTTGAAAGAAGGAGGAAGTGTGCATCTACTGCTAGCTAACCTTGCACCTGAGCTAGCTAACATTACAGCTCAGCCGTAGAGGACACCATTAATGTTTACATCTCATGCTGTAACGAGCATGAGCCTCTTGTCAGTGAGTAGATGCACGCTTCATTCTGCGCAGTAATACAGTGGTGGGAGTTGTTCAGTAGAAAAAAAATAGTTCTTATGCAAAACTGCTCACAACAAGGTCTGTAAATTATTTTGAGGAGCCAGGTCATGATTTCTGTAAAGAGACATTGCTGATGAGTTTTTTCAAATGTATTTTTTTGGTGCTTTGAGCAGCACAAACTAGTGCCATCTAGTTCTATTTTATTGGAGAAAAGGCAGCCATTTCTACGGCCGATATCTCTAGCTCTCAGCAACTCACACCAAAAATATCTAGTTTGGTAAATAGTACTGCAGGTAAGAGGAAAAAATATGTATTTTTGATTTTGAGATGAAATATCCCTTTAGAATTATTTTAAACATGTTTGATATAATCTGATATAATTACCATGAGAATGATATCTACACTGGCCAGTAAACATAAAAACATATAAAATGGTAAGAAAGCAATGTTCTGTGAGTGAGTTTCAATTCAGAGCCACAGCTAAACTAGCCTGGTGAAACCATCCTGATCTTGTGAGCTCATATTCTATTTCGCTCCGCAAATCAGTCTGGCCATGCAATCATAAAGGCACATTCTGGCATTGTTAAAGCTGACCAGGCCAATCACAACCGTTTATTACTTTGAGGCGGGCACATCATCAGAATAGGAGGGACAAGGAACAGATTGAATGCATTTCGTAAACAACCAACACGCGTACTGATTTTGAAACTGCTATGGTAAATGTGTTGAATGAAATAGAATGTATATTTTCTTTAAAAGCATAACAAACGACTGCACTGAAAGCTTTTCTTGAAAAAAAAGGATGTGTTTGCCATCCTTCCTATGGGGTTTGGTAAAAGTTTAATTTACCAACTGGGTCCGTTGATCGGGAAAAAGATGGGACTCAGTGAAAACCCAGTGGCTATTGTTGTTTCTCTGCCTGTTGCTCTCATGGAGGAGCAGGTCAGGGAAGCGACCAAGCTGGCAATCACAGCCATGCAAGTTGGAGTCCACAGTGAGGAGGAAATCCGCAAAGACGGCAACACTCTTTCCCAGACATCAGGCTCGTTCGAGATCAGCCAGGCCTGCGCAGATTCGATCACCGGTGATCAGCGCACAATGCATGTCGGTTAGTTTTGTGTCCGACTGAGCTGCAGTTGCTCTCCACCGACTGCACTGCCTGGCTCTCACCTGATCTAACAGCTGATTGGTTCAGATGTAGAAGGACGCGGCCTACACAGCCCTCGTGTTTTGCAAATTGGGTCTGGCAACGCCAGGCTACAGCTAAACCTCACTCTGGTGAAATTCATTCTTTTACAGCTCTCTCTGCACAGTTTACTTTCCATGTTTCCAGTGTCTCCTGAGTCAGTTTTTCCTCCATATTTAAAGGTTTTCAAGGGTTTCTTTCTCTATCATGAAAATGTATGTATGAATTATCAAGGCAAACCATTTTTTGGGGGGGTTTTTGGATGTCCATTTCTTTTTTGGTACAGTACCACTCAAGATTTTAGGTTGTCGCAGGATTTGGAGGATTTTTTACTCAATGCAGCTGTGTCTGAAATCACTTCCTTGTTCACCTACTCCCTCTTCTCTATATAAATAACACTAGTGGTTTACTTATAGAGCAGTGAAATGAGATGCCGGCATTTGAATCTTTATCATTTTGCATCCCAAATGTTTGGTACTGTGGGATAAACTAAGTCAAAAGACTGTTGTTGAAATTCATGAGACTTTAAAACCACACACAGCAACATCCAGAGGTGTGTGCATTTCACTAGCTGATCTCAGTACCCTCTGTCTTTCCTCCTCTCCTCCAGAACGGAGCTGCACTTCAACCACCTGGCTGAGAACAGTGCTTTTGGGATCCTACCACAGACTAAGGTAATCACACTGGGTGGTCCAGCTGAAATGTGTCTGTTTTTAGGCTTTCATTTCCTAGTTTCTTTATGCTTTATATCATATATACCTCATGTTATAACCCCATATTAATATTTGAAAGTAAGAAAAAATCATATTAACATATACATAAATTAGTTTTAGGGATGCTAGGATTGTGAAATTCTGGGCTGATATTTATGTTAAAAATGACAAATTGGCAGATAGGTGATACCAGTGTTTACCCCTGGACAATGGGACGACAGGATGCTGCAAGTCTGGAGTCTTGCTTTATAACCTACATAACCTCAATGACATAACTGTCATTGAAGGTACAACCCCACCAAAAAAATTAAAAAAAAAAAAAAAGGTCAGAAAAACATCAGCCGCTGCCATCAATGAATGTCATCTTATTTGCAGATAGGCTGTTGGCAGTCAGCTTGGCTAATATCAGCCAATACTGATGCTAATGAATCTATGCATCCCAACTAATTTTCTTTACACAGCCCATAACATGAAAAATGTTATTGAGATGGTTCCTTTTTCAGCAGTTGGGACTAAGAAATGTACTGGGCAGGACATTTTACAGGTGACAAATAAACTTTGGCAACACTGTTTCTAACATATCTTCAGCATTTTTGTACTTCAGTTTCTTGTCATTTATCAGCTAACCTATAAGCAGATCCTGATGTATCTGCTCTAAGCTAATATTTCTCAGTCAGACTCTAACCTGTGGGGTGTTTAATGATGAAATAAATATATTTAAGTAGCTGTTTCATGTGATCATTTTGTCTCCAGCCTGAGGACAAGCAGCGAGCCTCGCAGCAGTTCACCAAGCTGCAGGCAGCCATGAAGGTGCTGGGGATCTCTGCTGAAGAGCAGAAGGCCCTCTGGCTCATCCTGGGGGCTGTGTACCACTTGGGGGCTGCAGGGGCAACTAAAGGTAGGGACTCCCAACTGACTGACTTCAAATACATCAAATCTGGAGTACATCGCATCTCTGCAAGACATTGCTTATACTGATCGTTGCATGATGAGAAGATAGACATCAAAATCCTGCATGTGTCCCTGACTCTGTGCTTTTAGTGCTCTACAGCAGTATTGTGGCATTTATTATCTTGCCGAGATATTTTAAAGGGTGAGAGGTCAAATCATAAAAACGGGACATTGAGAAGCAAGCATTGAAAGGAAAACAGCAAATCATATACAAAAATATTAAGGCCACATCCACACTAATTCGTTTTTATTTTAAAGCAGCATTTTGAAATGAAAACGATCTCTGTACACACAAGCGTCTTAGCACAGTTTCAGAATTAACCTCTGTCTGTACTAACATGTTTGAAAACGCATATCACATGATCATTGAGGCACACTAGGTGTGCAAGTGTCAGTGCAAACAGGAAGCTGACAGTCTACTCCGTGGTTGGCTGCTTGGTTACAAAAAAACCTACAGAGATGGTGAAAAGTAAGACGAGATTTCTTTGCTTGGGCCAACAACAAGGGGGAACTTAAGAGATGGCAGAAATAGACTGGGAGTCGTTGCAAACCAAATACAATGGCATGTTAGAGTGGAACCTTAAGCATTATTCGACGCTGGGGGAAGCCTTGGTGATAGGAAAGAAGTACCCACACAAGAAGGATGAAATGACAAAACGTATGTAGACCGGGCTACAATGTTTTGGCTTGACACATGACTGATAAGATCCAGCCAGGAAGCAAACGTGGGTGTCTGCGTCATCGTTTTCAAAAGTCTCCATTTCCACAACCCCAGAGTTTTCAAACTAAGACATGGTCAGCAGGGTTTTCAAAGCTCTCCATTTTAGGGGTTCCAATACACCACAGTAGTGTGGACACTGCAAAAATGTAGCAACAGTTCTGCGTTTCATAATGAGAACATATTAGTGTGGATGCAGCCTTATTGAGTAAGGTGAATCCTTCAGAGGAGCTACAGGCCAGGCTGGACTGGCTCCTCCTTCATAAATGAGAAAAAAATATTTGTTCTTATCTTGTAATGCTGAATAAGACCAGTGACCCACCCTCCAAAACACTTTGTTCATTCCTTTAACAAAACTGATAACAAAGACTAATCTTGGTTTGTCAGTTGAGTGTGTATGTGACACCCGTTTCTGTAATAGACTAAGGAGATGCATGTCTTTAAAACAACATGCAACAGTACATGCATGTCCTCTCCTTTGCCTTTCTCTAAATACATCCTAGAAGCACCTCTTGTTTTAATCTCCTCTCTTGGCCCATGCTCAGTATAACTGGAGGACTGATGTCACTCACTGTGTCACATCCTCTTTCATTACAATGCCTCAGTGTTTTTCCTATGGAATTGAAATGGAAGGGAAAGACCAAAAGCACTTTGAAATCAATTCTTTCTGTTGCTGCAAGGCTTTTGATTAATGTCAAGAAAAATGTCGGCCTCAAAGTCTGATTTGGGAAAGGCTGGGTGTTCAGTGTATGACAGACAGATGAAGACAGATAAGCAAACACTGTAGTCACAGACAGGTGAGTGCAATAATGACCTTTCAGCTCAGTGCTCTACTTCAGGGTCAGAACTGGCCAGTTCTGAGAACAATATATGCAGGGGATAAAGAGTATTGTGAACACCTGCGAAACATAGGATGTCAGCCAGCTTAATAGCAATACAATATGCTAGGGATGCACCGAAATGAAAATTTGTGGCCAAAGCTGAATAATATTAAACGCTTGGCTGAATACCGAGTACCGAATACCGAATGCCGTTTTTTTTATTAGTTTTCATTAGTTTTTGCAGATGAACCCCCTCCAGATTAGTGTTGTCACGGTACCAAAATTGGGACCCACGGTGCGATACTAGTGAAAGTATCATGGTTCTGAGTAGTATCACGATACCACAGCAAAAATGAGGCATATGTGCCTTTTGTCATTTATGAAAAGATAAATCACTTTTCTATAATACATCAATGATATTTCAATGGAATAAATTACTTATTGACTTATTCATACTTCAAAAACAGCATCAATAAGTGATTAACATAGGGGGATCAAAATAAAATAAATAAATAAAATAAGAATCAACCAGCCACTCTCCTCCCCTGATAAGTCCCTTCATAAGTAAAGAACAGTCCCTAAAGTGCGGTGAGGTTTGTGGGCCGTTACCTGCCACAGAGAGAAATGTGAACTGCTCGTTTCTCCTCTGATACGTCACATACTGTGTGCCGCCATGGCTCGGCTGTTCAGGTAGCCTGCTTTTGGGCAGTCATGACAACAAATTATTCACCTGGAGCCCGCCGCCGGTAAGCCGTTATCATGCGCCGCCGTATTTGACAGGAATAGCCTACATATTCCTGTCTGTGTCTGTGACCCCCGTTCAACCCACAACCGGCGGGATTTGCCGTTTCGTTTTTGCTGCTGGTTGAAATCTGTACTCACACAACGTGGTGAATGATTTATTTTGCCCGCACAAAACTATTTTTAGTCGCAAATGCGAGTGGTGATGGACGGAGTAAAATATTGCCACACTGCCGACATTTTACTCCGTCCATCACCGCACGCTGTTTGATTGCGTTATCAAAACACGCCGCTATTATTCGGCCTTGCTTTTCACTTATTTCACCGAATACCGAATGTGTGTTTTTTTGCAATATTCGGCCGAATATATTCGGTTACCGAATATTCGGTGCATCCCTACAATATGCGCTACTTTTGTGAAGACTATAATATAGCATTTTTGTTGAGACTGACAGAAAGGCTGTTCTAAAGTTTTGTCCACCTAGAGGTCAAAATAACAAAGAGTTTGTGTTATCAGCATGTCATCAGTAGAGACAGAGATGTGAAGAAACATGGTTCTGACAGCATGACAACAGCAAACAATTTTTTACCTACCTGGCAGTGTAAAATCTATTTGAAACAGGAGGAGTGTTCTTATTCTCATATCTCTATCTCTGAACACTCGATTTATTCATTTTACCCAGCAAATTGCTTCTTTGTCTTGCCAACCATGTATTCATTTCCTTCACCTCATTAGTTCAACATTAATGTCATCATGGTCCTGCTTAAATTACCAGAAACTGCTCCAAATGAAATCGAATTGTTCACAGTAGCAAAAAACAGACTGGAGATGACTTTTTACCAACTGCCACTGGGTGTCAGGCTTTACATGTGAATGCACACACACTCAGTAGGCAGCATGCTTACAGCAACAATAACTAGGAATACAAGATTTTTCCATTAGGTGCTGGACTTCGTAGTGATTTTTCAGTTTGTAGCATGGAAATCAACTTTTTTTGGTCACCCAAATCACAAAAAACAAAATAGCATTTTCTTACTCTAGTGGTGTATAATGATGCAGATAGTTTGGGTTGTCTGAGATTTCCAAGAAGTCTTCTCACCAAAAGTTGGATCACATTTTTGTGTAAAATGTATGTATGTATGATGGATGGGCCAAGACCAAACCAAGAAAAAACATACCCAAGCCAAAAGTACATAAAAGTATGCAGACAGGGTTGTCTTTACACTTCTAGGAGTATAGTGTATCTGCATTGCTAAGTTCCACTAGAGGTAATGAGAAAACGTTTATTTGTAATTTGGGTGAACCAGACACCAGAACTTAAGGATTCTTTTTGAAAACATGGTAACACTGAATTGCAGGGAGCAGATAAATGTAGTCAGTAACATCCTTTTAGTCAAGAAGCACATACATTTACAGACCTGTATGAGCATTCTGTGTTAAGTGCAGCATAGTTTACATGACTTCTGCCGAATTTGCCTGTATCAGACAAATTTGTGAGATTGGACACAAAAAAACTTTTAAAACACTACAGAATGACAATTAGTCCTCTAGTTCAAGCAACTCCAAGATGTTTGACCTTGTTGTAATTGTCCGAGCTGTCATGAGCCTTTTCAGTGGTTTTGGGACATGTTTGATGATGGAGCTTCAAAGTTTTTTCTTGACACTGGAAACAGCAGTTGACAAATCGGTGTCAACTGAAGGTCCCTTCAGATGCTAATTCTGGAGCTTTTATTCAGAGTCCTAATCAGAATAATAGGTTTAATCACTTTCCATTGAAAATTTCAACTCAAGGTCCATTTACTCCACCACTGAAAAAAAAAGTCAAATGCTCAAACATTCCAGAAAAATCTTGTAAAAGGGTTCCTACACGTTATACTGCGTAGGAAGCAGTGTAGGAAGTATGGAATTTGATTGTAGTCATTTCCAGGTCTGGATAAGTATGGGAAACAACAGAATATTGTCTTTCCAGACTGTAGCTCTTATTCAGTTTTCTAAAATATACAATTAAAAATTTCTAAAAATAAATTGGTCATACAAAAGGAGTGTTTTTATCCCAGCATTTGGAAAAGGCAGCCAACACAGCCAAAGTTTTTACCACTGTGTGAGAGAGTGCGGGCCAGAGCGAGCTTGAGGTTGTTGAAATTAAGGCAAAAGATAGTGCAGAGCTGTCTCCACGCCTGTATGTCAAATCCTGCAAACATTGTCCCACTGCCTTATAAATAAACCAAATCCAGACATCCACGACCAAATGAGTTTGAAAGTAAATGCAACAGTATCTGTAAATTACATATAGAGTACATAGCATCACGGATAATCAAATATCAAGCTTGTCTGGACATTTTTGAGTTATGCATTGATGTATTTTACAGTAAAATAAATGGACTGTCTTTTCCACATAAGGAAACCATACCTTTTTGGCTATGTTCATTGCCGTTTCCATGGACACAGTGTATAATCAAGGCTCCACAGACACTGGGAAAATTAAATTATATAACTTTTTCCAACTTATTTTCAGATATGTTTTTATAAAAGAAACTGAGAAATGTGGGGGCAACAATAATAGGTAATTATTTGTTCAATATGTTAAGGGAAATTAATATGAGAAAAGTTAGCTCTGGTTAGTTAGCTACAGTACCAAACTACAGTCTTCTAGAAATTATTTGGGAACACAGTGGCATATATAATCAGAATGTAACATACATGTTAAATAACAGTTGGATTTTAGATTAATTTGTTGACATAATAAGCATCTAGCTATTTGCACTCAGATGTCTAAGATGGTTTGAAAAAAATTACAGACAAAGTCTGGATATTTGAATATGGAAAAAAATGAATTTTAAAATGGAAAATATGTAGGAACCCTGGAGCAAGCGGACTGGCTTTTTTTTTTTTTTTACACTGTTAAGTGGAGGTGTCCAACCTCTGCCATAAATCACTGCAGGAAATCCTGAGACATGGAACTGAGTGCAAAGAAGGAGGAAAGTATTGGACTAACATGCACACCATAAAGTTTTAGATGGTTTTGTTGAAAATATTTGCTCTGGTTTTGTATCTCTACAACTGTAATAATCAGCACACCTCATCTTGGGACAAGAAATATCTTGTAGTTAGTAAGGATTGTGTGATTTTGAAAGTCTTCAGTCTGCACTGACTGTTACTTTACTGAAAGGAGAGGACATTCTTTTAGTTGAGTCCATTGTCTTTCTGGGGCAAGCCCCCTCATGGACTCGTGGCAGTCCACAGAGTGTCATTTACCCTCCACTGATCTAAACCAGGGGCTTGTGGATCTTACAGTGACATGTCTTTCTCAACTTGCTCTTCCAAAGCATGATGGTGGGTGTTAGTGCTGTTGAATGCTGTTTTCTTGTGACTGTGAACTGATGAATCTGTGAACTGTGTTATCTCTAACCCCCTCTCTTTGCTTGCATGTTTGCATGCTGTGCCCTATCAAACGCAGACGGAGATGAAGGTAATAGAAAAAACAACACACAAGTTGACTGTTTTTCACTTAAAAACTTTATTTCAGAGGCTCTCTTGTTTGTATTTTATGTCTTAATGCCTTTATCATTCCTTCCAGGCCTTAAGACATTAGCATTTTTATTGTTTCTGTTCCTCCTCCCCCGACTCTCTTCATCTGCTCCTCTCTTGTGTTTTCGTGTTTGCCTCATGATGCCTCTCCCCGCTCCGTGTCTCACCCTTTTCTCTTGCGTGAGATGAAAATCACGAGGATCAGAACTTTGCCGTCCCTTTAAACTCCTCTCTCTGATGCCTTCCCATGTCGCCCACATTCAGCTCCCAAGCCGTCGTCACACTACAACACATTCTCAAAAGCAAAGTAAAGCTTGTTCATTTTCGCTTCTTTAGTTAGTGCTTTGACTTTCTACCACAGAACTTGTATTTCCCAGCTTACCCTATGTATCCCCATGAAGTTTCTGCTTGGCAGGGGCGCCTGTTGATTCTCTGGCTCTGTGTGTAAGCTCTTTGATTGGCTGGTTGTGCAGGCTGTCGTGTTGCCTTAGTTCCTTCTAACACATGGGCTTTGAATCACCTCCAGACCAAATGGAGACACACTCCTCGTACAGACTGATAGTCAGGGCAGGGCATGATCAACAGTGATTAGCAAAAATCTGAATCTGAGCTGTTAGATTTGTTTCCACTTCAAATCTCAGAAAACACCAATTTTAACTTTTTAAGCTTTTACTGTATTTGCTCCAGTTCCTACAGTCACAAACACATGTTGACACGTGATGGCTTTAATGGCTGCCATCATTTTAAGGGAGCTGTTTTTTCTTTTGGGATTTAGTGTTTCACTTCCCTTTGTCGGGGCAATTGCAAGAAACAGATTTTAAAAATGATGGTCAAAAAAAAAATGGCACAGGCCCATATACCTAGTATGGGTTCATCTTTAAAAATTGGATGCTGCACTTCTCATCATACATCACATATTTTGTTTGAACTGTTTTGTAATTGCTCACGTCTTTCAAACCTTAAACCCCCAGTCTGCAACGCAAGAAGTGTCCAAGCCCAGATATTCAACTGACTGTCTGCACAGCTGAAAAGATGTTCTTTTCATAAAATCAGGCTGTCTATGCAGTAGAAAGATGAAAATACTTTTGAAATGGTGCTACCTGACCACAGAAAACAGAGAAAAAGGCCTTTGGCATTCACTTTTGCTCAAGAGGTAGAAAACCTACAACTTCCAGAATGCACTGCACCTCACCAGACCAGTAAACGCTCCTGCTGATGGGTGATGTAATGTGAGCTTGTCTGTTTTGACACAGAAAGCAATATGGCAGCCTGGAGGTAATATGTGATCTCACACTACAGTTAGACAGTAAGCTAAAATATAATTCTGCAGACATTTGAGGCGAGAAATAAGCAACGCAGTCACAGAGTCTAGGCTCATATTTGATTAGCACTTTTAGAATAGAATAGAATTTCCACCACGGGTGGAATTTTTCTTCGGCTCACCAAACACAAAAGACAACATTGTAAAAAGCAGACAAACAGTCAGTATGGCAAGCATATAAAGTCAGTTACTTTTTAATCTCAGTTGGATCTGAGTTTGAGAGAGAGAGGGCTGCTCTCTGTCTCAATCCACTTCTTTACTCAGTGTTCATGGTGGCAGGTGTACAAAATACAATTTGTAGTTCGAGGAACAGCCCTAGACCCGGTGAAAATTTAAAGTGGGATATGAGCATGGAGATCTGAGCACTGGGAAGATGGAGGGAAGATTAATACAGTTCATTTAAACATACTACCCACATCATTATGGTATAAAGTTGGTTGAAAAGTAGCAAAGTATCCTTTTAACTAATCTTCTTCTGACTTAACAAAACTCCATTGTAGCCACACACGTCTACGATACGTCTGTTTTTACAGGTTGAATAGCAGTCCTCATGACTAGAATTGACTCAAATTGACTTGACATGTTACATGAGTGGAGTGGCCCTTTAAATGCACAGCAAAGCCCATAATGTCACTTAATAGCATTTTTCGTTAGACTTTCTCTGTCTGGTTAACCCACCCTCACCTCTTTCCAAATCCACACCTTCAGTTGTAAAAAGTCACAAACTGGGATGGGAAAGAGATGAATAAGGGCTAGGCAAGATATTCAGTGGTGGTGTTTAAATTTGCTCCCAATTTTCTGCCACTTCCAATGGCTGTATCTACATAAATGTGCAGTATGGTTAAATGGGCTGTCGTTAAAAGAAAACAGGCACAGACACATTTGAAAAGATGTCAGGTATTATCATAGACTAATATGCTTCTCTTCTCAAATGACACAGTTAGAATCGCAATATGGGAGTCATATCCCACAGCTGTGTGAGCATCAAATTTAATGCTCATTTCCTGTCAGTCAGTCATTTGTAGTTCACTCCTTTCGAGACGAATCCAGCGGCCGCTTTGTATGTTCCACCATGTTGCAGTGCTGCCATTACTGTAGGGCAAGTCAAAGGGTCTGCTGCTGCCTGCATGTGGTCATTGCCTAAGTTAATGCAGCTTGTTATGTTCACAGTAATGCCACAGTTAGTTGGTTTAGTTCATTCATTCTGTGGGACAGCCCCTAGACAGTGTAAAGTTAGCTGACAAATGTAAGCTGTGTTAGCTAAGCAGTGTTAACTTTGCTGATGTTAATTGTTTCGCAATCTGTTTTTTTCCAAAGTTGAAGTTTTCCCATTTAGTTGGAGCAGCTGAGAATTGCACAGGTTCCCTCCAATGTTGTCAAAAATAACTTTAAATAGAAAGTAGAGGTGAAAGGAGAAAACTGTACACTTCTAAGGAGAGCTTGCATTCAAGCATGCACATGTTGGGAGATGCCACTGCAGTAATGGGGCCTTGTTTACTTCCGGTACTTCCACGGATTAATCTTTACATGGATGCTATCTGATGGCATCATGGTGTACAGCATGGACACAGGAAATCAGATCGGTTGTTTGAACAGTTAGGAACTAGATGTTCTATTGATGGAAAAACTCATCCTCAAGTAAGAGTCTTAACACCTTAATTGTCAGTTTTCACACAACTCCCACAGTCGTGTTCTCGTATTCAAAATGCCTTCCACTCCCTTCAACAACAGAGACAAAATATCTGTTTTGGATATACACACTTGCTGGGTCTTCCTAGCTTATCTGGGTTAAATACTGTGGTTGATGCTAATTTGTACTTTTACATCATGTTTTCAGTTCATGTTAGCTATAGCTCAGGAAGAGAAAAAGCACTATGAAACTACACATAGGTTTTCTTATGTATCTCAATTAAAGTGTCCTTTCTACCCTACTCATCCTCCACCCTCTTCATCTTTCTGTACCTCTTCTCTTCATTATCTTTCTTCATAAGGTCCTTTTTGTATATAATGTCTTTTAAACAAAACTTACTTTGTTTTCAGCGGGACGTAGGCAGTTTGCTCGCCATGAATGGGCCCAGAAGGCGGCCTACCTGCTGGGCTGTACCTTGGAGGAGCTGTCCTCTTCTATCTTTAAGCACCAGGCCAAAGGACTGCAGCACTCCACCTCGTTCAGAGGAGGACCGGATGACGCTGGCCAAGGGGACAGCTCAGGTAAAAATCCAAACTGAGTCCTTGGATCTTCTTTGTAAGAGGAAATGTTCACTTTTCACTTGATATCTTATGTAGTCATTTGTGGTTGCCTTACCCCTGATATGATGAACAGTTTAGAGAGGTGCAGTTTCCCAGGCATGTCTTAAATTCAAATAAAAACAAGAAGTTTGTGCTCTAAAGAAAGGATCAGCACTCAGTGAATAACCTCCTAAACCCTATGATAAGCTAATATGGCAAGGCTTAACTATACAGACCAGTGAGCAGTGATAACTAACATGTCTTTGGGGTCACTGGGTGGGATTTCGTCTAGTTGGTCCCACGACACCTCCAGGAGGCTAGACAGTGATCTCTGGCGTCCCAGAGACACTCCCCGAATGCCAAGTGTCACTGCTCCCCCCACCAACCCAATAACCTCCTTTATACCATGGTCTGGGTGAATACTCAGTTCTGATTGGCTGCAGGTTGTCCGTTAAAAGGTGTTACAGGACAGCTAAAAAGACGTTCTGGTTAAATTGTCTGATGACAGGTTCTAAATTATTGCGCTGGCTCAGCTGCTAGTTTGTAACCATAGCAATGGAGACTCAGAGCAGAGGCAATGGATTACAACAGGCAACTTGCAGGCTTATTGGGCTCCGTCAGCGCAGGACAGACGATACTGGAGCAACATCTTGTCGTCTCCAAATGTCCCAACAAACAGTGCTCAATCTGTCAATCTCCGTCCTTCAAATGCCACTATGATGGACATACCCATATCACTTTCAAATTTCACTATTAATGGTAATGTAGCATTTAATTTTAAATAGGAAACAATCGTTAATTTGTTAATGTGTTTATATGATTTAATCTCGACTACTATATGCTTATGAATTATTTGTTGCAATTAAAAATGATTTTGACTAGCCTACTATTTGGATGTTGATTATTTGAAACAAATTTTCTTGGGCCTATAAATGAACGCCAATGAATCATGAAAGTAATATCTCAAGGTTTTTTTTGCACATCATCCTCTGACCACCAGAGTCTGTAACACACAAGCGGTAAGAAGTGCACTGGCTTTCTGAAATAATCATCTTCTGAATAATCAATCAATCAATCAATCAATCAATCAATCAATCAAATTTATAAAGCCCAATATCACAAATCACAATTTGCCTCACAGGGCTTTACAGCATACAACATCCCTCTGTCCTTAAGACCCTCACAGCGGATAAGGAAAAACTCCCCAAAAAACCCTTTAACGGGGGAAAAAAAAATGGTAAAAACCTCAGGAAGAGCAACTGAGGAGGGATCCCTCTTCCAGGACGGACAGACGTGCAATAGATGTCGTACAGAACAGATCAGCATAATAAATTAACAGTAATCCATATGACACAATGAGACAGAGAGAGAGAGAGAGAGAGAGACAGAGAGAGAGAGAGAGAGATGCAGGACAGACGGTAATGACAGTAGCTTACAACAACATTAATGAAAGTAATAATATTATAATTAGTAATAATATATTAATATCTGATAATATACATGTGTGACAATAATATGTGTATAATAACAGTAGAAGTATGACTAGTGATAACAGCAGCAGCAGGAGGCATCTGGCAGGACCACGGCAGCAGCACAACCACACACATCACACGTGTGTGCACAAAGGCTCCGGAGAAGAAGCCGAGTTAGTGACATCCAGAATGCATGCAGAATGGTTAGCAAGATGCAGTAATACAGAGAGAGAGAGAGAGATGTAACATTTAGCCATCATCTCACTTCCCTTCACTGATCAGAGTCGCTATGCTCTGTACACTGCGGCCACAGCGGGTTTCCATGGCAACGCCTGTCAACTACAGAGATTAAATAGTCCGCTCAGCTGTGGCTTGTGAAAAACTCTTGATTTTAACCGTAAAACACATTAAAGCATAAATAATTGATTTAATATTCATTTCTTTGGTAAGTGACCATGGTATAAGCGGGTTAATGCCCTTTGAGGTGTCCATTATCAGGAATTAATGGACTTCGCGGAAGCTCCGCTTCGCGTCGGACGGTTCACGCCTCCGCGTCGTCCATTAATTCCTGATAATGCACACCTCATTGGGCATTAACCCTTACTTACCTTACTTACGCATGGCTTTCTCAGCCCAAACAGCACTGCCACCTTCAACCAAACCCAGGCTCCGTATATGCTAGCTCCAGCTAGAAACAGTGCTGATACTACCTTTCCTAGCACATTCATTCATACTCTATTTCACACACTACATAGCATAACTACAATATGAGCTAAAGTTAAAGGAGATAAATAAACTTACAGGATCAGCAAACACACTCACTTTGCAGCACGGTCTCAAACAAAATGGATTCAAATAGGCCACTCCCACACTTAAATAACCTTCCTCTTCCTGGATTTCCTCCTGAGAGAAAGTGGATCTCTCCACCTGATCTCAGGGAGTTATGTACTCTGCATAGTAGTTCCCCCTGCTGGCTCCCAACTGACAAAAATTTAAGTCCTTGCAGAAAACACTATGCTCACTTTTTGCTCCGTAGAAGTAAAACCTTATAACACCTACACTGGCCGTGAGCAGTAGATATCTGCTGTAGACTGGAGGTTGATTAGAATTGACGTTCTTCATCTTGTTCTTGTTGGCCCTGAATCTGATCTGTTGTCTCTTGACGCCCCCCCTCTGTCGCTCAGGCTCCAAGGTCACAGCTCTGGAATGTTTGGAAGCCATGGCATCAGGACTCTACTCAGAGCTCTTTACTCTTGTCATCTCCCTTATTAACAGGTCAGACCTTTGAATATTTAACTCGAAACATGTCACTTCCTTATTTTTGTCCTGTTTGGAGTACTTTTTCAAAAGCATTCATGATGTAGTAACCACATATATCTGTTGATTAAGAGCAGCTTCTTACTCAGAGTTTCTTTGGTAGTATTAACATGGGATGCAGATTCATACCTACTTTCCTTCTATGTTCCTTTTTTCCCCTTATCCTTCATTCTTCTACCATTCCTTTTTGGCTTTAACTTCAACCTTCCATTCTTTCTCTCTCACCTTATTCTCTCCTGGTTACTTTTATGCCTCCATGCCACCAATAGCTATGGCCAGAGGCTTTATGTTTTCAAGTTGTCCATCTGTTCATTCATCCATTCCATTCATATTATGGGTATTGAATGAAGTAATCTGTTGGTATCAGTATCACTTAAAGGGTACTGGTATTTTAACTTTTTAAACGGTACCCAAGGCCCTAAATGAGGTGCTGTGGACATATACTGATTGTGTTTTTCAGAAGAAATCTAAGTCTGTGTTTTGCTTGTTACATAAATTGAACTATTAATTTGGTGAGGAATTTAAAAGATAGTCCTTTATAAGACTTCAGTTCAATTTTAAGTTGGTACCTTGTATAAAACTCTGTTTTAAGGTTTTTCTTTTATTCTGTCAACCTGTTGTGTAGAACGTAGAACGTACATATGCTAAAGGTGAAACTGCTCTTCTCTGTTATAATGCATTGTTAAAGGAATGTGTTTGGATTTTGGATGTACAAAACAAACTATGCGCATCAAATCTTTAGCACTAAAGCCTCATGATATCTTTGTGTCCTTCAGGGCTCTGAAGTCCAGTCAGCACTCTCTGTGTTCCCTGCTGATTGTGGACACACCAGGTTTTCAGAACCCACGGCTAGCTCAGCAGCAGCGGGGAGCCACATTTGAGGAGCTCTGCCACAACTACACCCAGGAGAGGCTGCAGACCCTGTTTCATGAACGCACCTTTGTCCAGGAGCTGGAGAGATACAAGGAGGTGCTGCTGGGCTGACAGAACACAACTCTAGATAGTGACTTAGAAAGAGCATAATCATATTAGCACATCAGCTTTTTTCTATTCTAGGATTCTGTGTGGTTAAAATATTCTCAGCTATATAAAGTCAAAAATATTGACCGAAATGGTTGATTTTTTTAAATAACAACAAAATGATATATTGTCTCTAGTGGCGTCTAACTATGCAGATATTGTAATTTTCTTTAACAGTGGCAGCCAATGGAATGTATTGGTGTCCATGGCATTCAAAAAATGACATTTAGAAACATTTCACCATCTTCAACAGTATTCTTAGGGACTGTAGCTTCTTTGCATATGACGTCATAGATCGGTGCGCTCTCCAGATGGAAAGCAGGCAACTGGAGGCAAAGATTACCAACACTGCATATACGCCTATGGTTTGCACTGGGACTGCACTGCATTGGGAACAAACAAAAACAAGGGCCGCCAAAAATAATGGGACTTAAAGGTGAGAAGTAAAATTTTAAAAAAAAGTCACTTAAGCCTTGTTCAGACAGCAGCCCAAATCCGTTTTTTTTGCAAATCTGATCAGAATCCAATCTTACTGACTGACCATTCGCATTACATATTGCAAGTAATCAGATCCGATCTACATATGTCCATATTGTCGTAGTCTTATCCACATTGATTTCCATGGTAACGGGCTACGCCCAGGAAAAACAAGCAATGGCAGCAGCAAACTGTGTGTGTTTCTGTCTCAAATGGTTATGTGGACCCGCGGCGCAAACTTTCTCCTAATTGCAAGGAAGCAACAGAAACGGAGGAGACTGCTAAGTTGTGCCGCCTTTCGTGCTGCCATCACTGCTGGAATGGTAGTGGAGCGATTAGTAATGAGTGAAATCAAAACTCTGCTCCAGCTCTTTTTTCCATCATGGCATTATAGGTCTACATTATGACAGAAATTCTGTTGTGTGTTTTTTGTTGTTGTTTTTTTAAATCTGTTAAGAAAGTGATGTTAGCATTATGAACATACCATTCCCAGGTGTATCCAGCCTTTCTTCCTCATCTTCCTGACTGTTGCTTTCCTGAATGTTGCGCTCTTCCTCTGCTGTGCTGTCCAGAACAAATTTAGGATCCACACTGGGCTTGTCACGAAGAATTTCGTCGAGATACTCATGTCCTGATATATGGCTTTATTTCTGTATGTACCTTCTAATTTTTTCTGAACTGACAAATCCCCCCAGATAGCTATCAGGCACTTTATCTCCTCGTCCGTCCATGGTTTGTTGTTTTCCTCCATGCTTTTAACCCGTGGCTTGACTATTTCTTCCACCTGTAACTCCACAGGCTTCGCTAGGCAAGGAGCGTCGTTGTTGTTCGTGTTGTGCTGCGAGTGACTCAGAAGACACTTGTAAATCCTATTTGAGCGACCGAGACGCTCAGATTGAAACAGATCTGGAAAAAAAAAGATCAGAATCCCATTTAAACCATCTCCGTATGTGGTTTGAATCAGATTTGGAAAAATCGGATCTCATGTGTTTTTTCGCTGTCCAGACTGTCGGAAAATCAAGCTAGATACAATCTGGAAATGCTAAAAATCCGATTTGGAGTGGTAATCTGAACAAGGCCTTAGAAACAGTGGCAGATGTGGATCAACAACTTTCATCTTAGGGGTGGAGTCATCTAAAGTGTAAAGTTAAAGCGTTGTGTTAAACATGCCTGGAGTTGGATACGGTTGCAGTGAGCTGTGACATCTTCCCCATGTTTTTAGCCATGACTCAGATCTGAAACAGTTGTTCTAGTAAGTAGAAAACAGTAACTCAAGTTACCTGACATTAGCTGGTAGCCTGACAGCAGTCCAGCCATGTACAGAGTTGAAATATGAAGATAATTATACACAAGCACATTTACTCACCAGGCCAAAAACAGGACTGCACTCTTGTGCACTTTCATCAGCTCAATGTGTAACGTCAGTAACACTGAGGCCTGGAGGACAAGGCCATTTGTACCAACGATAGTGTCCACACCGGGCAAATCGGTCAAGTTGTAGGGAAAATCAGTTTTCTTCGTTTTGTATGGATCACATCCAACATGAGTTTCAATTTTCTGACAATAGCTGTTGCCTGCAGGTTCATCCAGCCCTTTTTTGCAGTCACTTTTCCTCTGTATCCAGTTCACACAGTGTATGGATTTATCACTTCCTGCCCTCCATCTGAATTTTGCACATCATAATAGTCACATGACTGCAAACAAGCTATTTTTACTGCTGGAAGTAGGTCCCATGAAAACTTTTCACATCAAATTATTATCCTTGGTTCCCTTCAACTCTACTGTTTTGGTTGCAAGCTTAAATCTCAGAGACAGTAATCAACAAGTTGGACGATTAAAAGCAGAACTACCTGCATGGAAACATACCACTAGAGGCAACTGAGAAAGATACATCCAAAGTCAAATTAACTTAATTATAGTGCTCTGCAAAATCAAATAAGAAACGTGTCACAAGCATTGTGCTAACAACAAAGAGATGTACACTCACACAACCCAATCTACAGTCTACTATTGGCTAGTTTTATAATCAACCTGAATAGCTACAGTTGTGATTCATTTATGATCTCATCTTCTGCTGGTATATCTCCTGTAGCTTACTAACCTGAATCTTTATCCCCTCCTGCATCTAGGAAAACATAGAGCTTGCTTTAGATGACATAGAGTCCAGTACCTCACTCTCTGTAGCAGCTATTGACCAAGCCTCAACCCAAGCTCTGGTAAGCACAAGAAACATCACGATACTACTGTATGTCTGTTTCAGGCATCTCTGTGCATGTGATGTCATTGTATTCTGTCCTGCCTGAAAACTCTTATCAGAAAAGGTCATGAGCCTCACAAAAAAATCTATTTATTTGTCTGCCAGGTGTTTGATGTTTTTTTTTGTCAAAATAATTCTTTATCCTTTAATAGTGACAAAAGCAGACATTTATATGCTGTACCAGGCCTGCTGCCATCCAATTAGTTTGACTCTCTGTGTTTGTAGCTCATTTTTTTTTCTAATTTGCTCCTTTTTCTTTTGGAATTCTTTCTACATCAGCAATATTAATTGGAATCAAGTTTGTGATTTGTTTCCCTCTTGTTGACTTGGAAGGGTCCCTCTCCCTCTGCTCATCAGTTGGCCTCTTATTGCAAAGCCCATTCAGTTATTAGGGGTACAAGTAAGTGTGGCTCCTGGCCTTGGTAGAAAATGTGGAGCACTGATGTGTAGAGGCCCAAGCTAGTGGCATTAGCAATTGTTTCAAAATGCCTGTGAATTGATTTGTGTTGAAGTTGATTGTAATTCCCTAACCTTGACTAAGTTGTCTCGTTGGAGATGATCCAGACCTGCTCAGATTTGATCACCGGTGATCACCGCACAGTGCATACCGGTTAGTTTTGTGTCCGACTTCATCCTGACTTATTACAAAAGTGGACAGCGATAATCTTGTGATAGCGAGGCAGCTGCAGTTTTTAGAGCCATGCGCTGCAGTTGCTCTCCACCGACTGCAAAACCCAGGGCATGATGGAAAACGCCTGGCTCTCACCTGACCTCATACAGCAGCTGATTGGTTTAGAAGTCGACTCAACAATATGACGTTTTAGATAAACTCTTAATTTTTGTTGAATTTCAAAGATTTAAATGTTATTTGTCTGATTTGAAGGTTTATTCTGTGAACAGAAAACATGTTGTGTGACTGATGGTGAAGTTTAGTTGTTGAAACTAAATACATTCATCATAAACTTTACAGAGTTTGTTATTAACAGTTTTATTCTTATTTCTTTCTTTTATATTTAACACATAATTAACAAAGGAAAATCAGATAAAAAAACACAGGGATGGGAAATAAACAAGACAAAACAAAACACAACAAGACAAAGAAAACAATCACAGAAAGAATTAAGAATTAAGAAAAAAGGGATGGGGGTGGGGGGTGATGCAAGGGTGACATTCATGTTAGATATGTTACATAAAATAGATGTCATACATCCATTATGGGTGGGGCTACTGTTTCAAATGTGCAAGGACAGAGTCCCAGTCATCCTCCAGCCCCTTATCAAAGTCCTTTAACAGACAGGCTGCCTGTTCCATGTTTAGTAGGTCCAAGTGTTCCTTCAGCCAAGAGTCCCTTGAGAAGCAGGGTGCTTTACACTCCTTCCATTTTAGAATTATCAGTCTCTTAGTGGATAGGCAAGCCAGTGTCCATAGGCACTCAACAGTTACTCCGACATTATTATCCAACTTCAGGCCCAGCAAGCATACTTTGGGGGGATTGTTTTAATTATTGAAGTATTTAACATCACAGAGGCTTGTGGTGAGATGTGAGGATTCTTAGAATAACATCTGTACAGATGTGAAGCCCTGACTGTATCTGACTGATCTTTAATGAAAGCTGTTGTCTTGTATTTTTTTTCCTCTGAAAACATTAACCTTATAGTCAGACACAATTTGTTTAGCCAATGTAGTTGAGGGGACGGGTCAAACTGATATGATGCTGATTTACAGGAGAATTCATGTCAAATGGAGGTTGAACCATGAACATGAATTATAGATCGCCTGTAAAGCATTTTAATAAATTAATATATCATAATTAAAACAACTGGAGACTGAAAACAAACTGATACATGAGTCTGACAGTATTTTTAATAAATCAACGTCATATTGGACAGGATGTGAGTGTTTCTGTGACTTCCTGTACGGACTGAAGGCTGCTGGAGACTGACGGGAAACGGTCTGACTTTACTGCAGCTTTTGGTCACCGCCCCCTGCTGCTGCTGCCTGCTCTCGTCTACTAGTCTTTGCCTAAGAAATAGTGTTTGTCCCCAACACATTTGTCATTCTAAATGAAATGTCTCAGCAACAATTAGATGGATTGCTGGGAAATTTTATTTAGGCATTCGTGTCATGCCTCATGATATTCATGGGGCTGAGGGCAGAGACACACCAAACCAACATCACAAAATTAGTGGTGATGAAGGCTGACTGTTTTGCCTCATGCTGTCTATTTTCGTCGCCAAAAAATTGCCGCCAGTGGCCAACTAGCAAGTATGTTCTGCACCTATGTGAGAGGAAATTACTCTGCATGACTAAATTACTCTGATGAATACTGACTAGTAGTCTGTATTCATCATTCAAAAAGGGAAACCGGAGGACAGACCGGTGGGAATCAAGACACTAGTTAGCCGGTTAGCACATTGACAACACACCCGACATTAACCGTGCGCACGAGAAGAGTAACACAGTAACACAGTTGCAAACTGTTTTTGCTGAAGAGCTCAGTGGTTAAAACAAAATTTTACCTAATATAACAAGTTTGTTTGAATGTCACTTCCTCTTCACTTGAGCTGTTTTTTCCACTTTCCTCACTTCCATTTCTCCTCTCGTGGGGGCAGACTAGTGCGAATGGTGTGGGACACATTGCAAAAATTAGGGTGACAAGATGCTCACTGATGGCCCAACATTGGTCGACAGCAGATCGTCAGCTTGGTGTGTCAGGCCCCTTAGGATGAATTGTTAGAAATTTACTGTTTTCTTAACTTTTAATTTAGTGACTTCAATATATCACGCAAAACTTGTTTATGACTATATACCTGTAAGAGCAGTGGCAATCCTATCAGTCTCAGCTGTACCTTTTGGGTAGTACTAATTAGTTTTTTTCAAAACTCAACAAAGTGGTTGTGATTAAACCGATGTGGATCATTTTTTGAAGGGTTGGGAAAGCATTGACAGTGATGCAGTCCCACTGATAGAGATAGACAGATCAGAGAAAATTTTAAAGGCAACAAGACACAGTGTATTTTGTTTTAGTTTGGAAAACTTGTTGGAAAAGGATTCACAAAAAATGTTGTGACACAAAGAGGGCAACAAGAAGAGGTTGTATAACTCACTTTATCATAAACGACACAGGCCACGAAGACAAATCTGCAGCTTGTGATTTCTAGTAAACTGACAGCAAGTGTATTTATCTCTGTAAAGGATCCAGACTGCACATCACTGCTAATTAGGTTTCAGCAGCACAATACGGTATCTCTTCTTTGATTTTGAAATGCCTTGAGAGTCATTCTGTTTTCATCCAAGGGTGCCTCTTTGCAGAAGTTCCTCCTTATTTAGAGAGGCTGATATCTGCCAAGCACAGAAATGTAAGAATCCCATCAGCAGAATGGGACCAGTCAGTCTACGAACAGACTAATAACAGTCGAGAGCTCATTTGCCAGTTCCAGATTTTTACCAAAATCCTGAACTTTGATACAATTAAAAATACTTCATATGATTTATATATTGAGTCTTTTTTCATGTTTATTTAAAATTGAATCCATCTGTACACAAGTATTGTTATCTACAAAAAAAGACAAAGTAGGACACACCTGATGGAACACATATTCTGCTTTAGGCAGCAGAATGAAGCCATGGAATGATGATTAAATGAACCAGCAGTTTAAGACGGCTGTTGCTTTTTGAATTTAAAAAAATAAATAAATAAATATTAATCCTATTAAATGAGACTTCTTCTTCTTCTTCTTCTTCTTCTTCTTCTTTCGGCTGTTCCCTTTAGGGGTCGCCACAGCGAATCATCTGTCTCCATCTACCCCTATCTTCTGCATCCTCTTCTTTCGCACCAATTGACTTCATGTCCTTTTCACTACATCCATAAATCTCCTCTATTAAATGACTGTAGTACCTGGATAATTAAGAGATTAGTTGACATGTATACCACATATTAATGCCTTGTTAGAATTCTACACTTAAATGAACTCAAGGATTACAGACAGCTAAAACACATTCTAATGCTACCAAATACTCACAGACCTAAATGTCCCCTTAAGAACAAATGCGTTGGCTGATAATCGACTCATTAATTATCTTCGTGGTTCAAGAATTTGCACCCGTTTCTAAAGAGACACATGAAAACCCTACCCATACCCAAGGTGCAAATTGAATTTCCAAAATGAAGAGACCCGAAGACAGTCAGACCCAGTCTAAAATTTACCTGAAGATAATTCAACCCAATCCAGAATGTGTTCCACCTAAACAAAGAACAAGCGGCCTTATTACAGAAAAATATTCAAACTGCTTGTTCTATGTTAACTTAAGTTTCAAAGACAGTAAAAATCTTAGTTTCCTTTTAAACCACATTTCCACTAAACACCTTAGGTGCATTCTCCTTCAAACCTGTATATATCCTGTACAGGCATGTACCTAAGCCTAACATCTGTTTAGCATTTCCACCACAGACAATACTCTTGAATGAAGGCAGGGTTGTTAGTAGATAGTAATAGCCACATCTCTGCCCCATCCAGCTCTCGCAGTATTTCCTATTTATTGGTGATAAGGAGGAACATCTTCACCCCACCAGTCGTCCATGGAACTGGGTTGTGCATCCACGTCCTCAGAACAGGACAGAACAGGCTGGAGTGTTTAGAGTCTCTGTTGCAATTGAATATTGAAAAAAAAGTGGGTTTGTTCATTGAGTCCATGGAGAACAAGACTGATGATTCTCTCTTGAACATTAAACAGACTGCAGTGTTTCTCGCTTCCCCTTTTAATATTGGATCAGTGCGCCAGGTACCCAAACAGAGGGGTGATGAAAAAACAGGACAGAATGGAACTATTCTTTTGGTACCATCCACAACTTTTGACAATAGAAAAGCAAAAATAACTATTCTGGTGTGTAACGAATTGCTTGTTAAATTTGTATCTTTGAGTAACTGACAGATGACGCATTTTCAAGGCTTAGGTGAACATTAGAGCTCTCCTGGTTGAGTTATCAATCAATTCAATCAATCTATTTTATTTATAAAGCCCAATATCACAAATCACAGTTTGCCTCACAGGGCTTTACAGCATACGACATCCCTCTGTCCTTAGGACCCTCACAGCGATAAGGAAAAATGCCATCAGTCAAAGTCCAAACAATGAACAACTGTGTTAGAAAACAAGGTCAGGGGCACATTAAGAAGTAAGGAAAACGTCAGTTTTCTAAGGAGTAGCCCAGAGCCCTGCACAGCTCCATTTTTGAAAACCTGCACCCGCCCATACCCGTAAAGCCCAGTACTAGAACCGACCACTTACCCATCATGTCTAAGTCAAAGACACACCCGCCCACACCCAGTAGTAAAAGTCCCATGACCAGACAATCCACTCATGATTGAACTCACTTTAGCTACAGTCACTCACATTAAGCTGGGTTCTCCGTTCTTGAAATACAAATCTAACAGAGAGAAACGTCTCTTTGACTGGCTGCGCTCAGTGTCCGGATGGTGAAAACATTTTGCGCAGGCACTGCCAGGTTAGGACACATTTTAGCATGCTCCTTTCACCACCATAAAAACCTCAAAAGGATCCTCCTCAGGTGTCTTGAACCTGATGGAGGCTGCCACCTCATCCTCGGGCAAGGTTTTAGGGCTAGAGTCCTACATGTTGGAGACAAATGTGACAACAGGGTCAAAGGTTTAACTTGTGTGTGTGTATATATATATATATATATATGTATATATGTATATGTATGTATATATATATATGTATATGTATATATATATATATATATATATATGTATGTGTATATATATATATATATATATATATATATTTATTTTTATATATATATATATATATATATATATATATATATATATATATATATATATATATATATATGTATAATGCATTTTATTTGTTGGGGTGCCTTTCAAGCCACTCAAGGTCGCCTTACAGCAAAGATAAAAAAAAAAAACGTACATCAAACAAGAAACACAGCATACAAAACATCATACAAATACATGAAAATAGAAGCAATAAGACAGTGTGCATTTGATCAGATGGAATAGGCAAGTCTGAACAAATGTGTTTTGAGTTTGGATTTGAACAGATTGACAGATGTGGTGTTGTGGAGGTCAGGGGGGAGTGAATTCCAGAGCTGGGGAGCAGAGTGGCTGAATGCTCTGCTTCCCATGGTAGCCAGGCGGGCAGAGGGAACAGGGAGGGGGATGGAGGTAAGAGGATCTGAGTGTGTGTGCGGGTGTGGCAATGTGGAGGAGGTCAGACAGGTATGGAGGGGCGAGGTTGTGAATGGCCTTGAAGCAGTAAAATCTTGTACTGGATACGGTGTGTGATGGGGAGCCAGTGGAGCTGCTGCAGGACGGGTGTGATGTGGTGAGTGTATGGGGTCCTTGTGATGATACGAGCTGCTGAATTCTGTACCAGTTGTAGTTTATGGAGAGTTTTTTGTGGAAGACCGAACAGGAGGGAGCTGCAGTAGTCAAGCCGGGAGGTGACGAGACTGTGGACCAGAATGGCAGCTGTGTGAGGTGTGAGAGAGGGGCGGAGGCAGTTGATGTTGCGGAGATGGAAGTAAGCTGATCGGGTTATGTGGTTGATATAAGAAGTGTAAGAAAGTGTGCTGTCAAGGATGACACCCAGACTCTTGACCTGTGGGGAAGGAGAAATGGAAGAGTTGTCAATAGATAATGTGAAACTGGGGAGTAAGTAAATGATGCTTTTTGCCTTTACCCTCACGAAACTGACCCAATACAGGACTCAGATACAGGAGCAGATTGCTAACCAACATCCAAACACCACCCTTAAGTTTTGTTCATGACACTTTGTAAAAACCTGATTTTTACACAGCATTTGTTGAGTGTGATGAAGTGTTCTTGCTGCAGCTTTGATTGCTTTCTTCCATCACAACAGCAACTACAATAATAGGTGCCTCCAGTAGACAACTCACCATGTGCTCATTCCCAGGAAACTTTGTCCTATTTGTATAATGGAATGCTAAAGATTTGGCTCTAGGTTGGAATCTCTATGCAGAAGACCTCATGTTTATCATGCTGTGATCAGACCATATAATATCAACCTGATAATGGACCTGACAACTCTGAAGCACCAGGCAACAGAAATGAGTGTGTGATTCGCCAGTGGCTGGTTTGCCTAATGTGTCAGAGTGGAAGATGCCCGGTGCAGCATCAGCACAAAAAGACGAGCATGTCTATCGTCTAGTTTGACAACTCCTACAGCGTGTAATATGACAAAAGGAGTGATGTTGTTGGTGCTGTCAGGTAAAACAGTGAAGTCAGTCCTTGGCACCTTACCTGTCATCTCTGTATGTCACATAAGTTGTGAAAGATTGCAAGCTATGATCGGTCAGGGCCTAAAAAGACCATCCAAAAGGCCAAAATAGAATGAACAGTGTAATATAATGTTGACTTGTCGTGTTTGCGTTTGTCTTTTTTTTTTGAGTAAAACTCCATTGGGCATATCTGGTTTTTAAATGTATGACACTATGTCATATTTACTTTTTACCTGCACATTGTCTTAGGATTTCAAGTGAGGAATAAGGATTTCTATACACATCTAGCCTTGACCTTAAGATTTTTACCATCTCGGTCAAAGTGAAGTAATTGTGAAAGAAAAGATAGGGGACATTTGGTGTGTTGGTATCCATCACAGGTGCGCACTCTGACCAGGACGGATGAGGCTCGAGGTCTCCTGTGGCTGATGGAGGAGGAGGCCGTTCAACCTGGAGGTTCAGAGGAAACCATGCTTGAAAGACTCTTCAGCTACTATGGCTCTGCGCAGGGAGAAAACAAAGGTGAGTACTCAACCTGTCACTGCCTGCTAAAGCAATCAACTGTAGGTTTCTAGAGTTTGCAGGAACCACAGACAGCACTGATCATACTCCTGACATCGTGGGGTATAATGGGAATATTTCCTATGTGTTGCAGGAGCCAGTTTGCTGCTACGAGGAGAGAAGCCCCATCTCTTCCTGTTGGGCCACAGCCATGGAACAGACTGGGTGGAATACAATGCTCAGGGCTGGCTGAGCCATGCCAAGCACAACCCTGCCGCCCAGAATGCTGCCACACTGCTGCAGGACTCCCAGAAGTACGACCACTCACAGCAATAACACACATGCAGCACCCAGTTTATTTTAGCTGATTCTGTGACAACCAGTTATCAGTGCTCTGGTGTTTATATGCTGTACATCCATGTGTCAAACAGTGTTTCTAAAAGTGTGCTGTCTTGTCTATAATACCATTTTTTTTAAATGCGAAGAGCAAAATATGAGTAGTGGCATCATTCAAGTTGAAAATCTTAACTGATGTACATTGTATAATTTGATGAGAAAAAAATGATGTAACAATCTTCAGTGGAAACCAAAATTATCACCCCACTGAGGGCTGGATTCAAAATCACACTTAAAATCAAAGTAAAAAATTAAAATCACAGGCTGGTCCAACTTGCCTGAATTTTATCACGGCAGCTCATAATGTGACTCAGGTGTGTTTGCCCCCATGTGCCTGTATGAACTTCTGGGCATGCTCCTGATGAGTCAGTGGATGGTGTCCTGGGGGATCTCCTCCCAGACCTGGATCAGGGCATCAGTGAGCTCCTGGACAGTCTGTGGCGGTACTTGGCTGCATTGGATGCACCAATGCATAATGTCCCATCGGTGATCAATTGGTTTTAGGACAAGAGAACAAGAAGGGCATTAAAGTCTTTGTCATCCAGGAACTGCCTACATACTCTGGCCACATGAGGTTGGGCATTTTCCTGCACCAGGAGGAACCCAGGGCAGCGGCGTAAGGTCGGACAGTCGCTCTGAGGATTTCATCCTGGTACTTAACAGCAGTCAGGGTACTGTTGGCTATGTCTGTGCGACCATCCAAGGATAAGCCTCCTCAGACCATCACTGACCCACCACCGAACTGATCATGCTGAATGATGTTACAGGCAGTATAACTTTCACCACGGCATCTCCAGACTCTTTCATGCCTGTCACATGTGCTCAGTGTGAACCTGTTTTCATCTGTGAAGAGAACAGGGTGCCAATGGAGAACCTGCCAATTCTGGTGTTCTCTAGTGAATGCCAATCAAGCTGCATGTTGCTGGGATGTGAGCACAGGTCCAACTAGAGGACGTTGTTTGAATAAGGGACACAGCAAACATTCTTGCGTTGGTAGTATGGATGTGCCATCCTGGAGGAGTTGGACTACCTGTGCAACCTGATTGGGCTGCAGGTACTGCCTCATGCTACCAGTAGTGACAAGGACACTAGCAGGACACAAAACTAGTGAAGAATCAGTCAGGATGGATAAGGAGAGAGCAACTGTCTGTGGCCACCACATGCAAAACATTCCCTTTTTGGGAATTGTCTTGCTTTTGCCTCTCCATTGCACCTGTTGTCACTTTCATTTGCACCAAAGCAGGTGAAACTGATTCACAATCACTTGTACTTCCTAAATGGTCAGATTGATAGCCCTGAGGTTTAACTGACTTAGTTATACTGTGACCATTAATTGTTCCCTTATTTTTTTTTGAGCGGTGTATATATACTTTTTAAATGAAGAAGTTAAACAATAAATCATTAAAGGAGCAGTTCATCCAATTTCCAAAAACAAAAAATATTCTTTCACTCAGCTCCTGTGGTATCTATCCATGCAGATGGTTTTCTCGTGGTCACTGTTCTGTTCAATAACGTTAACTGCAGTGTGTGTATTACATAGGTTATCACTTAAAATTGTGTGTACAGTTATTCATTCATTCTTTCATTCATTCAAACCTTTATTTAAGACTCGGAGAATCAATTGAGACACTAATTTTCAATAATGCCAAACAAATACGAATAAAGACATTAAAAACAATCAAAAGCATCATCATGCATGTCAGTTAAAATAGATATGAAATCATACAAAACAAAACAGTAGCAATAAATGATTACTAAAAGTAGAGTGAGGTATATAATTAAAAGCATTTACACTCAATTAAAACAAGATCAGAAATAAGGCATTAAAGCTGGCATGGAGTCCAAGTTTAAGGTCTTGCAGATTATTCCATGTATGTATAAGATCTTTCTAGTTCAGTTCTGATTAAGGGAGTGTCGAGCAACAACCTATACTGTGAACGAGTACCAAGATTATGTGAGGTCAGAGTTGAGCGGTAGACAACATCCAGTGATGTTAATGTAGAGGTAGCAGCTTTTCTGTATATATGTAACATCCCCATAATCCAAAACAGACAAAAATGCAGATTCTACAATTCTTTTTCTATGTACAAAAGGAAAACAGTTTTTATTTCTGTACAGAGAGCCAAGTATTGTCCTCAATTTAGCAGTCAGAATTTCAATATGGTGCTTAAAATTAAAATTATTGTCCAGCCAGATACCAAGGTATATATATACTGTTTGACTCTCTCTATGGATGTGCCATTTGCAAAATGAATATTGAAAGATTCAATATGCGTAGCCGTGGTGAACAGCATCCATTTAGTTTTGTCTGAGTTAAGTACTAACTTATGGTTATGTAGCTGAAGTTGAAGCGAATCAAAAGATCATTGTAGACAGAATAAATCTCATTAAGTCGTTAGTCTTAAACTACTGTATATCTTTACAAATTTAGAATGAATGTCTTGCTAAATTAATACATGATCTACCTTTATTATATACTTGTCAATAGTAAGTAATCCAAATCAAATTGAGATCTTCAGTACCCATAATGAAAAAGTGAGAGCCACAGTTTGAGATCAGCAGGCTACAGAATGAGCCAAATGATACAGGGAGCGTCCCACCAACATATGGGTTTTCAAACTGCACAATATGCCACTAAAACAGACAGATTAGCTTCCTGTATATTGTCGTATCAATAACTGCCTGATGTTGTGAGGAAGAAAGCACGTCCTGTTAGTCATGTGCATGCATTTAAATGCAATTCATTCTTCTGCCACCACAGGAAGAACATTAGTGGGCTGTTTATGGGCCGGGCCAGTGGGGCCACAGTGCTGTCGGGCTCCATCGCTGGTCTGGAGGGCAGCTCCCAGCTCGCCCTGCGACGAGCCACCAGCATGAGGAAAACCTTCACTACAGGTGTGGCTGCTGTCAAGAAGAAGAGCCTGTGTATCCAGGTCAAACTCCAAGTGGTAAGTGGAGGAAACAACATTCTTTATATTAGTATGTAGAGCTTGGTAACATCACATAATTCCCTGCATAGCTCCACCCAGCTTTAACTTCACTAGAAGCCTGATCAGCTATAGGAATTCACAACAGCGGTGTGGGTGTGCGTAGTGTTCAATTAATCTATGAGAAGGATCATGAAGATGTTGCATTGACTATTTTTCAGATGCTCTGAAATGCAACATGTCTGAGTCACCTCTTCTCTGTTTTTAGGATGCTCTGATTGATATGGTGCGTCGTTCCAGGGTTCACTTCGTCCACTGCCTGCTGCCCAAAGCAGAGGCAGTGGGTGGTGGAGGTGAGCCCCGTGTGACGCATGGGGAGAGCCCTGACTCGGGCCTTATGACTTTGGACGTGGGCCTCCTGAGAGCTCAGCTTCGAGGATCCAAGCTGCTGGATGCGCTGCGCATCTACAGGCAGGGTAAGAAAGTACTTGTGGAAATGTTGCATTTATTTTCTCTTTAATCTAAATAATATAATAATAATAATATAATCTGTTTGACATTAAAATGGTCAGTTTACAGAGGAAACTCTACTCTACTCTTACTCTACTCTGGAACAGCTTTGTTTAGTCTGAGAAAATAATAATATGATAGTGATGTCATCATGGTTATCTGGGATGGGACCTGCATTACAGACTTAGGCTATACAGTTTGAATGATGCAAACATTTGCAGGCAGTCAGACATAATGAAAAGATATTGTTAGTTGCATGATGGGGAAGGTAGAATCTGGTGAATCTTTTAGCTTGACCCATACCTGGACTGTGGCCTAAATGGAACTGCTTTGAATTGATTTTAATCCTACCTGGAACAGAGTGTTCAAAGTAGCTTATGACATGTGGGGTCTCACAAGGCTCAGTACTTGGCCCAATTTTATTTAGTTTGTATCAGCTACCCCTTGGCCACACTATAGGTCATTTCAACAATTGTTACACTGGTGACACCCAGTGTGTCTCATTTAATCTTGAGAGTCTACCATTAAAAACTGGATGCACTTTGTGATAATTGTGATAAAACTGAAGTATCCCCATCTTGGGACAATGCCAGCTAAAAGACTCAGGCAGAAAAATAGGAGTTGTTTTGCCGACCCCTAACTACAGTCACACATTGAGAATCTTGTTCAGTTTGGCTATTTACAAATCAGAAGTCAAAATAATGCTCCTCCAAAACATATATAAGTAAATTATCCACTCCTCCACTTCCTGATGCAGCAGTTGCCCATCTACAGTTGGTGCAGAATGCAGGAGCAAGGCTTCTGGCAAACACTAAACACTGACAGCATATATCTCCAGTCCTGACTGGATAACATTGGCTTGTATTTCTGATCTTTCAACTACTTATCTTGTTCCAAGATCCCACATAATACTCCAATTTATGTCCTCACTTATTTTGTTTGAATTATTTTATGTTTGACCTTTCCATATGAAATTCTTGTTATATTTCAGGGTACTGTATTATGTGTAATCCTGTAAATAATTTTCTTGTGGTGATAAAAGGTGCTATACAAAAAAAGTTTACTGGCTCACTATGCAAAAGGAAAGTCAGCGTATTTGCATCATTGCTACTTTGATTTTGACCATGAATCCCAAATTTTATGTATGTACAACAATGCAAAATCACAGTAGTAGCCATCTGTATTCGTGATATGATATAAAAGCTAGTGTCTTAAAATTTGAAGGAGATCATTAAACTCTGATCTTAGTTTTACGTCGGATTTCCACTGGATGCGTGTCCGTTGCGGAACAGCAGCACTGGTTATCCGCTGCATGCTCCGCCATCCATCACTACCCACCGGCCGCATTTGCTGTGCGGAGCGTTGCAGCTCCGCCGGAAGACATCTGGGTGCACTGCCATGATTAATATCATCTCGTCCATGGTGTCAATGGGATGAAATGACGTCTGAAAACCTCTGACCTGTTGACTTCAGGCCTGCCTCTGCCCATTATGTAGTTTTCAAGGTGTAGTGCATGGAAATATGATCTGCCGTGAACACTGTGTATTCTATTTTAAAAATTAACCGGATGTTTTATTTTGTTTCTGTGCACGACTTCCTGCCCCGCACGATCTGCTCTGTGCTAAATTGCTGCGTTGTGCTCTGGCGTCCGGCAAAAATAGAAGTCCTGCGTATCTGTTCCGGGGGGCTCTGGAGTGCCGGAGCTAAGACGGAGCTGGAACACCGGACAGCTGCAGCTGGTGGAAACACACACATTGACTAGAATTGAATCCTATTGGCTCCACTGCTGTGCCAGAGTAGAGACGCAACCAACACGCATCTGGTGGAAATAGGCTGTTACTGTCTGATACAGACGTTATAGTTTTCTCTTCTAACCACCCAAAATTCTTCAAGCTTAACCTGCTCTCATCTGTCGTTGTGATAATGTCAGTAAAATACAAACTGAATACTTTCTTTCTTTTCTTGGCCAAATCATTTGAACCCAGTAATGAATTAACCCTCCAGAGACAGAGTATCTGAAATGGTTCTGATAACCTGACCCATTACTGTTCCCATCAAAAGGACCAATTTCATCTTCATTCAGAAGTGTGTGCTTTTATATCCTGTAGCCCCTTTTCCCAATGTAAAAGTCTCTACTCTTGCTGTTAGTGCCTCTCTAAAGGCTCAAGAAACCCTTGTAACCTCGAACATTTCCATCTATCAAACCTTCACCATGTTTTCTTTTTTTGGCTGCAGTTCTCCTGAAAAAAAAAAGTTGACTGCTGTCTTGTGGTTGGCTCTCCATTTGCTGCAGACGCTCCTCTGACCTTGGTGTTTGGTGTTTTTGTGCTCTCCTCTCTGTTCTGCTCCCTCCCCGCCTCCAGGATACCCAGACCACATGGTGTTTTCTGAGTTCCGCAGGCGCTTTGATGTCCTGGCACCACATCTGACCAAGAAGCATGGCCGCCACTACATTGTCACAGATGAGAAGAGGGTGAGTGCTTGGCAGGGTTAGACTGTTACTTTGGAGAGCTGTATTGTGTTGCTGGATCATGTCTGCTGATATGATGGAAACTAAGGCATTAAAAATGCATTAGACACAGGTATGATTTCAATTGTCGTAGAAGTTTTCATGGATTTGAAAGGCCAGGGCTTTTTACGCCTCTGCATTGGCGTTAGCTGTGGCTGTAAGTATTATATTTTTGGCTTGTCCATTCTCTTGAATGCCATATCTCGAGAGCAACTTGAGAGAATTTCTTAAAATTTGGCACAAACATCCACTTTGAGTCAGGATGAACTGATTTGAATTTGGTGGTCAAAGGTCAAGGCTACTGTGACCTCGTTTGTCGCATTCTCGTGAACACAGTATCTCAAGAAGACCTTGAGGGTGTTTCTTCAGATTTGGCACAAACATCCACTGGGACACTGTGACCTTGCATCTGCCTCATTTGGTGAATGCGATATCTCAAGAACGCCTTGAGGAAATTTCCTCAATTTGGCACAAACATTCACTGTCAATTCTTATCCATTCACAAATGAACGGATTAGATTTTGGTAATTGTAGGTCAAAGGTCAAGGTCACTGTGATTTCACAAAACATGTTTTTGGTCACAACTCAGGAATTCTTACGGTAATTATGACAAAATTTCACACAAATGTCATAATAAATAATAGGATAAAATGATGAAGTGATGACATTTTGTATCCAAAAGGTCAAAGGTCAGCTTCACTGTGACATCATAATGTTCCACAAAAACACTTTTCTGGCCATTAGTCAACATCATTACTCATGAACAGAAGGGGAGACATTTGGTCAGATACCGGTCCAAGAGAACTGACAATGTGCTAATCTGTCTCTCAACCTTGTATGTGGCTCTAAGCCCCAACTCATTGGTTCAAATTGGTACAAATATATTTATGAGCTGAGTTTGACTTTCTTTTAATAAGACTGAGTAACTTCCTAAAACTTCTAGTCACTGTAGTTTTTATCAAACAAACATAGTGCATTTGTTGGGGACTAATTTGGCAGGAGATAAATCCACATTTGGTGCTCTGGTGAGTGTTTGTGGCAGCAGGACAGTGTATGTGGGTTCAAGTCAAAATAAACTAAAGTGTGTGTGTGTTCATGGCAAAAGGACTATATCACCCAGTGATGCAGTGTGAGTCATTGATGTGTTTTTTATAATTTTAATAATGGAGCTCTATGGCACAGAGGAATAAGATTTATCAGGCTTTCATACACACAATACTTAGATAGCTACAGTCACTGTTGGTTTGAGTCTGCACTTGAAATTTGTTGAAAGTTAGACAAATATAGAAAACTAATCTTATCCCTCTGTGCTTATATACATAAATGGAAGACATACATACAGTACAGGCCAAAAGTTTGGACACACCTTCTCATTCAATGCGTTTTCTTTATTTTCATGACTATTTACATTGTAGATTCTCACTGAAGGCATCAAAACTATGAATGAACACATGTGGAGTTATGTACTTAACAAAAAAAGGTGAAATAACTGAAAACATGTTTTATATTCTAGTTTCTTCAAAATAGCCACCCTTTGCTCTGATTACTGCTTTGCACACTCTTGGCATTCTCTCCATGAGCTTCAAGAGGTAGTCACCTGAAATGGTTTCCACTTCACAGGTGTGCCTTATCAGGGTTAATTAGTGGAATTTCTTGCTTTATCAATGGGGTTGGGACCATCAGTTGTGTTGTGCAGAAGTCAGGTTAATACACAGCCGACAGCCCTATTGGACAACTGTTAAAATTCATATTATGGCAAGAACCAATCAGCTAACTAAAGAAAAACGAGTGGCCATCATTACTTTAAGAAATGAAGGTCAGTCAGTCTGGACAATTGCAAAAACTTTAAATGTGTCCCCAAGTGGAGTCGCAAAAATCATCAAGCGCTACAACGAAACTGGCACACATGAGGACCGACCCAGGAAAGGAAGACCAAGAGTCACCTCTGCTTCTGAGGATAAGTTCATCCAAGTCACCAGCCTCAGAAATCGCAAGTTAACAGCAGCTCAGATCAGAGACCAGATGAATGCCACACAGAGTTCTAGCAGCAGACCCATCTCTAGAACAACTGTTAAGAGGAGACTGCGCGAATCAGGCCTTCATGGTCAAATAGCTGCTAGGAAACCACTGCTAAGGAGAGGCAACAAGCAGAAGAGATTTCTTTGGGCCAAGAAACACAAGGAATGGACATTAGACCAGTGGAAATCTGTGCTTTGGTCTGATGAGTCCAAATTTGAGATCTTTGGTTCCAACCGCCGTGTCTTTGTGAGACGCAGAAAAGGTGAACGGATGGATTCCACATGCCTGGTTCCCACTGTGAAGCATGGAGGAGGAGGTGTGATGGTGTGGGGTGTTTTGCTGGTGACACTGTTGGGGATTTATTCAAAATTGAAGGCACACTGAACCAGCATGGCTACCACAGCATCCTGCAGCGACATGCCATCCCATCCGGTTTGCGTTTAGTTGGACCATCATTTATTTTTCAACAGGACAATGACCCCAAACACACCTCCAGGCTGTGTAAGGGCTATTTGACCAAGAAGGAGAGTGATGGAGTGCTGCGGCAGATGACCTGGCCTCCACAGTCACCGGACCTGAACCCAATCGAGATGGTTTGGGGTGAGCTGGACTGCAGAGTGAAGGCAAAGGGGCCAACAAGTGCTAAACACCTCTGGGAACTCCTTCAAGACTGTTGGAAAACCATTTCAGGTGACTACCTCTTGAAGCTCATGGAGAGAATGCCAAGAGTGTGCAAAGCAGTAATCAGAGCAAAGGGTGGCTATTTTGAAGAAACTAGAATATAAAACATGTTTTCAGTTATTTCACCTTTTTTTAAGTACATAACTCCACATGTGTTCATTCATAGTTTGGATGCCTTCAGTGAGAATCTACAATGTAAATAGTCATGAAAATAAAGAAAACGCATTGAATGAGAAGGTGTGTCCAAACTTTTGGCCTGTACTGTACATGGGGGACCTTCCATACCCTGTACATGACCCTATTAACCCACTTACAGTCTCTATATACAGACTTCACATTCAGTGAATGTAGAGTCTGTAGGCAAACCCCGGAGATCTTGCCTCTGGAAGAAGAGTGGAAGAGCCCTGGTTTCCGGTTGTAGGCTGTTTGTAGTCCGTGTGATATTGACCAATCACGTTTGAGCCAGCTGCAGTTGTTGCCAGGTTAAATGGTCCGTGCGGTGAACTAACGAGGCGGAACATAATTGGCGTCACTGCAAACTCTGAATCCATTGCAATGGTTCAGCATATTTACTTATATGTAAATGGAAGTCAGAAACGGAAATTCGCCTCCTCTGCCCAAATCAAACTGTAATGCCAAAAAATCGGGGGTCTGCCCCCAGAGGCTGTATTGCCGTCTGCCGGAAGTCAGACGCCAAATACAGCCGATGGGTTCTGAAAATGACCCACTTGTAACTGGTCCATCTGAGATTATTGCATAGAGAAAAACCTGCATCTGCCACAGAGGTGGATACCTTTAGTAACAGACAAATGGATGTTCAGTTGCTTATTTAAAATTTTTTATGTTTTGTTACTCTACCTACTCATAATCTAGAGTACTAAAACCCCAGTTCTGCTTCTGTTTTTTTAATCCAATGTGTTCATTCTGTATTTATATTTACAGCAGTCACATACACAGAATAATATGCCAATTAATTGTCACTAAAAATGAAAAAAGCAGTGTGACAAATTGTTAGAAAACAAAGAAATTAAACACAATAAGTAGAAATATAAGTGCCAATTGTGCACAGCTGATCTGTAGTTATTTTTATTTTAAAACTAGTGCAGTTCTTGCGTGAATTCTTCATTGAAGTATAGGAATGACCTCATCTTTTCAGTCTTTGGGTTTTCTGTTAATGTTATTTTTCCAGTAGGAGAGCTTGACTTCTTTTCTTTCAGATTCAGTCTTTTTACCAACTGAATCTGAGAGATGTTTTCATGGGTTTGTCCAGAACACACCAACTGAAATATTAATTGATATATTTGGCAATATTAGAGATAAATATAGAATATACAATTTTTCTCCCTTGCTCATTAAGTTACATATAGTACAAAAGGGATCTTAAATATTATATGGTAGGCATCTGGACTTGCTTGAGTTTTTGAAGACATTTCTCCTCTAATCCAAGAGGCTTCTTCAGTTTCGACGAAAGGGACACAAAAGGGACACCATCTACAGTACAGTGGGATCACTTAGCCTGCTAAACCATATCCTAAATGTGTATGTACATGTTATATCCTACAGCATCCAGATTCAATAACAGCCAGTCTGACTCATCTGACTGCCCTCCGTTATGTGTTTCACCTGCAAATGTCAATCAGTATTCATTGACACTTTGTGTATTGATCCATGATTCAAAGGTCTAGAAAGTCTTGGTTCACAATCTCCCCACCAGACAGTACATTACATGAAAACTTTTGGATGAGATGACATATCAGAACCTGTTGCAGCGAAAAGTTATGCTGGGCCACCTTGTCTTTGCAAGGGTTGCAGTGATATACCTATATATATGTATAAAAAATTAACACACTTCATCCTGTTAGGTTTAGAAGATTGCTGAAGCCTCTTCTGAGAATTGTCAATTATGAATGTGCCAAAGAATATTCAAGAGGGTAACAAAACCTTCTCGACAGCAACAATGCACACTTGTAATAATTAGGAAGTTATTTTTTCATTAAAACTGTCAGATTAAGAGGTACTCCTCCTTTTTACACATGAAGGTCAGCTTACTCATCATGACTAATATTTCTCAGCCTGTAAAACAGTGTCCTCCGTGGTGCTAGATGAGCTTTGTCCTACAATAATAAAAATAATCCTGACAATGTCATGGGGGTTTTGCTAACCCAAAATTTGGGTAGAATGTTGAAAATCTGGAGATTTGGTACTTCTCTCTCTGCCCTCCACATTCTAATCTCCTGGTGTGAACAGAATCCCTTTATTCCTCTTCTCCTCCTGCTCTCCTCTCTCCGCTGTCCTCTTCCTGTTCCAAGAGCGCTCTTGTGTGTAATTAATTATGATTGCACAGGCTGGCAGCATACGGCTACTGTACTGATTAATTACCGGCAGTGGGAAGAGCTCTTTCTTTCCTCCTCTCTCCCTCTCCCCTCCCATTCCCTTGTCTCTTTTCACTTTTTTTTCTTGTCTCATTATCTTTCCATTCCTTTTGTATAGGAGGCAGAACAGTTTAGGAACATCCCCAAGTATATGATTAATGTCTTCTCTACATTCTGTTCAGGCAGTATATAGCAGCTTTGCACAAAGGCGTGATTAGCCTTTGAGTGGGAGGTGGGGCTGCTGGAGGAAAAACATGTCTACATTAAGGCCTTCTGTACCTGATGTGCAAAAACGTCTTGTCTTGAAAGGAAAAGAATAGTTTTTTAGTTATGTATAAATCTAAAAATCGAATTGGCTCAATGCCGGTCTATTTGGGTGTGTCAGTTAAATGTGGAATAGGAAAAGAACATTGAAATGAATAGCTGCTGTCAAGAGAGGAGATTTAACTGGATTAATTAAGCAGATCAGTGAAATCAAGTTTTCCTCTCTTTACCACACCACAACACACTGGCAGTAAAGTGGCTCACAAGATTCCTTGGAGATGAGTTCAGAGAGGATAGCCCACTCAGAAAGAACTAATGGTACCCAGTTCTCTGGGGAGTTGGGAACGAACAGTGGAGAAGAAAGAAAGCAAGGAAGATGGATGAAAGGAGGCGGTCCGAAACAGAGAAGGGCGTATAATTGGAGGAATAATATGAAATAATTTGTTTTCAGAGAAAGAGAAAGCGACAGAAAGAGAATATTAGTTTGCTGAGCCTGTCTGATGTTTATATATATATATATATATATATATATATATATATATATATATATATATATATATATATTCTTTCATTCATCTTCTAACCGCTTCATCCTCTTGAGGGTCGCGGGGGGGCTGGAGCCTATCCCAGCTACATCGGGCGAGAGGCAGGGTACACCCTGGACAGGTCGCCAGACTATCGCAGGGCTGACACATAGAGACAAACAACCATTCACACTCACATTCACACCTACGGACAATTTAGAGTTATCAATTAACCTAGTCCCCAATCTGCATGTCTTTGGACTGTGGGAGGAAGCCGGAGTGCCCGGAGAGAACCCACGCTGACACGGGGAGAACATGCAAACTCTGCACAGAAGTGCTCCCACGCCCGGGATCGAACCGGCAACCCTCTGTGTGTGTGTGTGTGTGTGTGTGTGTGTGTGTGTGTGTGTGTGTGTATATATATTAACGCAGCTCCCGTGAAAAATAGACCAGACGCCGAACTGCTGCCTCTACTCCGCGGGCGCTCTGCTCTGCTCAGCAGCCTGTGTGGACAGTCAGATGGGTTAACATGGGTGCTGACTGAAAACTGCCTCTGCTGCTAGGTGCCGTGCTTTGGTTCCGTGCTTCGGTTCCGCGTCCGGTGTGTCCAGGCCGTTATGTCAACAACGCTATATGAAGCAGATGAATGACTTTTTCTCTGCAGTGTGAAAACGGCAGCCACTTAAACCACTGACTGTGCGTTCTGCCGCCAAGTGGGTAGGGGTGGTAATTGCAACCGGTCAAAATGACCGACGGCCTTCAGATTTTCCGGTCATTGTTGTAAAACGCTGGTCAGTGACCGAGGATATCCGGTTAACGCGACCCCTGATCCCCTGATATATATGTATATATATATATATATATGTATATATGTATATGTATATATGTGTGTGTGTGTATATATATATATATATATACACATATATAAACATGTATATGTATCTTTCTCTTTCTCTGAAAACCACTTCTTTCATATTATTCCTCAAATTATACACCCTTATTTGTTATACATATATATGTATATATATGTATGTTTGTTTGTATTTCTGTGGCTGTCAGCCTAGTTCTGTCAGTTCTTCTTAATACAGCGTGATGTAGCAGTGATGTTAGCAGCCAGATGGTGTCCTGCCAAGAGCTTTTCAGACCAGCTAGGCAAACAGCAGAGAGGAAATCCACATTTCTGTCCTGTCCCTGAGGGGCTCAAACCTCTGTGGAAACTGACATATAAAGTTCCACATGTATTATTATCATGTCTTAAAATTATTGTCCTGGTTTTAAGTGGCATTTCAGTGGTCTATATGCTTTGTAAGAAAGTAGTAGTAGTAGTAGTAGTAGTAGTGAGTAGTATTCTCTGGCTTTGTACCTCTCAGGATGTCAGGGTCTCTTTGTGCCAGTTTGACCAAAACCTTGAGTCAGAGTGAGATATCCCAACATGGGACTCACGCAAGAAAGAGAAAAGACAAAAACACTAAACCCCCACCCAATAAAATAAGAAAAGTAAAAAATTAGAGGTGTGAGATGAGATATCCTAACTTTTACCCATAATATGGATCAAACCAAAAGTGCTCTATCACTTCACTTCTGGTAATGCAACTTATTAGTGTCTCTTGTGAGACTCTACTTGTCTGGTTTGTATATCAGGCTTTCTGTTTAAAGACTCTGACATTGCAAAGCAGTGGAGTCCTCCCTCTTAATGATGTTTGTGACCCTCTGACCTTTCTTTAGTGGCACTATCAGGACAATGTTTTCTCTTTTACACATTAATATCAAAGTCTGAAGGGCAGAATGTAATAAAATCACTGCTCATATGTGGTTCTCAGAGCGCAGATCCTTTCCATTTGGACTCTCTCAAGAGCTGTCCTTCACAACACTCAAATCAACTTTATGCATATAAGATCTCAAAATTCTATTGACAGATTGCCATTAAATTAGTTTAAAGACCCCCTGAAATTATGTCATTAGATTTGGGAGATACAGCCTTTAACTGCTACCACATTATTTTAAGGCCATATCCCAACAGAATTTATATGTCAGTGTTTGAAATCTCTCTGTTATAATAAAGTTGAATAAAGCACTGAAAAAGAACTGTTAAGATAGAGTAAAAAAAAAAGTAATAGTATAATAAAGGTAAGTAATGTACTGTTACAACTAAGTTAAATTAAGTACTGTTAAAATAAAATTAAAGTTAAATAAAGTACTGGTATAATAAAAGGAAATGATGTACTGTTACAATAACGTTAAAGTTAAATAAAGTACTTGTATAATAAAGGTAAATAATAAAAAGTAAAGTTAACTAAAACACTATTACAATAAATGTAGGTAAAACTGACATGACTACAGATGAAAAGTAGCCATTGTGCTAATTCTGGCATTTTCACAAGGTGTATTTCCCACACTGATGCATTGTCCCTATCAAATAAAATAATGAAATAAAATAAACATCCATAGAAAAGTTTCGTCTCATTTTAAAGCAGAGTATCTGCAGCCTAATTCCATACCTGATGTGTTACAATCCACGAAAGTTATACACAATGTGAGTTGAATAAATCTCCTATTGTTGTTGCTTTGCTGCTATCTTAACTGTAAGGGAGCTGGGAGGGACAATATCACTGGGTTTTGTTTAGAGTTGTACCGATACCAATACCAGTATCAGAAATGTCTCCGATACTGCTTAAAATAAGGGATCGGGCATCGGCAAATACAGCCTATAACCAATCCGATACCACGTAATGCCTCACGTCATTACGGATACGCATGCTATCGTTTGAACATCGCCATGTGCGCATGTGTGATAGACCCATAGCAGGACATGCAATGTTTTCTCTTTTTTTAGAACATGTAAACTTTTGTTTTGCTTCAGAAAAACAGTTCTGAAGCTCCACTCCGCTCGCCTCTCTGAGCACTAAGCAACCCCTCCCCCTCTCATGCACATGCTGCAGTCACACACTGAAAATGAGCGACATGCAAGAGGGAGAAATGGTAAAGGAGGATTTATGCCTGATACACACTACACGACTTTTCTGCCTGTTCTGAAAGTCACTATGTCACATCACACAATTGTGGAGTCAGAAAATCATGCTGTGACATGGCCGACAGACATGACAGACTACATGATGGTACACACTAATTATCCCTGATCGTCTTTCACAACGTGTGTGATGTTATCGGGTTATTCTTGTTCTATTTTTATTACTTTTGCTATTATTTCAGTCTCTGTGTCTGTTCATGTGCCAGCCGAAATGTTGTTGTAGTCACCTAAAAAGCATCAGCAGACAGCAGAAGCTATATTTGAAGTACCGTACGTAAACATGAAAGTCACTGATTTCTCCACAACAAGTTCCTACAAATGTTTCACAATAAAAGCCTATTTAGAAAATAGAGGGATTCTCCCAGCCGAGGTTAAAAGGGGCTTTTAATTTGAAGCAAGTTCAAGAAGTGTTGAGTTTGAAATGACGGTACCATGCATTAACTTTATCAAGGCAACGGGAGCGGATAAAAAGTAAAAATATAAAGATACAGAGGGAATAATAAATAACGGCCTGTTAATAATGTAGTCTGTTTCAAATGAAGCTGGTAGCATCTGTAGTTACGGTCAGTAAAAGCCCTGCAACTATTTTTTTTAATTTTCTTACTTTAAGTCATCTGGTGATTTTTTTTTTTTATTTTTTTTTACCAAATTGTGTGGCTGCACTTTAACCTGTGTCTTGATCTGTGTCAACACTGGATAATAATAAAAAAAAAGTTTTATGGCATTCATTCTACTATTATGTATTTATTTCTTAGTATTTTATAGAGTTTTAGGAGTTGAGACATACAACAATTCATATCCCATTCATTTTTATTTTACACGCTGGTATCATATCGGTACTCGGTATCGCGAAGGAAAACGTGGTATCGGTACATCTCTATTTTTGTTCCATCCTCTGCTTGGAGTCATATATATATATATATATATATATATCACACTAGGAGCATTTTAGAAGCAGAGGGTTTTCTTTTGCCTGATTTGAAGACTTTGATATTTCATTAATTTGGTCATTTTTCCTTGATATTTGTGCTTCTGCCTTAAGTCAGAAAGCAGGCTATTTATTTACATGGTATCTTTTTGTTGTCTCTTGTAATTATGTTTATTGTTATCATTCCCTTCTCTGTTGTGCTGTAGCACACATTTACTATTACCACTAATAACCACAAGTGTTGCTAAACAAATCCTGAAGCTATACTATTCAGGATTTTCTTAAAAATAGATGTATCGACTTATACCAAAACAATTCCTCTCAATCATCATGTATGATCCACTCTTAGTTTATGGTGGTGCGTACACCTGCAGAGACTCTGCACAACTGTATTTTCTTATTATCTTTGTATTTTGTTGTGTTCGGGATGTTCCTGGGCACAGCACGTAGGTGAGGTTGTGAAAAAGGTAGTGACCACGTGCTAGATAGTAAGCCGCTCACATCCAAGAGGGAGCAATGAAAATTGCTGACTCAGCAACAAAAAACTATCGTGAATACAAGGTTGGCTCTCACTTTTGCTGGCAATACTGTTTTCAAACAATAACTTACAATAACAATTCCTGCATAGTATACCTTTACAATTCTGTGATTTAAATATCCCTTGGCCTTTCCTGTAGCACCACCCCAGGACACACTCTACAGTTTTAGCCTTACTACCTAAGGATAGCCAAATTTAGCACTTTCATGTTGTGGAATATAATCAGCAGGCCCCTTGTGGGAAGTAAGCATTTGTCATTTTCCTCTCTATAGCCCAGTTATAACATCTGTTATTCAGATATTGATATTCTTAATCTTTATTCCCAACATCAGACTTCAAAACCAACCTGAGTTGGCCCCAACAACCAGTCTGCAGTTTGTCTTCTAAAGGCTGAGTTAACTCGATAGATGAAAACTGACAGAAAAGGGACCTGAGAAGCTTCTCTGTCTGACTTGTTTTATCCCTCGAGGCAGATCAGGGGGAGGGGTGTGTGTGTGTATGTGTGTGTGTGTGTGTGTGTGTGTGTGTGTGTGTGTGTTTGTGTTAGCTGGTGTCAACGGGGAATGCTGTTTGTTGCTACACCAACACCAAACGAGCATCCTTTGGGCAAACAGGTCATGTGATCGCTTCGGGGAAAGGCCCAGAACAAAGCAGGGTTATTTTTGTTTATCTGTATGTTGACTGTTTGTTCTGCTGGTTTCCAGGCAGTGGAGGAGCTGCTGGAGTCCTTGGAGCTGGAGAAGAGCAGCTACCACATGGGACTGAGCAGGGTGAGTGGAGTTGCACACATGCCCATGCACACTCTTCTGATTATACTTAGAGGGACTGTTACCATAATGCTGTAACTTCTCAGATATTGACCAGAGCTTATATTAACCTCACTAACTGCAGAGGGACACCCTTATTTGAAACAGGTGTATATTAGAAAAAGGCCTTGTTACTGTAAGTATGTTTTTATCATATATGTGTAAGACATCTCCCATTGTCTTATACTGCTGTGCTTTAGGGCTGTCCCGAATACCATTTTTTAACTTTCGGACCTTCGGCAGAATTTATAACAAATATTTGATTATTTTTTTGCGCGGGGGGGTGTGACTCCGGGGTTTTTTCGGACCTAATTGTATTGCGGAGTTTTGCACAGCGGCAACCGGATCTTTGCTCTCAAACCACAAAAAAGTGTGATGGCACAACAGTCTCCTTCAGTACATTATTCTATGCTTTCTTTTGATTTTCACATTGGCTAGTCATCCTGTTTAATTTGTCTTCTGATTAAATCGGAACCGCTGAAACAAGTTGTAGGAAGCCTCTGCAAGTAATTGGTTGCTGGCAGACACTCTGTGCTGCAACGAAATGGTTAATCAGCAGTGCTGTGCACTGTAGAGCTGATGTGCTGCTGGTTCTGCCGGCCTGAATAGAATATAATGTCTATATCCTTACTGTTGTGTACAGCCTTTATAGACTGAGCTGAGTAGTGATGCGCGGGTCGACCCGTAACCCGCGGGACCAGCAAATGGACCTGCAGGTCGGGAAGGAGTGATCGTCTGTTAAATCGGTCTGTAAATGATATTTTGACATTATTATTATAATCTATTAATCTATAATCTATTACTGTCATGGCATCCGAAGGTACTGATGCGTTGAGCAGGAGACAGTCCACGGTTGTTTTCAAAACACACTTGTGTCACGCTCTCCAAAAGAAACTTGTTGAAACTTTAAACAATAATTTATTGTACAAAAAGGGGGAAACATACATTGACAAAAACGGTTCCATAATTCATATTAAATTCAAAAGATAATGAAAAAACAGCTACAAGTTAGAGGGAATAGTGATAAAGTGGTAAAACTTGGCATTGATCCACAGCCTCAGATGGATGCGCTCAAGCGTGCCGTGCGCACAAGCTCCATTGGTAGGCGATACTATATTTTCACATTTTTAACAATGCAATTTAAAAGTTTTGATTTTTATTGATAACCTACATTCACCAACAATGAAAAGATTACATTTAGCATCAAAAAAATATGTAAAAAAAACCAAAGTAAATAAAAAAACGAATATCGAATACCAAATTTTCATAATGAATACCTAGCCATAGAAACGAATATTCAAATATCCGAATATTTGGGTACAGCCCTACTGTGCTTTTAATTTTCTGGTGATGCTCTTTGCTGCGATCATAAACTCAACACTTCCCCCATAATACTAATTCATGGCTTACAAGTCATATTTTCTTTGCCACCTTAACGTTCTGTTTTGAGATACTTCCTGCACAGACAGCATCTCCAAGAATATGATACCTCACTTAGCTGTTGATTTTAATGTCAAACATGTTCAGGAAGCGTTGAGTTTCAGTCAGTATGTTTACATGACCTTAGAGAAATTTATTGTGTAAGTCCGACTAAAACCCAACTTTTAAAATGCATGTAAACATGTTAGTGCAACTGATATCATATTAAAACGAATTTCTCAAAGTCGGAATAACACACCCAGATAATGTGATAGGGAGTCGAATTACTCCTGCATATACTGTATGCAGTCAATAGGACCCAAACTGGCCTGGGCGCTCTGCGCATTTGTGCCACAATTTCTGCCCCGGGCTGTGACCCATAAGTCGAATTGCCTTAAATGCGTAACAGAAGAAGAAGCTGGTCACAACGTGGCGAAATTTACATCCAGAGCCGTGCATTAGTGGACAGACAAAATGTACAAAGCTGTAAAGTTGTCCACCATTTACCAATTTGCAGCTAGCTAACCATAGCAATATTTGTCGATTGTTTCTTTCAATTAAATGGCCTAGTCAAGCTATTTCCGTAGCTTGACCTGACTGTGCATGTAAACAAACAAAAAACAAGCAACATAGAAGCCACTGGAAATAATATCTGCATTAACCATAAACCCAAGTCTTTTCCCCACACAACGTCAACTACTACCCTAGTTGAATAATTTATTGAACCTTAAACTTCAACTGTAGATGTTGTCGAAAATTGGCACCAGTGCATACATACTCACAGCTCAGGTACAAATTCTGTCCTTAAATTTACAACAAACCATTTATAGGAATGGCCATCCCCCCCAAAGTTTTTGTTTTTTTTATCCCTCCACATCAGCAATAGCTGTGGCCAGAGGCATTATGTTTTCAACTTGTCCATCTGTCTGTCTCTCCATCCCTCCATCCCTCCATCCATCCGTCTCATTCTTGTGAACACGAATATCAAAAACACCTCAAAATAATTTCTTCAAATTTAGCACAAATGTCCACTTGGACTCAGTTATTAACTCATTCGTTTTTGGTGGTCAAAGGTCAAGATTACTGTGACCTTGTCTGTCTCATTCTCATGAAGGTGATATCTCAAGAAGGCCTTGAGGGAATTCCTTCAAATTCGGCACAAAAGTTCACTTGGACTTACTAATGAACTGATTAGACTTTGGTGGTCAGTGGTCAAGGTCACAGTGACCTTGCATCTCTTTTTTTTGTGTGTGAGCATGATATCTCAAGAACACTGTGAGAGAATTTCTTCAAATTTGAATTTCTTCAAATTTGACACAAAGTCCACTTGGACTGAAGAATACTGAAGACTGATAAGAATGTTATAGTCAAAGGTCAAGGTCATGGGCATCCTGGCCTGACCAGACATTTTTTGACAGTTGCTTCTTTTGCCATCAAGGAGAAAGGCTTCAAGTCCCAGCTTCTTTTCTCTCAGAGACATTTTCAATTAAAAGTGCTATCTACAACATTAGCTACTAGATACCGGTTATTTTGTGTGGTAGTTTAAAGAATTATGTAACATAACCTAAGGTAATCTTCGGATATGGCTAGCTAGCTTTAGCTAACCTTGTCATTGGAAAGAGTTCCACCCTTCTCTGTTTTATCACTCATCATATTTGAGAGGAAAAGAGGCTACTGATTTAAGCTGCAGGCAAGGATTTTTTTATTTTTTTTTTTTTGTTACATCAATTGGGTAAATTCCATTACTTTATTCACCCTTGATTTCTGGTATCAGCCCATTGTAACATTATTCTCAAGTCCAGTTCTCATTCTCACACTCTGTTTATCATGAAATGCCTCACAAAATGACAGAGCTCACATGACTATCATTACCTAACCGTTATTAATAGGTTTATTGACAGGGTTGAGCCATTTCGAGGTCAGTGTGAGTTTGCTGGGACTATTTAACAGCTCAGTTTTGGATGTTAGCCACTGCCTCTGTGTTAGCTTGTTCTAATTGGGCAGACGTTAAACTGATTATTCACCCTGGAGGAAGGCGGTTCTTGAGATGGTCCTTCAGCACCTAGTTCACATTACACGATTTTCACCACGATGTTGACGTCGCAGAGGATCTTGAGAGCCACCCTGAGTTGGAGGTGAGTTGGCAGCTAGTCTGCCACGACGAGTCCTCATGTGTGAACAAACCTACAAGAAAGTTGCCCCCTTGTCTGAGACTGGGACTGGATATCTGGCATGCTAGAAAATGGAGAAGTATGACATGACTGACAAAGAGCATCAGCCAATGAGAGGCAGGATACATCCCACATCAGCACTCAGGAGGACGGAAGAAATGTGAGGACGACAAGCCGGCAGGGTTACCACTTGCCAGGTCTGCTTATTAGCCACGACTTTGGGCTTGTTTCTAAAGTGGAGTTGCTTATTTGGGCTTGCTCTCTAAACGTCACCTTTCTCTATATATATATCCGTCTAATAAGTTATTTAAACACATGATAGTCGCTTCTTTTGGGCTTGTTTCCATAGCCCTGGTTGCTTGTTTCTCTCCCAAGATCTGACAACACTGACAAGCTGGCAGGCAACAACAACAGTGGCGGCGTCCACAGGATCACAGGGAGCCAAGGTGTTTGGACCCAGGCCCTGGAGGCAGATCTGATTCAAAACTGAGAGGAGTATCCATGCCTTTACGATGTGTCGTCTCCAAGTTTGGTGACATCGCCACGTTATCTGGGGCTCTGTCGACGAGGGCTTGGTGGAGAAATCTTGTGGTGTGCACACAGGTCGTAACGCAGTTGGCGAGACTCCCACTGACAGAAACACACATCGCCAGTCATGAACACTCAAAAGATTATCATAGTCTCTGCAACGCAAAATCAGGGTGAAAATTGTGTAATGTGAACTAGGCCTAACCTGTGCAATGGCAGCAACAGAGATTTTGCTGATCCTGCAGCGACTCAAGACTGTCTGGAATCAGACCTCGAGTGCTGGACCTCAGCTAAAACCATTAGTAAACTTAGCTTTAGCTTACCAGTCAAGAAGAAAAGTAGTGACCTCACTTGAAACTCCTTTACCGGACTCCAACAACGAAAGTTGAACCAGTGTCCATCCTGGTTTTGCTCCTCCTCTTGTCACTGAGCACTTGGAATTGGTACAGCAGTAAGCCAGGCGTACAGCATACATTTTGGGACATCCTCAGGTGTCAGGCTTCAGTGTCAGATCTTAGATGAAAAGGCATAAAGGAAAACCTCTGTCAGATGTCACACTAAACGGCCTCAGAAAAAAGTCGTCAGACAAAACAGTCTCAGAAAAAAAAGCCATCAGACCAAAAGGCGTCAGAAAAAAAGTCGTCAGACAAACGGACTCAGAAAAAAGTCATTGGATCAAAAGGTGTCAGAAAAAAAGTCGTCAGACTGAACAGTCTCAGAAAAAAATTCATGGGATCAAAAGGTGTCAGGAAAAAAGACGTCAGACCAAAAGGCACTGAAAAATCTGCCTCAGAAAAATCAGTCTCATATAAAAACGGACTGTTGGACGAGGGAGGTTGTTGTTGTTGCTGTGGTGGCGGCGGCGGCGATATAGCTAGAGATGTTATTCAGAGGATATGTGGAGTTTTTATAGTATTTAGAGTGTTATAATGACGGGGGAAACCCTGCCTTCACCTCCCAAATGACAGCTGTAGTTTTAAAGCTTTGATCTGGGCTTTTAGGCGAGGGATCCTCCAGACAGGGACTGTTTTCAGTGACTGAAATACAGTGGCGAGGAAAAAAAGGTCGTGTCATTGAACCGCTGTTTTGCCCTCCAGCTGCACGGGTCATGTCACTGAAAACTATGAATGATCTTTGTGATCTCTGAACAGTTTATCCATAAATTTGCTGATATTTCCTTTAAAACCAATGCCAGTATTGGTGAAACCTCCGTATTTCTTATGCTAGGAGCATGGCCGGTGTTATGCCGAGATCTGCATGCCTGCCGAGAACTGCATGCACCTCGTGGGAGCATGCGCACAGCTGAAAGGAAAGCTACTGTCTTGATTTTTAAGAAAACATACTGTTTAAAAACGAAATAATCTTCTTTGTCAGGTTCATCAGTGATGATCACTGATCTCAAGTCTAGTTTTTTAATGTTTAGCGTCATCAATGTTTCATTAGAATCGGTAACGTTTCCTCGATTGGTCTGAATAGTCTGCTTGATTAATCTCTCATTATTTCTTAATGCCAACTGTAACGCCCGCCAATATAATAATGCCCACAAACGTAATAAACCACAAACGTGATAAAAATCTGCAGCATTTAATGTAATAAACCCACAAATGTAATGAATTTTCCACATACCTAATAGCCGCTGCCTACTACAAACCTAACATGCGATTTCCCATAAATGTAGTAACTATTGCGTTTGCAGGGATTTATCACGTTTGTGGGGAAGTGAAAATCTTTATTGTAATAACTTCCCACAAATGTAATAATATAATGAATAATGGTCGTTGTGGTTGTTTGTTTGTTTGTCTATACACCTTCTACTACTACTGACCGTGGGTGCAAAATCCAGCTGCTGACTCTCCACTCCGCTATCACACAACGGATCCCCCGGCGCTACCAGGGGGTGGCCAGCCAGTTAGTCCACTTCCAACATGAAGCAGTCTGTGCATTTCTCTCTCACTGTGCCGGCACGGACTGTGAGGACAGTAGCGTTTATCTCATTGACGGGAAATCACATCCATCAGCTATATGTGATGTACATGCCTTTATTTGGATAGCACATCCTGGTATTCCCCACACATAAAGCCTATTGACAGCGTAATGCGCTCTGGCTGCACATGTATATTAAGCATTAATCCATTCTTGCAGCACATCTACAGAAAGTATTTTGTTAGAGACAAACCATCCATCTGTCTGTCATCTCACCTGTACTAACGTTTTGCCTAGCCTTGACCAGCAAATTCATCCGCTTGTAACAATTTGCCAACAACAGAAACTGAGGCTTATGTCACAACGCTACTTTTACAGGTCACAGGTCACGGGAGGCACAGGTTCACGGTGCCAAGCTGAAACCCCTGATATAACATAACCCCAAAAAACTTAACTCTTTTTGCTTTCAAAATGCAGCAATAAATTGTATAAAAACTAAAAGGACTCGTATGGTTAGTTTAACTCAACAACTTTAGTGTAATTCAAATAAACACAAGAAGTTTGTGCTCTAAAAATAAATAAATAAATAAATAAAAAAAAAGGATCAGCACTCAGTGAATAACCTCCTAAGCCCTACGACAAGCTATTATGGCAAGGCTTAACTATACAGACCAGTGAGCAGTGATAACTAACATGTCTTTGGGGTCATCGGGTGGGAACCTCCTTTCACCGGTGTTTCGTCTAGTTGGTCCCACGACACCTCCAGGAGGCTAGACAGTGATCTCTGGCGTCCCAGAGACACTCCCCTAATGCCAGGTCTCACTGCTCCCCACACTAACCGAACAACCTCCTTTACCTTACCTATACTACCACAGAGGAGGTAGACCCAGGGAAGAAAGCCTTGTTGGGCTATCACACTCCCCCGCCGGGTTAGGCTGTACAGTCTACCTCCCCAAGACGAGCCCTCACAACAATGACACCTCCAGGAGGCTAGACAGTGATCTCAGCCCAAACAGCACTGCCACCTTCAACCAAACCCAGGCTCCGTTTATGTGAGCTCCAGGCAGAAGCAATGCTGATACTACCTTTACTAGCACATTCACCATACTCTATTTCACACGCTACATAGCATAACTACAATGTAAGCTAAAGTTAAAGGAGATAAATGAACTCACAGGATCAGCAAACACACTCACTTTGCAGCATGGTCTCAAACAAAATGGATTCAGATAGGCCACTCCCACACTTAAATAACCTTCCTCTTCCTGGATTTCCTCCTTACTTACGCATGGCTTTCTCAGCCCAAACAGCACTGCCATCTTCAACCAAACCCAGGCTCCATACATGCGAGCTCCAGGCAGAAGCAATGCTGATACTAGCTTTCCTGTCACATTCACCACACTCTATTTCACACACTACATAGCATAACTACAATATAAGCTAAAGTTAAAGGAGCTAAATGAACTTACAGGATCAGCAAGCACACTCACCTTGCCGCATGGCCTCAAACAAAATGGATTCCAATAGGCCACTCCCACACTTAAATACTTCCTCTTCCTGGATTTCTCCTGACAGGAAGTGGATCTCTCCACCTGATCTCAAGGAGTTATGTGCCCTGCTTAGTAGTTCCCCCTGCTGGCCCCCAGCTGACATTATTTCTTCTGTAATAGATAAACTGGCTGCATTTAATTGCTTCATCTGACATTTCCCTCACTGTCTTCCTAAATTAAATCAAACTCAAATTAACACGCATCCGGCCCGGATGATTCACTCAATTAACACAGCGTGTCACGCTGATACAGAAAACACATAACCCCCACTGTGCATTTACTGCTTGTTTATTAATTGCAGTCACGTTTTAGTGTGTGACATCCTGCTTGTGTGTGCATGCACCTTGAATATCATATGTAAGGCTATTTCATAACTAAAATGGTGGTGAAAATATTTAACTTTGCTAGACGGCATTTCTCTGAGCCATTCGTTAAAAGGAAGTAATTTATTTGCTGTGGAAAGAAGACAACATAATGCAGAATTATAGGTTAAACAATCTTTGCTTCCTTTAATTTAGTTTGGATAACAGTAGTAGCCTAATAGTAGCTGCAGCAGCAACAGCGTTAGTTGCCAACAGCTGTCTTGTTTTTATTTCTTTATTACCTCTGCCAAGGAGGTTATGTTTTCGTTGGCATTGGTCTGTTTGTCTGTTTGTTTGTCTGCAAAATAACTTGAACGGATTTTGATGAAATTTTCAGGAAAGGTTGATAATGGGACAAGGAACAGATGATAAAATTTTGGTGGCGATTGGTTGAAGCGAAGTGGATAAAATAATAAAATGCCGGGAAATCCGAGCTGCTTGGCGGAGATCTGCACTCTCCGAGTGCTTTTCTAGTTACAGATATGCAACATTATTTGGCCATGGTGATCGCCACTTGCTGTTGGTTTGCAGGACTTCTGTTTTTCTGCTGATGTTGTTTTTTTTATCTGTGTACACTGTCTTGGTTCGTCGTGTCAGAGGTAGTGAGTTTTTGAGTATAGACATTTGTTTGTTTTTGCATCTTCAGTACCAAGGACAGCGCTTAAAGTGATTTTGTTATAACCGCTGCCTGTAACAGGCTCAGGGACATCTTCAGCACCAAGGACAGTGCTCAAACTACGGTAGTTCTTGTCTGCAGTTGTCATGAGGTGAATTCTACTGTTGGCCTCCTTATGGAAAAAATGTAATAAAATTTACATTTGTTAGAACTTCTTAAGGTTTTATTTGTGTGTAGCTTATGGCAGTCAGTCGGCAGCCTAGTGAGTGGCGATGTGCGATGCGCCATACAGCAGGAAAAAAAAATACAATGATGTCACTCATTCATTCAGTTGGCAGCCCCCCCCTACTTAAAACATCTTCCCGTGTGTGGGGAATACCAGGATGTGTTATCCAAATAAGGGCATGTACGTCACATATAGCAGATGATGTGATTTTCCGTCGATGAGATAAATGCAACTGTCCTCACAGTCCATGCATAGAGACATTGCAACTGTTTAGTGGTACCGCTAATCTGTGTTTACTGAAAGGGGAAAGTTGCCTGGTCCCCCCTGAAATGTAACTTTACTGCGGAGCGGAGAGTCAGCAGCTGGATTTTACACCCATGGTCAGTAGTAGTAGTAGGTGTATAGGCAAACAAACAAACAACAACCACAACCACCATTATTCATTGTATTATTACATTTGTGGGAAGTTATTACAATAAAGATTTTCACTTCCCCACAAACATAATAAATTCCTGCAAACATAATAGTTATTACATTTGTGGGAAATTACGTGTTACATTTGTAGTAGGCAGCAGCTATTAGGTTTGTGGAAAATTATTCATTTGTGGGTTTATTACATTAAATGCTGCAGATTTTTATTACATTTATGGTTTGTGGACAGTTATTACTTTGGCAAGTGTTACAACCAACTCTTCACTATTTTGTGTGTGGCTGCATTTTTAAGCATGGGATTTCAGATAGCTCTACGAAAACAAGGTTTTTAAATGCGGAAAATTAATGTAGGGAGTCATTCGAACTGTCAAGGCCCATCAAATAAAGTACGCTATGTGCTGATAAAGCCATGATGGTGTTCCTATCAAACGTTTGATTTGAAGTTTCATGAGGGTGTTAAGTGGTGCATGCATTTTTCGGCAGAACTGATTGCTGCTGCCGAATAATGCATCCCCTGTTATTTATGCTTAGGTCATTATTAAATGAATGAAATTCACACTGTTGAGCCAAAAGGACCCAGAATATGATCTGGGAAAACCATTTGATTCACAGACCTCCTGAAATATAATTACAGCCTGCATGCATTATTCGGCAGAGCTGAGTTTGGACCTGCCGAGATTTGCATGCCCAGGTTTTTTTTTTTTAGCCAGAGACATTGTTACATGTATGAAATTCATGTTCATAAGCTAAAACAGACCAAAAATATAATGTAGGTAACACTATTTCACCCTTAAGTGTCTGCAGTTAAACACAAGAGGGGGATGGTTTGACGTGCGTTTTTATATGAGACTTTTCTGATTTTTCTGAGGCTGTTTAGTCTGACAACTTTTTTTCTGAGGCCTTTTGGTTCGATGACTTTTTTTCTGAGGCCGTTTAGTGTGACGTCTGACAGAAGTTTTCCTGAGACCTTATGCCTTTTCATCTAAGGTCTGACGCTGAAGCCTGACACCTAAGGATGCCATACAGGCACTTACCGTCAAACTTAACCCATTTTTTTCTTCATTAAATGGCAATTGACTCTTGATCGCTGAACACACCGAGACACCATATGACATCAGTATTGTTATACTATTGGCTCACAAGCCTTGTCAGAAAGGGTAGCCAAACATTTGACATCTTACACAAATATAAGTAAAACATTCATTTTAGACCCAACATTTTTTTTAAAATAATCAATTCATTGTCATGATTTTTATTTATTTATTTTTTATTATGAAAAGCATTTTATTGTACCCCTTTTTAAAATCTCTGTGGATGTATTATTTTTTAAAAATGGTCTGTCTTTATAAAAATCTTATTAATTAGACCTTCAAACAGACAATTAGATTTCCGTCTTCCTTTCTGTTCACTGCTTCCCTAGCAAAAGGTGTGGTGGGCATCAAGAAGTCAGTGCTGTTTTGTTCCTCTGCCGTGGCGAGTCTTCACACTTCCATTCTCACCTTCAGTAGTCCTGGTGTGTTTTGTTCTTAATCTTTTTCTTTTTATGGGGAGGAGCTGATCGTTGTGGTTCTCTGTGTCTGTGACCCTTGCCAAGCAGCAGTCAGACACTGCCAGACTCCAACTCTTTGAGATAAAAAAACAGCTAATCACAAGGAAAAAGACAGGCTGATGGTTTTGTTAATTAGATCTGTGAATGTCTGTGGAATAAAGAGCAGTGAGCGCCTTGAGCTGTCAATTAGAGAGGCTTCTTGGCAGATATTGCAGGGAGTTTAACCTTGCCTTAGTGTTGGTGTGTGTCAGTCTATACTTGGCCCACTACTTTTCCCAAGTTCAGAAAAAGTTTCAAATCAGAACTTTTTTTTTTGCTCTGTGCTGTTCATATCACTAATATTACTAATACCTCTTGTTTCACATTATTTTTACTGGCAGACGAGACACACATAGGTCCAGCCAACCCACACTGAAGGCAAAGTGCCACCAACCCACACATTGGGCCACTTACTCCAACTAATTATACTGTGTACTTCATACAGCGTGGGAATCATTTTGAATAATGAATAAATAAGCTACATCAAAGTGGAGAGTACCATATGATTAATACACTAGCATAGTGTTTAGTGATATTGCATCAGTCACATCTTCTCATACAATAGGTACCTGCCATGTTTGTCTGGCAGTTGAAACCATATACTGTATTATGCAGATGTTTTTAAAAAGTGGACAATATGTAAATGATTTACTTTTTACTTAAAAAAAAAAAAGTCATATCACATAAGTCAGATAGAAACCTCGCAAATATAAATATTCAGAAGAAAGAAAGCAACAGCATAATCATGAGGATGAATGCAGTTACAATTAGGGTTAGGCAAGTCTGGCTTGTTTTGCAGTTTAGATTTACAACACTCAACAGTGTATACCTGAGTTTTGTTGTGGGAATGATTAGCATGCAAAATAAAAGTGTCATCTATGACACATGAAGTGTAGACTGTGCAGGTGGCTGCATCTTCTCCAAGCTGGCAGATGACCCCCCTCTTACTGCCAAACTGCCCCTGTGGTTCACTGCCAACTTGTATGTGGCTCTCTGCCTGATATCATTAAACCATCCCAGTGCTGACAAATAGGTCTCCAATGAGCACAGCAGTTCATGTTAGCCAGATGTGTTATCTCCTCCCAGGCTAGTTTGACATCATCTGCCCACAGCAGTCATTTGTTATTCACTGACTGTAATTTATACAACAAAATACCCAGCCTCCTTACTAGGCATAACAAGAGTGCCAGTATGTCACCTGAGTTTCTATACTGACAATTCTTTCTTTAGAAAATATATAAAACATTCCTGCCAGATACATTTTTGAAATAAATTACGTAAGTAGATGTTCTCAAATGTTTAATTCAATTTAAGTTTATGTATAAAGCCCAATACCACAAATACGAATTTGCCTCAGAGGGCTTTACAGCATACTACATCTCTCTGTCCTTGGACCCTTACAGTGGATAAGGAAAAACTCTCCAGGAAAAGAAAATGGTAGAATCCTCATGAAGAGCAACTGAGCAGGGATCCCTCTTCCATGATGGACGATGGATGTGCAATGGAGGTCATGTGGACAAAACAGATCAACATAATAAATGTATGAGAGGGACTATGCAAGAAACATCTCCCGGATGCACTGGGACGCATCCTGAGTGATGTATCCTGGGGTCATTGGGTGTTTCAGGTCTCGCAACATCAGACACCCTCACCCAGACGACTCAGCCGGGGTGATCAGGCCCCGATTTGTGCCCCAGCAGCAATCCACGGGTCAGCCCTCTTAATCCAAAGGCACGTTGTGGCTTTCTCTGCGGCTTCACTTGCAGATTGGATTGCCCTCTTCTTGGCTGCCCCTGTGACACCCAGTCGGCCGAGGACTTTGCAGAGTGAACATCCTGCAAAGCCTCTACAGCCAACTTCTATGGGCTCGTAGAATGTCCTCCAGCCCCTGCCCCTGCACTCCTCCACCAGTTCCTGGTACTTTGTGCATTTCCTCTCATTGGCTTCCTCAATCTGCTCTTTCCAGGGCACCATGAGCATGATCAGATGTTTTGAAGCCTCAGAGGTGATGATCATGTCAGGGCCTGAGGGATGTTGTTGCGATGTGCTGGGGGAACTTCAGCTGCTTTCCCAGGACGACCTGCAGCTGCCAATCAGGGGCTGTGTGGAGGAGGCCTGTTGTTGTCTGTGGACGTGCTCAGGGTTTCTCTCCAGCTTTGATGAAGGGGATTGCTCTCTTAGGATATGATGGTGTTTGCTGGAGCTGATGGCTAAGGCTATGCTCTCAGCAACTGCTTTGAGCACGTGGTCATGGCGCCAATGATAGCAGCCATCAGCCAGGTCCTTTGGGCAGTTGCTGAGGAGGTGTTCTAAGGAGCCTCTTCGGGAGCAAAGGAGGAAGGAAGGTGTCTCACTCTTCTCCCAGACATGGAGGTATGCTGGGCTTGGCAGGGCATCATAAACTGCTTGCACAAGGAACAGGACGCAATGGAAGTCTGCCTGCATGATGTTAGACCAGGTGACCTTGCGCTGCAACGTGCTCTCCCACCTTGTACACGCCCCATGCAGCCAGTGTCCCACTGCCCTGCTCACTCGCTTATCCTCCACACCTGCCAGGACCTCTTCCTGGAGTAGCTGGTGTCTCTCCTTGCCCCACGCCTTGCTGACCTGGGTCTTTGGGAAGTAGCCCAAGCCTGCTCTTCCTGTTGCTAAGGCCCCCACCAGTGCCTTTTGCTTTAAGCGTGACTCTGCCACCTCCACTGCCTTCTCTGCCTTCCATTTCCTTCCTGTCCTCACCTCAATGCCAGCTGATGACACCTTACAGTCACTGGAATTCCTGTACTGTCAGGCTTCTTTTGTGTGTGCCACCATGAACTCTTCCGTGAGACCGCTGAAGGGTAGCTGCAGGGTGTTACTCGTCCCATACAGTGCTGCAGACAGGGAGAGATGCGCCGCAAACAGTAATGACAATAGCTACAATAACGTTAATTTCAGTAATAATAAATAAATAAATAATTTTGGTAGTATATATATGTATATATTAATATATGATAGTATATGTATACGACAATAATAATCATATGTGTATGTGTATAAAATAGTCGGAGTATGACTAATAATAATAGCAGTAGTAGTAGGCAACAGGTAGGAGCACAGCAGCAGGGCAACCACAACAGTAGATCCAGATGTAGCTGTGATTCGAGGATGAATCCATGTTGAATGTCTTAATGCAAGAAGCTACAGGAGTAAGAAGAATAAGATAACTTTAAAAAAGACTAAAAGGAAATTCAAATAAATGGCAATGACAATATTGACAAACCGTAAGTGCTAATATCATTGGCAACTGGACTTGCTTGCGTTTCTTGAAGACGTTTCGCCTCTCATCCAAGAAGCTTCTTCAGTTCTGAATGACTGGTACGATGTTGCAGGCTATAAGCCCTGTGTAGGTGGGAACCCTTGCAGAGTCGTAGGGGTCACGTGAGCTCTTAGTTTCAGAGTTGTCGACTTGCATGGTGGCCAGGTGAGTCAACGACTCACATTGTGAGTCACATTGTGACAACTCTGAAACTAAGAGCTCACATGTGACCCCTACGACTCTGCAAGGGTTCCCAGCCACACAGGGTATCGCCTGCAACTTCATACCAGTCATTTAGAAATGAAGAAGCTTCTTGGATGAGAGAAGCGAATCGTCTTCAAGAAACCCAAGCAAGCCCAGTTGCCTACGATATTAGAACTTACGATTACCATGACCTGGATGACTGAGAATCTTCACCGACAATATTGACAACATTTTTATTTAAATCAGGAATCTGATAGCGGAAGAAGTAAACAGAATTACAAATTTAACATTTGATACTCAGCCCTTTCCATTACTAGGTGAAATCCTATTATCCTGGACAGAAACACTGTATTAGCAATGATGACGTGAGATTTTAAAATATAAAATAGCTCAAAATGTACAGACTGAACTGCATCTCTATCCATGCCTCCTGCAAGAGAGTCAGGTGAATGCTTGCATTTAATTTTACCTTTTGAAGGTTAAAATTAAATGCATACATACAATAACACAGTTTTTCTTGAGGACAATCTAAACAAATTAAAGGGAACCTCTGCACAGTGTGTTTTATAAAGTGGCAGTGCAGTTGCTATATGGGCTATCAGCCTCCTCTTCGGAGAAACATTTATGGTGGGAATGCTCCAAGCCAAGCCAGCCTCACTTCACCTGCTGATAATTATATTCCTCCTAATCTAGTTTTTCCAACAGCAACACAGGTGGACCACACACCTCTGGCTGCTGCTTTACCAGCATTTCAGTTATCGAAAGCCTCTGGATTAACTTAGTGCATCATACCCTTGAGTCATTAAACACAACCCCTAGCCTTCCTCATAGTTCTAATATGAGATATTGGACTCCCACTCATTCATGCTATAGAAAGATCATATTTAGAGCATTTCTCATCCTAGCTAGTCATTATAGTTGAAAAAGTAGGGTCAGGCCCCAATCACACAGAAAGTGTTTTAGCAGCTGGAGGCAGCTTTTTGTTATTGATTTTAATGAGAATGAAGTTTTTTGCTTGCTGTTTTTGTGTTGCTACGCGCCTTGCGTTTCTGTGCTCTAGGTGCCTGGTCTTCTTGCCAAAGCACTCTGAACTCCTTGAGTTGAAAAAACTTCAACTCAGAGTGGAAAAGCTCCCCACGTCATCTTCTCTTTTATCCCATTGTTCAGTCATATTATTTGAAAAGCAGGCCTTCGCCTTCGTGGTCATGACAACAAGTTTACAATTGGTAAACAATGGAGGAGAAACTGGTGGTGCTCAGTTGCTTGGCAGGACCAATGGACTCCCTGTAGTTAGTATTCATTTTTGTTCAGCTCGACCAGACGATAGACAAAAGGTTGTCGAACTGCCCCTGAGTCATCCTAAAATATGGCTGGAAACGGCCATCATAGAGGCGAAGCTCCTGGACCAACTGGTGGTACTTCCTGTGATCCACCCTCTTCTTTAGGGTTTCATGGACCCACACAGATCTCTTTTTCCCTGTGCCCAACAAACTATTTGCTGACAGCCTCTCACCCTCAGCCAGAGCTAGAGCAAGTACCCTCTGCCTGTCCATTTTAGGAACTAGCTACTAATTACTGTGAAATCAATTAAAATAAATAAATAAATAAATAAATAAAAATAAACAGTAGATTGATTACCCGAAAAGGTTAGGGTATGGAGGTGATGGGGTGGTTGTCTGGCAACAATAAAAAGGCACAACAAGTGTTTTTTTTTTTTGTTTTTTTTTTTACAAGTGGCATTTAATTAAAAAAAAAAGCAGGTGCAGTGCGATGCAGGTGTGATGGGGCCTTAGAAATTGTTTTACTAATCCTACACCCTAGTCACACTGTACAATAGGAGCAGTCGTCACAGAGTATCTACAAAATGCCAACAGTTCATTTTTGCTGGTAGAAGCATTTTCTTCAAAAAATCTGTTTCAGTGCACCACCAAGGATGAAACTAGCAGGAGCCATTCATTTTGAAATGCTTTTATATACAAGAACATTTTTCCTAAGACATGTCATCAGAGAAAACAAATCTATGATGCCATCAGACATCAACAAGAGATTTATCTTTTTTCTAAACAACACATGGGCCTGCAGACGACTGTGCTATTTTCAGTTTCATTTGATATTCAGGGCTGACAGACAGTAATGTTCACCTTTAATAGCATTGCAACAGCAGGACTATGACACACAGGTAAGGTAGGTACCCATGTAATAACTCTTTTTAAGGGGCATGAACATGCTTCTAGTGACTCTAAGCATCGCTGAACTCCCTGACTTTCCTGGCAGAGCTGGTTAGCTGGTTAGCTCTGCCAGGATATACACTGACCTGTGGTCGGTCAGTGTGCCCTGTGTCACCACACCTTCCCCCCTCATCACACACTTCAGTATGTGAACAGGTTACTGGATGGGAAGGTCCTGCAAACAGAGAGCCCATAACTGGACGGACGGTTAAGAGTTGACGGGATGATCTTAACTATGTGCAGTTATTTTGGTGAAAGTAACTCAAAAGTAGTCAAATTAATAACACATTACTCTACAGAGACACTAATATTACTTTCAAATGAAAGTAACTGGTAATATGTAATATATTACATTTTAAAAGTACCTTCCCAACACAGTGCTAACCACTATGTGACTGGGATGACCGCTGTGTGATTGCCAGTATGTGCCTTAGTTTGTTTTGATGTTTTCTGTTCAAGTTTTTACCTCACCTCACCACAGCAAAGACTGCTCTTATAAACGTCTTCAGTGACATCCCCTGAAACGCAGACAGTGGCAGAATTTCTGTCTTAGTATTGCTGGATCTCTGTACTGCATTTGACAAGGTCGACCACAAAATATTACTGGAACGACTGGAAAATAAGGAGGGACTTTCTGGCGTACTTAACTGGTTTGAATCTTACAAAAATCTTACAAAAAAGACAGGGACTACTTTGTGTCTATATGTAATTATACATCTGAGTGGACAAAAATAACAGTCAGAGTTCCCCAAGGCTCCATTAGGGGGCCTCTTCTGTTTAACATCTACATGTTTCCACTGTCTCACATTATGAAAAACCACAAAATATGTTAATACAGTTGCAGACAACACACAAATTTACATAACTGTATCACCAGGGAACTATGGTCCAATACAAGCTCTGGCTAAATGCATTGAACAAATCAACAATTGGATCTGCCACAATTTTCTCCAATTAAACAAAGACAAAACTGAGGTAATAGTATTTGGAGCAAAGGAAGAATGATCAGAAGTCAGCACTTAGATTTGAATAGCAATGTTAAAAACCGCAGACCAAGCCAGAAATCTTGGTGTAGTCATGGAATCAGACCTAAAATTCAATAGTCACATTAAGAAGGTAACAAAGACAGCATACTGTCATCTTAAGAATATTTCAAGGACTTACAGGACTTATGTCTCAGCTGGATTTGGAAAAAAACTTTTCCATGCATTTATCTTCAGCAGGCTTGACTACTGCAACAGTGTCTTTACACGTCTCCCTAAAAATCATTCAGACAGCTGCAGCTTATTCAGAACACTACTGCTCGACTCCGATCTAAGATCAAGAATGTGGATTACATCACTCTAGTTCTGAGGTCTTTACACTGACTTCCTGTCTCTCAGAGAATCCATTTAAAATACTACTGTTGGTTTATAAAGCACTGTAAGGTTTAGGGCCAAAATACATTTCTGATCTTCTACTACACTATGAACCATCCATACCTCTTGATCTTCTGGGTCGGTCTGCTTTGTGCCCCCATAGTCAATTCAATTTCAATTTTATTTATATCACAAATCACAATTTGCCTCACAGGGCTTTACAGCATACGACATCCCTCTGTCCTTAAGACCCTCACAGCGGATAAGGAAAAACTCCCCAAAAAAATCCCTTTAACGGGGAAAAAAAAAACGGTAGAAACCTCAGGAAGAGCAACTGAGGAGGGATCCCTCTTCCAGGATGGACAGACGTGCAATAGATGTCACACAGAACAGATCAACATAATAAATTAACAGTAATCCATATGACACAGAGAGAGAGAGAGAGAGAGAGAGTTTTAATGTCTTTGGCAATATTGTTAATCTACAGTCATGCCAATAAAGATTATTGAATTGAATTGAGAGAGAGAGAGATGCAGGTAATGACAGTATCTTACAACAACATTAATGAAAGTAATAATATTATAGTTATAGTTCTGGTTACTGCGGTACAATATGTTGAAAGTATGTATTAATACCTGGCAGTATACATGTGTGACAATAATCATATGTGTATAATAACAGAAGAAGTATGACTAATGACTAATGATGGCAGCAGCAGCAGGAGGCATCTGGCGGGACCACGGCAGCAGCACAACCACACACGCCACGCCTGTCCAGGCAATCACAGATATTAGTTAATCTGAGAGACAGTGGAGCACAAAGGCTCCGGAGAAGAAGCCGAGTTAGTGACATCCAGAATGGCCGGGTTAGCTAGATGCAGTAATAGGATACGAGAGAGAGAGAGAGAGAGAGAGAGAGAGAGAGAGAGAGAGGGAGAGAAGGGGCCCGGGGTATTATAGAGGGGTCCTCCGGCAGACTAGGCCTAAGTCAGCCTAACTAGGGGCTGGTACAGGACAAGCCTGAGCCAGCCCTAACTATAAGCTTTATCAAAGAGGAAAGTCTTAAGTCTAGTCTTAAATGTGGAGACGGTGTCTGCCTCCCGGACCGTAACAGGAAGATGATTCCACAGGAGAGGAGCCTGATAGCCGAAGGCTCTGGCTCCTGATCTACTTTTGGAGACTTTAGGGACCAAGAGTAACCCCATGCTCTCAGAGCGCAGTGTTCTGGTGGGATAATATGGCACTATGAGCTCTCTAAGATATGACAGAGCTTGACCATTTAGAGCTTTATAAGTTAACAGTAGGATTTTAAATTCAATTCTGGATTTTACAGGGAGCCAGTGCAGAGAAGCTAAAACAGGAGAGATATGATCGCGTTTCTTAGTTCCTGTTAGTACACGTGCTGCTGCATTCTGAATTAGCTGGAGAGTTTTTAAGGACTTACTAGAGCTACCTGATAATAGAGAGTTACAATAATCCAGCCTTGAGGTAACAAAAGCGTGGACCAATTTTTCTGCATCTTTTCGGGTCAGGATAGGCCTAATTTTCGCAATATTACGCAGATGAAAAAATGCAGTCCGTGAGGTTTGCTTTAAATGAGAATTAAAAGACAAATCCTGATCAAATGTTACTCCGAGGTTTCTTACGGTAGTGGCAGGGGCCACAGCAATGCCATCTAGAGAAACTATGTCATCAGATAAAGAATCTCTGAGTTGTTTGGGGCCAAGAACAATAACTTCAGTTTTGTCTGAATTTAACATCAGGAAATTGGTGCTCATCCAAGTTTTTATGTCTTTAAGGCAATTATGGAGTTTAGTTAATTGATTACTTTCTTCTGGCTTCATTGATAAATACAACTGAGTATCATCCGCATAACAATGGAAATTTATAGAGTGATTTCTAATGATGTTACCTAAAGGAAGCATATATAGAGTAAACAGGATTGGTCCGAGCACAGAACTCATGGAACTCCAAAACAAACTTTAGTACGTAAGGATGGTTCATTGTAACGCCAACAAATTGAAAACGATCAGATAAATAAGATTTAAATCAGCTTAGTGCTGAACCTTTTAAGCCAATTAAGTGATCCAGTCTCTGCAGTAGAATTTGATGGTCAATTGTGTCAAACGCACTAAGATCTAATAAAACAAGTACAGAGACAAGTCCTTTGTCTGAAGCAATCAGAAGGTCATTTGTAATTTTAACTAGAGCTGTCTCAGTGCTATGATGCACTCTAAATCCTGACTGAAATTCCTCAAATAAATTATTATCCTGGAGAAAATCACACAGCTGGTCTGCGACTACTTTCTCAAGGATCTTTGACATAAAGGGAAGATTAGATATTGGTCTATAATTGGCTAACACCTCTGGATCCAGGGTGGGCTTTTTTAGTAGAGGTTTAATTACAGCTACCTTAAAAGACTGTGGTACATAGCCTGTTAATAAGGATATATTGATCATATCTAATATATGAGTGTTAACTAAAGGAAAGACCTCCTTAAGTAGCCTAGTTGGGATGGGGTCTAAGAGACACGTTGATGATTTGGATGAAGAAATCACTGCAGTCAATTCTTGAAGAGAAATTGGGGAGAAGCAATCTAAATATATATTAGATTTTACAGCTGTGTTTGAGGTTAGATAGGTACTATCTGAGGGCAGGAGGTCATGAATTTTGCCTCTAATAGTTAGAATTTTGTCATTAAAAAAGCTCATAAAATCATTACTGCTAAGGGCTAAAGGAATACAAGGCTCAATAGAGCTTTGACTCTCAGTCAGCCTGGCTACAGTGCTGAAAAGAAACCTGGGGTTGTCAAAACCATACACAGGGAAACATCGTCAGTTTATGTGCACCATATATCTGAAACAAACTCCCAGAAACTATAGGCCCGCGGCAACTCTTAGGTCTTTCAAATCAAGCCTTAAGACTTCTTTTGCCACTAACTTTTATTAAATCAAAAATTAATGTTTCTTACACTGCACTATAACATCTTTTCTTGTATTTTTTACCTATCATTTTCTATCTAAGCTATGTTGGAATGTTATATAGCATCATCCCTATCAATTAAATACATTCAAATTCAAAAATGCTTGTAGGCTGGGTCAATACTTATTGCACAGTACAAAAAAATTTCTGGCCATACTTTAAGCTGTACTTTCTCCCTTGCTCAGCCAATTTTGAAAATTACAGTCAGAGTTTGGAACAGTCACATTCTCTGAAGGACAAAGTGTCACTCAAATTCTGCTTAATGAATCTACTTCCACAAAGAGCTACCAGCTAATTCAGGGCTGAAGAACAGGGCAATGTCTATCCCCAGACACAAATTATCAAAAAGGAGTTGGAGGCATTATGATGAAGGCTTTTACAGAGGGCGCAGTGTCAGCCCATCTTGACTCTCTACAGTCAAAAATGAAATTGTACACTCATTGGTATTCAGGAAGAAGCACTACTGCTGCCCAAATGATCAGCAAAGGAGATGAAAGGCACAGGGGTGTTCTGGACAAGACTATAATGATCAGGCTATAAAATCACAGAGATAGTTGCTTTGGACAAGAAGAATAAAAATAATAACAAGCATCGAGCAACTCTGAGCGAAATTAACACAACATATTGCAAAAATGCAAATCTGCATTTGCAACATTTTTGGGTGGCATATTTACTGGGATTACACAGTAACCTGCTGCCAGCAAGAACAGGTTGGCATGTTGTCAGTTGGCTCCAATGTAAGGTCATGTGTCGACACAATGAATAGAGGACAAACATGTTGCTGAGCCGTCAACTTTTATTTGTCTCCATCTGACAAATGATCTGTGTAGCATGATGCCAAAAACATTGAATTATTTTGAAATTATATATCTTTACTCTCCGTGACACAAAATCTCTGCCAAAGCTGAGAGCATCATGAGTGGCAAGCTGTAAACACCCACACCCTTTGTTTTCCATGTAAGCCAGCACACTCGTTGCAACTTGATGCCCATCATTGCAGGATACGCCACTGTCATATTCCTTAGCAGCGATGCACATCAATTTCAGAATAGCAGAAATTTTTATCACATTCACTTACTGCATCGGCACATCCCTACTAGACTACTTCTTTTACCAGCATGGCATGTTCAGTCTGAGCTTGGGGCATCAGTTGACCTGAGTCAAATGGCCCATGTGTGCGGAACACCTAAGATGAGACTGTGCAGTCCTTTATGATGGCATAGATACAGCCAATAGATGGCACTAGAGGGTGGAGTCAAAAGTTTCTGCATACACTACACTGCCTCCACGATCTCTGTTGGTACTGCTCTGTTTCGTCCATGTCCGTAGACTTGCAGGATATGTGCAAAAATACAGACAAAATAAAGGCAGAGTACGGACAGAAGACTCCATCAGTCTCTGTCTCTAACGCTGAGCATAAATGAGCCCTAACTCAACTGAGATACGGCTCAAATCTAGATCAGGCTATCTATAGTTTTGACAACCAACAAAACATTTTGATAACAGTCCTCCAACAGGGCTGTAACTTAGTAACCCTGGACCCTGTGGGTCACTGAATCTGTATTTAGTGCTACCTGGGTGCTATTCCAGTTGCATGTCAGAGATCTGTGATGTGCAAAAAAAATGATTTGGTTGGTCATAGCAAATGTTTGGAGGATATAAACTTCTCTATGATATTTTTAAGTGCTGGATTGGCAGGTTTCCATGGCTAAGCACTCTATTATTTGGGCAGAGGTCCATACAGATTTTGTCTGTGTGCAAAAGAGGACAATTACCAGTCAGTGCTACATGTATGTGCAGCTCCATCAGTGAACAGGTTTTTACAGGGTTACAGAAACTAGCTGGCTGTAGTTGTTGATAATGTATATACTCTACATTGTTTTCAAATCTGATCATATCAACATGGAGCTCAGGAGATTCTTTAATAAAAAAAAATAGTTCTTACAAATCTACAGGATTTCAAGTAGATTTTAACCCACTTGAAATCCTAGGAAGTTTCACACTCAATTGCTTAACATGTGGGTGTACTGTACATTACTGTGCAAAGTCTTTGTGGAGGTTTAGAACATATTTGTAACTGAACAGTGTCTGCAGTTGTATGTGGCCACAATATATGTGAACCTCTCCTACCATCTGTCCTGACTTAAAGAAAAGAACTGTGTGTGACTATGCCATATGTCTCCTTCTCCTCCTGCAGGTGTTCTTCAGAGCGGGGACTCTGTCCAGGCTGGAGGAGCAGCGAGAAGTTCAGACCAGGAGGAACATTACTCTGTTCCAGGCTGCCTGCAGGGGATACCTGGCCAGACAGGCCTTCAAGAAGAGGAAGGTAAGGCTGCATGTAGGGGAAGGGATAATGTGAGGGAAATTCTCCTCTCTGAAGAAGTGACAGACTGGGGATGAGGAATCAAGTCTCTTTAATACGTGCAGCATGGAGAGAAGATCCAAGTGTTCTCTACCAACATTCAGAATGTACAGACTTATATACCATACTGAAACTCTGACCCCAGTTTGCACGCACCAGCTGCACTCATAAAGGAGATTGCCCCCCAATAAAACAGATTTATCAATACAGGAAGTATCCCCCCACCAAAATGAAAGCATTTGACTCTAAGATGTAGGAAATTACCCCCCAGTACAGATTCCTGAGTAATTCCCACGATAACTTCAACAGATCTGAAGGATCTCTAACGGTACATCATTGTAGCCTCATTTTTATTGCTGTAAAAATATTTTTCAATGCATACTTCGTAAAAAAAAAATCATCCATTAGGAACACTGTTATGTGGTACTGATGGTAATGAATAAAAGTGAAACATCAGATATACAGGGAGATGTCATGGGATACAGCCCCATTCTCAATAAAAACAAACAGCAGGAGCTTTATAAAACTACTGAAGGGGTGTCTGTTTGAAGGCGGTTTTGTAATCTTTTCGTTAATCCTCTGAATGTAATTTTCTTTATACATGGAGAAACTATTATTGTTTTTATCTGCTGGCCCTATGCAGTTAACACGAACAACATAATTAATGGAGCTTAATGTCTTCGCCCCATGCTATTAGATTGTGTTTTACGGTGTAAGGATGAAAGACAGAGTTGCAGCTGTTGCAGCATTTAGGCTGTAAATTCTCAAACTGTTGCATATCTGTGGCCTCAGGAGAACACTTGGGAAATCTTAAGAGAGCACAAAATTGGCAGTAGTAAACCCTCACTACTATAATATAAAATACCGGTACGTAAAATACAGCATAAAAAGCTACCATATAAAAATAAAGACAATGTAAAGATGATCTTGTTTTGTACAAGCTGAAACCCCTGTAACTTTCTGAAACTGTCAATCCAACATTCACACACACTTGCACACTGCATTGCAAATGATTGATACACACAATCTTTTTACACTGAATGCAAACATAACTTTTGTTTGTTTACAAGGAAACTCTTTTATTTACACAATCTGGCTAAATTACTTTGGTTGGGGCCAGTTTCCAGTATTACTGCATAGAAAGAGAGGTGCAGGCAGCCAGTTGTCTCTTTTCAACTGACCTCAACCCTGATCAGGATATACACACACACTATTGGAGCTTTTCCACTATCACTTTTGGTCGCGCTGAGTCAAGCCATGCAGCACCGTTTTTTGCTTCCATTATCAGTCCAGATGTGCTGTGCCACACCGAACTGCCCCAGAGATGGACCCTCCCAGAGTAGTTCAAAAGCTGGGCCGCCTGCCCTAAAGCGGGTAGTGGCGACATCTCACCGACTGCAGCCAACCCTCGACAACCCCCCTTCTCCCCCTCAAGCAAACCAAGTGTGTACTCACCTCCGTGTGCAGGAGACCAGAGAGAAAGGCATTTTTAGTTTCTCTCCTGCATCCTGCTTTTACTTTAGATATCTGCTTTATTTTACTGTTTCATGTTCCCTATCAGCTGCATTAGAAGTTTTGTGAAGTTGCTGCTCGAAAACTCAACATTTCCTTATTTTGCTGCTTCACAGCAGGAAATTATTATTTATTGTGAACAATCTATAGAAAATGAAATATGTTTATTACTGAATTAGCGGAACTTTGTTGGCTGCTTTTCTTTAATAAAGGCAAGTCTAATATCACTGCAGGGAGAAAGAGTAAAAGCAGAAACAGCCACAGTGAGAAGTTGATGAAGAGCAGGCTCTTACTGCACCTCTGCAAACAGTTCACCTCCAACAGGTAAACTTCTTTTACCTGTGGGAAAAACACATGCAGCAAAAATAACAGGGCACTTGAGCTGTGGATCAGCCTGCTGCTTTTGAACATTATCACTCAAGACAATCCTTCATCAGTTAAAGACACACCTTCAAGTGGTTAGCTCTGTTGAAATGGAGGTATAAGAGGTATATGTTCAGTGGTTCCTGCCCCCTTTCTAGAGCCACACAGACTAGCCAGTAGGAGTCACTAGTGCAGCGACAAGGACCACCCGCAATCAATGCCAGCTCTGTTTGCGGGCAGGCTGTAGGAAAATTTGTCAGGCTATGATCCCTGTTCCCTGTGGTGGTGGTGGTGGGTGAGTGCTTTATCCTGTCACCATAATGGCATTTCAGCTTTATTTGACTGCTCATAGTGAAATGAAACATGTTCAGACCAGAGGAGATTAGTTTGCATTGTAGCCAAATGAGCTTTTTTGGTGCTTCACAAGTTGCCCTTGTAAAGGATTTTTTCTTTGCTATTTTCTTCTCCCTGCATACTGTTGGTCGTGTGTGTGTGTGTGTGTGTGTGTGTGTGTGTGTGTGTGTGTGTGTGTGTGTGTGTGTGTGTGTGTTGTTCCACCAGAGTGAGCCTGACAAGTGGAAAACATTGCTGGCGTGCACTGACTGACTCTTGAAGATACCAGTGGGGATCTGTTGACTTTCTGTGTGTGTGTTACTTCACAGAAGTTTTGATGTTGCTCTTGGACGTTTTCTCATGTAGACACAGTTCATTTGGTGCACAGATTTTGTATATAACTAGTTAATGTGTGTGTGTGTGTGTGTGTGTGTGTGTGTGTGAGATTGGGTAGAGATTAAGCTTTAGATCCCCGTCCTCCTTTTATTACCATTTCAGTTTATTCTTTCTTCCTGCACAGGGCTGCCAACTAAAATTACTTTTCAAGGGCATTTGGGTTTCACTTGACTACTCTGTCTCCCCCAGAGGACTCAGTTTGAGCCTCATCTCTTGGTGTAAATAGTAATCTCATGTGATTGATGAAGTTGGAATTGGGTTTATTTCTTTGTGACCATTGCAAGCAACTAGTTGTTACTGTGCATTTTGTACGATTTAGGCAGTGTCAGACAGAGAACAGGAAAACATTCACAATTTAGTGACTTTGTAATTCACCTCTGTATGCTTCTTTATAGTAAGTTTCTCCTCAAAGCTTAGTGGAGTTTGCTCTGTGTTTTTTTTTTTTTTTTTTTTTGGCCAAACGTTAGTTTTATCTCCTACCTAGGAGATGTTATCTCCTACACTGGAGATAAACTTTTAGGCTCAATTAGGCTGTTTGGAGAGTGTGAAAGTTGTGCAGATGAAGTGCTTAGTACATGATCTAAAGGGCATTGAAAGTTCAGCCAAATGCAGCATAAACAACAGCCCATTTGCAACAGCTGTTTGCAGCTTGCATCCCTCTCTTTCTTTCTTTCTTTCTTTCTTTCTAGTCCTTTTTACTCATAGATCATGCGATAGGGTGGCAAGGAAGTACTGTCATTACACAAGCTTTGCTTTTTATACACAACCAAATGCCAGTGTTACACAAAACAGGTATGACAGGTGTGACATACAACATGCCATTGGGCAGCATTCTCTAAACAATAACAATCCTGGATTTCACTGTCTACCCAATCTGCTGACACAGCTAGGTCTGGGTATCACCACTGATTTCCTGAATTCATTTGATTTTGATTCAAGGGGTCCTGATTCGATTCGACTGGAGATTTTATCAGTTACCATGCCAGTTTTTGCTAGCTTTGATAAAGCTTATAGTTAGGGCTGGCTCAGGCTTGTCCTGTACCAGCCCTTAGTTAGGCTGACTTGGGCCTAGTCTGCCGGAGGACCCCTCTATAATACACCGGGCCCCTTCTCTCCTTCTCTCTCTCTCTCTCTCTCTCGTATCCTATTACTGCATCTAGCTAACCCGGCCATTCTGGATGTCACTAACTCGGCTTCTTCTCCGGAGCCTTTGTGCTCCACTGTCTCTCAGATTAACTCATATCACAGCGGTGCCTGGACAGCGTGACGTGTGTGGTTGTGCTGCTGCCGTGGTCCTGCCAGATGCCTCCTGCTGCTGCTGCCATCATTAGTCATTAGTCATACTTCTTCTGTTATTATACACATATGATTATTGTCACACATGTATACTGCCAGGTATTAATACATACTTTCAACATATTGTACCGCAGTAACCAGAACTATAACTATAATATTATTACTTCCATTAATGTTGTTGTAAGATACTGTCATTACCTGCAGCTCTCTCTCGCTCTCTCTCTCTCTCTCTCTCTCTCTCTCCCTGTGTCATATGGATTACTGTTAATTTATCATGTTGATCTGTTCTGTACGACATCTATTGCACGTCTGTCCGTCCTGGAAGAGGGATCCCTCCTCAGTTGCTCTTCCTGAGGTTTCTACCGTTTTTTTTCCCCCGTTAAAGGGGTTTTTTTGGGGAGTTTTTCCTTATCCGCTGTGAGGGTCTTAAGGACAGAGGGATGTCGTATGCTGTAAAGCCCTGTGAGGCAAATTGTGATTTGTGATATTGGGCTTTATAAATAAAATTGATTGATTGATTGATTGATAGTATGTGAAAGAGATTCTCGGAGAACGAATAGTGTAACATTTACAAGGAATTATTTTTTTCAAAAGAATAAAAACACAACAGGAATAAAACTGAATATTTTATAACTAAGTGTTACTTTTAGAGCATTAACAGTAATATTAAATCAGCAAAGTCACAGTATAAACCCAATATCTCACTGGAAACAAAATAAAAATGTCAAACAAATAAATCATATTCCTGACATCACAATACTGAGGGAAGTTTATAAAGAATAAAGAACACAGTCAGTCAGTCAGTATCAGTCCTGTCCTCTCTGCTGCTGAGGAGACTCACTGCCTGCAGGTCACATGACCACAGGTCACATGACCACCGGTAAGTTTTAAGATACCAGACACACTGACCTAAACCATCCAACATAAACAGTTGTTGTTTTAGCTTGTTAGTAACAACTTGCTATTAGATGGAAAGCGTTTGTGTTTGGTGGACAAGAGATGCGGACAGAGCAGATTGAAATATCATTTTTCTACATGTTTACATGTTGCTGAACAGCTGTATCGATGAAGTATTGGCTTTTTCCCCTGTGGAGGTTTTATTGCACACACAGTAACCAGCGTAGCTGTCAGCTCACGTTATCTGCACCTCTCTGTATCTGTGTTTGTACGTAAAAGTGGCGCAGTAGCCAGGACGCACAGACAGCAGGAGGAGACGCTGCAGCATGATAATGAATTACACCCAAATGTAAAATAGTGAGCTAACAGCCATCAGTTATAGATAAAAGAGTTGGTAACATCAGACGCTTCTCAATACTACAGTCCCTCAAGCGTCTGGTTTACTACCGGCAAGATTAACAGGGCTAAAGATCCACACATCTGTGGGTAAAAAGCGTATATTAAAAGATCAATCTTGGATTTTATGAATCAATATCGTGTCATTCCAGTGAAGATCGTTTTAATCAGATGAATCGAATATTTCAACCCAGCCCTACTTTCAGCTGCTGTCCTTCTTTGCCTTAGCTACTAACTTCTACTAACTGCTTTTTAAGTGCTACGACAGAGGGTCGCACTCATAACACGTCGTCAAAACATCACACCCATCCCGTCCTGCTGGCTGTCCCTTTTACACAGACTTTGATTTGGCACTGTGACTACCTCTTATGCCAGCTTAAAGGTGAGACAACTCTGTCCCCTCAGTCCACCATTGTATATTTTATACATAAGGGTGAGCTGTTTTTTTGTTTTTTTTTTTAAATTTAACCAGGAATAGTCCCATTGAAGGCATTCCTAGCCAAGACAACAGCATGAAGAATTTCATATAACAATTAGCTGCGGTATGATGGTGTGACATCCCCGCTTGAACAGGCAGTGTGAAAGGGCTTCTCTCTGTCTTTTTCTCTTGCCCCCTCCTTGTTTACTATGGACAGCAGCACTATCCGTGCTGCTAAAACAACAGCTAAGTAGCTGGTATTTGAAATGTGTGCGATAGGCTTATCAGAGTTTCATGGGGGTTTTGTATCAGTAACGTTAGATTAAAAAAATACATGAATCAATCTCTCTCTCTTGCTCACTCACCTGCTTGCTTAGTAGACTGCGTATGTGTGCACGTTTTAGAACTCAGACACTGTGCACGGGTGGTTCTTGTGTGTTTGACATAAAGAACTGCTGTCGTCACTGCACCATTCTATTCTGTTTTACAGTTGAAAGTTGTAGTTAGTTAACTGCGAGGGTTATCCCTTTTGTTTATTCTGCATTTGGCAGTGAATCTTTTGAATGAATTTGGTTGTGAGGTGGGGTACAGGAACATCCCACAGATGCTCAGTCAGATTGGGGTCTGGGGACTTTAGAGGTCACTTGACACAGTGCAGTCTTTGTCACATTCCTTGGGCCATTCCTGAGCATATTTATGCAGTGTGGCATGGTACATTGTCCTGCTCTAGGGGTCACTGCCACTGGGGAGTGCCATTGCCTAGGGGGCATTCTTGGTCTGCAACAGTATTTGAATGGGTGAAGCATGTCAGGTGGCATCCTCATAAATGCCAGGACCAAAGGATTCCCAGCAGAATATTGCATTGTAACCAGATGATCAATGTTATTCACTTCACCCGTCAGAGGTTTCAGTGTTGCAGCTGATCAGTGTATGTAGTTTGTCCCGTGCAGCTCTTCATCTAACACCTCCACACTGTGGCCTTTCCTTCTTGTTCCATTACTACCTGCAACATACAGACCAATCCTCTGATGTAAAACAGTCTCCTCTCGTTTTATAGAGGCATTGTCGAAGAGCAATCATGGAGAGTGCTAACTGCATTCAATAGTTTATAGTTTATAGTAGTTTCCTGTGACAGTTTAACAATAAAAGCCAGGTGCACTTTAAGACATATGCAGTTGATCAATAAAGGAGCTGGCTGAAACCAAAAAGGCAGTCTGAGGGACTTAAGAAAAAGCATGTTGGCCGATGTTGATTTTCATGCACTACATCCCGCCAATATCATCCCTATATCCATATCGAGGTATATGGTCAAAAATATTTTAAAATTTGATTTTCTCCATATTGCCCAGACCTAATTAAAACATTTTGCTGCTAACTCCTAGTTTTGTAATGAATGGACGTCTATATACTCAGGATGTAGAATTAAATTTTTTCAGGAGCTTTTTTTATTGCCAAAACACAAAATCAATTAGTTTATTCCTCTTTCTAGTCTATATTCCTACTTTGGGGAACGTCTCCTGTTTTCCTCCAAGTTGTCTCTCCCTGTCTGGGGGAGCAGTGTTCAAAGCACTCCGGGAAATAAGTGAGAGGGAGAATGAGAAAGGAAGAAAGGAAGAAAGGAAGGGAAGCTGGTGAAAGAGAGACTGTGCCTCGCCATGGGGGAATAGACAAATAGAAGAGATCCGCTGGCTGCTTTGAAGCCCTGCAGTCTGTCTCTACTCCCTCTATCTCTTTGACATTCATGGGGAACAGTTGAGAGTGAAGGAGCATGGGGGATTCCACTGCCAGCCAACCAACACTGAGCCTAATTAAATAGTTGCCTAAAGACAGAACCCCCTCCCCATCCCCCACCCCTCCGACTGGGAACAGGTGGGCTCAGGCAGACACTGCTGTTTGGTGTGTGTGTGTGTGTGTGTGTGTGTGTGTGTGTGTGTGTGTGCGCGTGCATGCGTGCGAGCGTGCGCATGCGTGTGTGTGTGTGTGTGTGTGTGTTTGTAAGCCAGGGCCTATGTAACACCCTCCTAGGTGCATGGTGCAGGTGTAAAGGAGCGCTAGAGGGCAGCGGAAGACGCACACGTCATTACAGTTTCTTCTTCTGTCATTTAGGGGGGGGCACTGTTTAGATCTGCCACAGCATACCCCATCATTATATTTATATAATTCATGTAGAAGGTGTTAGTGACTGATTAGCAAACAATGAGTGGGTTTTACCTGAGGTTAGTGAGTCATAATTGGCTGCATTAAAATGTAACCAAAAACACAAACTGTCCCCAAGATTGGTAGTATGACTGTAAGTAGGCCAAGCATGCAGAGAAATGGAGCATATTTGTGCCTGCCAAGGTTCCCACAGCATAACACTGCTTTTCCATTCACCTCCTTTAATGCACAAGAACCTGAGTGGAAATGCTGCAAATTCAAGGAAAAAAAGAAAGAAATCTTGAAATCTCAGCCAAGAATTCAAATTCAAGAATTCTTGGCTGAGATGGAAAAGTTGGTGTATGGATCAGAGTAATATGCAAAATAGTAGCAAATAAATCATGATGTATATTTAAGGTAAGAGACTTTAAGTAGCAGCAGACAAAAACATCAGGTACAGAATGTGTGGAGTGAAGAGCAACACAGTAACACATGAATTGTCAGAAATTACATATTTTCATTATGTTTTGAGCATTGACTGTAAACAAAGATGGACAACACTACAGCTCCCCGAAAGTGAAGCCAAAAGATCTAGAATGCCCCCCCTGGTGGCTGGCTGGGTCATAAACCCCACCCCCCTCATGTTAGTGGATGGGACAGGAGCCAAACTAAAAACACAAAGTATACTTAAAATAAATTTTTCCCAAAGACAGTTTCTGTCATTTTAGGTAGTTCTAATTGATCTGCTGCTTGCTCAAGTGTTCATTTTTCTGATGAGTTTGGCTATAACTAATCTGATGTTAGAAAAGGGGGTTTGATGTCATGATTGACACCTATGCGTGCCAATCGATATGCTTGTTATCAGTGGCGCTACTCGGGATAGGTCGGACGGATGTTTGGATTGGAACTTGTTACCAGTAGAGATTGCCACTGCACAGACTCTAGCTCCAAATTATGTCACCAGAGCAAGATGGCAGTGGCTGCATCCAGGATATTTTGGCTTTATTTTTGTACAGTTGGAGCAAGTGGAGACACATCCTCCATCTTTATATACAGTCTATGGTTGTGAGCTACATTCGGACTGAAACCTTGCTATAGGCTTTATGCACAAGTCTGACAGTTTGCACTGCAACTAAAACACAAAGGTCAGGGGCCTCATTTATAAAACAGTGTGTTGGATCCATACTTGTCGGTGAAGATTCTCAGTCATCCAGGTCATGGTAATCATAAGTGCTATATCGTAGGCAACTGGACTTGCTTGCATTTCTTGAAGACGTTTCACCTCTCATCCAAGGAGCTTCTTCAGTTCTAAACGACTGGTACGAAGTTGCAGGCTTTAAACCCTGTGTGGGTGGGAACCCTTGCAGAGTCGTAGGGGTCACATGTGAGCTCTTAGTTTCAGAGTCGTTATGGTCACAATGTGAGTCGTTGACCCACCTGGCCACCATGTCGTCTGGGGAGGGATCTCAAGACTGCATTGTAGGTGGGGGATAAGTAGTGTTGTAAGCTACCCCCTCTGTTTAACGATGGTCGTTCCAGCTTGACGTAGGCTTCTTTTACTCCTCTTTCAAATCATCTTTCCTCCCTGGCCAAGATGTGCACATGTATAAATCTGTGCATTCCTGGCTGCACTGAACTGCATACATTACATTACTCTGCATATGTCTGGGTATTTTGTCCTTGGGGTGGACAAGTTTCTGTCTCAGTGTGTTACTGGGTTTACAGTGCACAGGGATGTGGTGTTTGTTGAAAATCCTGAGTTTCTCAGACACTCCTGCAACATAAGGAATGACAATGTTGTTACGTTTTTGTATCTCTTCCTCTCTGTCTGCTCTGGGTCTTTTTGAGGTTTTTGCAAAGGCCCAGTCGGGATAGCCACAGGTTTGAAGAACTTCCCTGATGTGTTTCTGTTCCTTTACCTTCCCCTCTGTCCTAGTGGGCACATTTTCAGCCCGATGATTCAGTGTCTTGATAACTCCCAACTTGTGCTCCAGTGGGTGGTGAGAGTCAAACAGCAGGTATTGGTCCGTGTGCAGGTTTTCTGTACACCTCTATGTTTAGGTTCCTGTCCTCTTCAGTGTGCACTGCACAGTCTAAGAAGGGTAGACTGTCTCCTCTGACATCCTCCCGTGTGAATTTAATGTTGGGGTCCACTGTGTTAATGTGTTCTGTGAAGGTTTTCACTTGCTCAGTTTTGATTTTGACCCAGGTGTCGTCCACATACCTGAACCAGTGGCTAGGAGCTGTTCCTGGAAAGGTGGTCAGCGCTCTCCTCTCCACATCTTCCATGTAAAGATTGACCACTATAGGGGACACCTGTCGGATCCATACTAAAAAATTACGTGCAGTGGCGTGGGTAGCTTCTTGGTGGATATTGCCGGCGCCCCATGTACAGAGGCAATGCCTTGCTGCAGCGGTCACGGGTTCGACTTTGGCTTGCAACCGTTTGCTGCATGTTGTCCCCCCACTCTCTCTCTCTCTCTCTCTCTCTCTCTCTCTCTCTCCCCCTCTATTTCACACTGTCCATTAAAGGCAAAAAGCCCCAAAATTTACCTTTAAAAAAAAAAAAAAAAAGAGTATGTGCACACAAAAGTCTAAAATGGTGTGTGCCAACAAGGATTCCAATTTATATAATCACGCACACACTCATCATCAGGCAAGTGTTAGATTTATAAATCACAGTCCCCTGTAAATGTGTGCACAGCCTTATATCCTGCCATCTACACACCCACAAGTGGTACACACAAAGCAACATTACACACAAGTGCCATTACATTATTCATATGCTTATAACGGTTTATGTTTATATCTTTATTTAGTTATTACAGCAATCAGACTTACAATCAGTTGTATCTTGAAATAATATGAAGTGAAATTAAAAGTGTAAGAGCCATCATTGTACATATGACCATTTGTGTCAGGTACTTCCCTTGTGTCCACAATTTTTGCACCCATTGGTCAGTTTCACTACAGGTGCACATATTCTCTTGCGAGTCTCTTTTTTTATAGATGACAGCTTTTGCATGGCAAGTGGCGTATGCCTCTTTCAGGCCATATTTTGTGCATATACAGAAGATATATATAAGGCTTTACAAAACGTAAAATAAAACTAACTCTCTTACTTACATAGCTCAAATCACAGATTTATTTCAGAGGGCCTTAGAAACTGAACACCATAAGCCCTTGATGCCTAGATCCTCAATTCAGAAAAGGAATAATTTCACCCTTGCCCTCCCTGTACCCCCATGGGCTGTTTGCATGTGAGCTTGTGCAGGACAATGACTTCAGACAGGGAATGTAACAACAGAGCAGGTAGATGAAAGGAGAGATTGTTCATGGAGTGATATGCATCTTCAAATTCAAGATATTCCATCCATTGTTTTATGTTAGATAAAATATGAGAGCCATGCTTGCAGTACAGGGTCAGAGGTCAGGGAGAAATCTGATTACTGAGCTGCTGCATGTATATGCAGATGTACAGTAACCGGGTTACATGTAAACAGGTTCTCCGATTACCTTAGTAACCGACCTACTTATGGTCATGTAAACACACTGAATGACAGAGGATGGATCCCTCTGCCAGGACGTCACTACGCACAGTAGCTTCTGTTTGTAGAGAGTAGACACGAGCCACAGCAGAAGAAGTACAATAGTAAGTGAATGTCAACTCTGTATAATATCAAGTAAGATAATTTTGAGTTTCAGGCTAAGTGTGAGAATACATTTTTTTATTTATATATAATCGTGTCATTTTTTGTAATACTGGTGCAGCAATGTGCCTTAAATCCGACTAGGACGATATCATAAACTTAAATGTAGAACTGTCCCGCTGTGAAGACTTAAACAGGTCACCAAAATGAAAGGAAGAGGACAAATATTTGCTGTGTTATCTTCATCTAGCACAATTTTAAAATAGCTCTGATTCTTGAAATAAGCAAATTAGTCTAGTTTTCTTTAAAAGGTGGATATTAGTATGAGAGCCTTTGACTTCTCAGACTTGTTTCTTCTTAGCTCTACCTGAAAATTTGATTACTATTTACAACTTAAAACTAATTTACTAATCTACTACAACAACTTCTTGAAAAGATGATTTGTCAAGTAACATTAAATCAGCCTCAATCAAGAAAAGTCGCCCTAAAATTTGAAGCTTGAGGAAAAGAAAGAGTATTTTCTTGTCCAGATCAGGAGGAGTGTGGGAATCTGACATAAAGTTTATAAAAGTGTTCTGAAGAAGATTAGAGTGAAATGGCCCAGATCAGTATTTCTCAAGCTACTCTTCAAGACTGCTGGTTTTTCCTTTCATCCCGCTGCGCTACTGCCACAGATCTTTTCCCTGCCCTCAGTCAGCTTTAAACCAGTTACTGGTCTTCATGGTCAGAAGTTTAGCTCTCTCTGTAACTGGGTCATTCCTGATCTCCAAACCTGAAAATGGAAGCTGACATTTCGAGTGACATGAACATTTCAAAAAATAAAAATTCCTGGGTTCCATGTTTGAAAAAGATTTTTTCATCTCCCCTGTAAATCCTCTCTGATGAGTAACATTTCTGTCATCAAGACCTCCCAGTCATGCCATTCTTTGCTGAAGAGAGCAATTTGTCCCAATTGTGTGTTATGAATGGCCCTCCAGATTACCTGCAGTTAGTGAAAAAAATCTCTTAATGCCTCTTCAACAAGCTGCCAGTGTAACATTGATGGTTTAATTTGTGTTTCAAAACCTTAGCAGTCTGTCTGATAGACATCAGCCAAACCACATACAAGTTTTTGCCAAATTAAATGAAACTGCTGATGATTTTGAGGCATGTGTGAGCATACAGGGCTGGTGACTGCCTAATCTTCTCTTTAGCCATGTTATAAGGCATCTCCTTTCTTGAAGAAAATCTTGTCTTGGTTTGGTTTTACAAATGGAAGCAATTTGGAGAGTCTGAATTGAAGTACAGTCAGGATTCTCATTTCCAGTAGACTTAAAATTCTAGATTTGCTCATTATGTCTTATTTTGGAGGAGGAGCCAATGCCAGCACAAACATTTAATTTTTTTTTTACCCCCAAAACATTTATTTATTACCCTCCCACATATTTGCTTGTAGATCCACAAGTGAAAATTGTAACATTCAGTAGGAATGACCCGCATTACAGGATACCAAGAAAAATCTTCCAGTCCAGCAAACAATATGCAAGTGTAAGCATATGTGGTGTACAATAAATAAATACCTTGTCACGAAGCCAGGAATTGTAAATGGTGGCTCAAAAAAGTCCCTCTGCCAAATAATAACCCACTTGTCCTAATGTACCTCTTGGTAGTGATTTGCTGTTACATTGGCACTTGACCACTCTGAAAAAAACAGTGCATCCATCAGCAGTGACCTGTTAATGCTCTTACAGGTGTAAACTAACCAAATTATGTTGGTTGATTAATTAATCAATTAATCCCTCCTTCTAATATTATTGCATATGTGTGACAGATCCAGGATCTGGCTATCCGCTGCATCCAGAAGAACATAAAGAAGAATCGTGGTGTTAAAGATTGGCCATGGTGGAAGCTCTTCACCACCGTCAGACCTCTGATAGAGGTGCAGCTCACTGAGGAACAGATCCGCGGCAAGGACGTGAGCATATAGAAACACATACACACTCACACACTCACATACACACGCGCACACAGACAAACATTCTGGTGTATATACGTGTTTATGGATTTATGGTGTAAATGATGCTGGGCTTTGACTTGTTAGAGGAAATAAAAGGCATATTTCTGGTGGAATGTAAGACTGGATTTTTGAAGGCTGATACAAACTCATAGGAGTCATCATATTTCATTTAATCAAAGAAAGGCACTCTTGCGCTTCAGCCAAAAATAAAACTGGATCGGTGCTCACAGCACAGGACAAAATAGTAGACAATACATCAAGTGGGCCACTTCAAAAAATGACTGAACCCAAATGAAAGGAGGCTGGAGCACTCGATAAAATTGCAGAGCTTTCGTTTCGACGCTACTGCGTCTTCTTCAGAGTCAAACAAACGAGTTTTTTCAAACTTTCGTTTGACTCTGAAGAAGACGCAGTAGCGTCGAAACGTCAGTCTGTTTGCACCTTATTAAAAGCTCTGCAATTTTATCGAGTGCTCCAGCCTCCTTTCATTTGGGTTCAGTCATTTTTTGAAGTGGCCCACTTGATGTATTGTCTAATATTTCATTTAATGTCTGTGGTAGCCCTCTTTAAAGTTGGCCAAATCCATAACAAAATATCATTTAAAATTCTAAATAGGATGAATTTTTTTGTCAACATCTGTTTTATCTGATGATATAAAGTTTTCAATATGTTCAATTTCGCAATACAATACTGTATCAATTTCCCCCCCCCCAACCCAAATATATTATATATCATATAAAAAACACACAATATAAACTAAGCACAAAAAGTAAGGAAAATTGTGTTTGGTAGATTGTTTCTTTGTTGTAACAGTGCTTCTTGGCAACAAATCTTATACCGTTGAAAAGCTTGTTTATTTCCCTTTTAAATAGTGCCACATTTGTAAAGAACATGCATTTGTGGGATGAGCAGCAGAGCTGAGTATGTGGGTTGCACCCATGAAGAATTTGCCACATCTTCTCTGCCAATGCCAAACAGCTTTTTTTTTGCTGTTGACTCTTGTTTGGTGGATTGGATGATTTAAGTCTGAAGAAACAAGACATATTGGCAATTTAACAATTTATTCATTTAACAAACAGGAGCCTCAGTAGCGTGTGGAAGAACCGCACACAGCCACAACAGCCTGGCACCTCCTCCTCCTCCTCATGCTGGTCAGCAGCCTGGTCACACACTGCTGTGGGATGGCATCCCATTCTTCAACCAGCATTTGTCGCAAGTCAGCCAACTTGGTGGTGTTGGTCACTCTGGCACGAACAGCACGCCCAAGCTGATCCCACAAGTGTTCAATGGGGTTGAGGTCAGGACTGTTGGCAGGCCATTCCATCCTCTCCACTCCCAAATTCTGGAGGTAGTCTCTGATAAACCCTGCTCTGTGGGGGCAAGCGTTGCCATCTTGGAGGACAGAGTTTGGTCCCAGACTGTGGAGTTATGGGATTGCCACTTGTTGCAGAATTACATCTCGATATCTCTCTGCATTGAGATTGCCTCCAATGATGACAAGCCTCGTTTTTCCAGTGAGGGAGATGCCACCCCACACCATCACACAGCCTCCACCAAAAGATGTTACTCTGTCGGTGCAGCAATCAGCAAAGCGGTTGCCGCGTCTTCTCCACACTTTGACCCTACAATCCAACTGCCATAGGCAGAATCTGGATTCATTGCTGAACATAACGTTCCTCCACATGTTCAGGTTCCAGTGCATTTGTTGCTGACACCAGCGCAAATGGGCCTGGCGGTGAAAGGCAGTCATAGCAGGCCTCCTGGCAGCCCTATGAGACTGGAGATTGGCTGCGTGCAGCCTGCTCCATACTGTCTGGGCCATTGGCTATTTCGTCCTGCAAACCTTGACTGCATATCTGATGAAGACTGCCTACGGTTCCTAAGTGCTGACAGGATGAGGAAACGGACTTCTTGGGACGCCGACTATGCAGCCTGTCTCTTACATCCCCCATTATATGGAACTTGGCCTTCAGTTTGCAGATGGTACTAGGGCTCGCTCCAAATAATGCCGCAACTTGGTTCTGCAGAACATCAGCTTGAAGTTGCCCTCTTGCACAGGCCTTATCCAGATCAGTCAAACATGGCATGCTGATTCTTAGAGCAGACACCACCTGATCACTGCAGCAGGGCTCATGCTCACAGGTGCTGACAATCAGGTGCCTGATTGGCACCTGGGGGTAACAGAAGCTCAAAACAAGTGTCAATAGCAACAGCAAAAAAAGCTATTTGGCATTTGCAGAGAAGATTTGGCAAATTTTTCATGGGTGCAACCCACATACTCAGCTCTGCTGCTCATCCCACAAATGCATGTTCCTTACAAATGCGACACCATTTGAAAGGGAAATAAACAGGCTTTCCAATGATATAAAATGTATTGTCAAGAAGCATTGTTACAACAAAGAAACAATCTACCAAACACAAATTTCCTTACTTTTTGTGCTTAGTTTATATACATGATATATGAAACTGTGTAAAGTACAACCCTACAATTACACAAACAAAAACAAATGAACAAAATTATGAGTATTATGAGTTTATATGCTGATTAATTCACTCCATCTGCTGTATCTTTACAAACATGTCTGTCTGTCTGTCTGTCTGTCATTAACACTGTCTGTATTTCCCTGTCAGGAAGAGATCCAGCAGCTGAAGCAGAAGCTGGAGAAGGTGGAGAAAGAAAGGAACGAGCTGAGACTCAACAGCGACCGCCTTGAGAGCCGGGTAAAAACACAGACACAGGCAGACACGTGTAGAGAGGAGGATTAAGGTCATGTCTGAGAATCATCTCAGAATGCTGAGAAAAAATATAAAGAATTTTGAATTTTTTCTCACAAAAGTTAGACACATGACAGCTTTGCATACTGGCTTAACCATAGTTGGAGACATTATTGCCAAAGCATGCTGTACAAGATTAATATTGTTAGTATAAAAATTCAGAATGTAAGAAGACAACAAAGGCTAGACACATTGCACTACGTACAGCATGCTATACAGCGTACAGTATATAACATATAAATATATGTATATATATATATGTATATATCTATATCTATCTATATATATATCTATATATATATATAAAAATATCTGTATATATATATATATATATATATATATATAAATATATATATATATATATGTATATATATATATATATATATATATATATATATATATATATAAAATATATGTATATATATATATGTATATATATATATATACATATATATATATACATATATATATATATGTAAAATAGAGTTAAAAAAGCAGCTTGTTGCTATCTCAAATCTTGTTTTTGCTCACCTAATGTAGTAGCACTTATGTGTAGGATTTAGTGGCATCTGGCAGTGAGGCTGCAGAACTGAAACTTCTCCCATGTGCCAAACATGTAGGAGAACTACAGTGGCCAACGCAAATATGCAAATGGTGTTTGGTTTTCTGTTCTGGGCTACTGTAGAAACAACATGGTGGGCTCGATGGAAGAAGACCTGTTCTGTATGTAGGCATAAACAGCTCATTCTAAGGTAACGATAACACAGTTTTCAATTTTAAGTTTAAAAGTTAAGTTTTTAATATTATATTACATTTGTACCAATATGTCCCTTGAGCCTAGAGGTAGGAACAACCAACAAACCCTGATCAGACATCAGATTTTGTAACGTAGGGCTGCAGTAGATCTCTGAGGTAGGCAAGTGTCTGACCATGTAGAACTGTATAAGTGATCACAAGAACCTTTAATTGGATTTTTAATTTGATGGTGAGCCAGTGAAGAGAAATCGAAATAGGTGTCACATGAGACCTTTTTGATACCTGGTAAAAAGCTTCACAGCAGCATTTTGGGCCACTTGTAAGCTATCCAGGAATTTTCCGCTCAGGCAGGTGAGAAGACAATTACTATAGACATGACGGGATGAGATAAAAGCGTAACTCATAATTTCCATCTCTGCAGGTGACACAATGGCCCTGAGTTTCATTGTGTTCCAGAGTCAGAGCCAAAACCTGGTCCATAGTGACACCTAAATTTCATAGGGAGGATTTAACAGAAGAGGAAAGAGAACCCAGACCTTCCATTAACATGGGGACAAGACTGAGTGGAACAGTAACAGAAGATTCTGTTTTGTCAGCATTGTGTCGTAGGACATGATCTGACATCAAGTTTTTTGTAGAGGCGTTGAGGCAGTCATTTAAAACAGACAAATGTGCTACATTTTAAGACTTAAATGAAATGTATGGTTGAATATCATCTGCGTAGCAGGGATAGGAGATACCTTTAAAGAGTTTTATCTGTCCAGGGGGAAGCATTTACAAGGCAAACAGATGCGGGCCAAAGACGGAACCATGGGGAACACCACATAACAGATTTTCAGATGCTGTATTTTTGAAGAGTTGTATTACACAGAGAAGGTGATATGCTGTCCAAGTGTAGGTGGGTGCATGTTGCTACAACATCATCTGATGAATGATAAAAGTTGTTTTAACAGTTAAAATCTAAACATGGTGATGGTGTCACACCTTAAAGTTGAATCTGTTGTTTGTCCCACTTTAAAACTGTAATGATCAGAGCCGTCCAGTCAGCTGCAGCATCCAGTCACTGACAGATTTCCACTACAGGGGACTCTCAGTCCAATAATAGACTTCTGTAAAAAAAAAAAAAAAAAAAAAAAATTCTGCTAAGGATGGTCTCCTGTATCATTGCTCAAGCCTTGAGGCATAATGGTGGACAAGATTAATTTCCTGGTCATCCAGGAAGCGAGGAAACATGTAAAAAGGCAAATGACAAGCACCCCCAGTGTTCACTTACTATGAAAATGGAATGTAATTCTAATGGGGAGAGCCACAGAGGAAAACTAATATGCCATGTGATATCCTGTACATATCCGTCCATGGAAATATAGTTGTCTTTCCCCAAATAAACATTCAACTAAGTTTTGGTTGAAGAGTGTGTTGATTTTGCTAAAGAACATAGTTCTTATGTGTTTTCTGTCATTTTCTGTTTGTGACATAATAAATTGTCCAAACTGAACATATATACAGTATAAACATGCTTGACACTTGCTCTATGTGTGTGTGACTTTGTGTATGTATGTTTTTGTTTTGCATCAGATCACAGAGCTGTCATCAGAGCTGGCTGATGAGCGGAACACTGGGGAGTCGGCCTCCCAGCTGCTGGAGACTGAGACTTCTGAGAGACTTCGCCTTGAGAAGGACATCAAGGACCTGCAGGTAGAGAGAGAGAGAGAGAGAGACACACACACACACACACACACACACACACACACAGAAGATAACAGGGGAACTGTTGTTAAGTGACACAGTCATGTAATAAGAGAGTCTTGTTGTCTTCACATACTGCACCATTAAATGGCTGCAGTCTAACTCTCAAGTTTAGCTTTGATTAAAACTGTCGCACACCAGGGAACTAATGTGTCACTGTGTCCATTATAGCACTGACCCATTCCATCACTTGATGCTCTTTTCCGAGCAGAGTTCTATTAAGGCAAATGTAAATGGAGCTACTTTATTGTGATGGCAAATAGAGATGGATAACAGTTTATTGCCCAATTAGCCCTTTAGCAATAAGGTAATAAAGTTTTCTACAGCACAGCCACATTCTCCAACTTCACCATGAAGTTTAATGTTAAGGCGCATTGTAAAATATAGTTAAATGTATGCTCATTTGTATATAAATTTAACATTAGTACATCAGCTTGAATTATTAAAGAGCGGAACAGTTAGCCAGCAGTGCCTTTGATCTTGTGGGATTTTTTAGTACAGTATATTGTAAGGTTTCTAAAGGAGTACTGATGTTGTTGTTGGAACAAAAAGTCAACCAGATGGCGTTGGTGGAGGGAGACAAAGTGAAAATGGAAAGAAGTGGAATGATTTAAGAGGTGCTGGATTGGGGCATCGGTAGCGTAGTAGATAGTCCAGGCGCCCCATATACAAAGGCGAATCATTGCCGCCGCAGCGGTCGCAGGTTCGACTCCGGCTTGCAACTCTTTCTGTTTGTCATCCCCCCCACTCTCTCTCTCTCTCTCCCCATTTCACCTTGTCCATTAAAGGCAAAATTTAGGGTGATTTAGTGGCATCTAGCCATGAGAATTGCAGATTGCAACCAGTTGAAACTCCCGATTTGAATTCCTTCAGTGTTCATTGTCCAGGAGGTTTTTACTGGGAGCTGAATTAGCTGCAGGGGTCTGTTCTCTGAAAAACAAAGGGACCTGATGATTTATACCGCTAAAAACACTGAGTAAAGCAATTTCACGTTAAAAAACGATTTAGGCTTCCCACTACAATGGCTGACATGAAAATGGGAAGGCACAAATGAGTCTGTCTAGAGCCAGTGTTTGGTATGTCTGTTCTGGGCTACTGTAGGAACATGGCGGTGCAACATGGCGATCTAACAAGGACCTGCTCCCGATGTAGATAGAAATGGGTCATTCTAAGGTAACAAAAACACAATTCTCATTTTCAGGTGATTGTACACAAAAGAAAACATGCTTTTTTTTCTTTTTTTTTAAGATTATTTTTTTGGCCTTTTATGCCTTTAATAGACAGGACAGTGTGAAATGAGGAGAGAGAGGGGATTACGTGCAGCAAAGAGCCGCAGGCTGGGATTGAATCCGTGGCTGCTGCAGCAAGGACGTTGCTTTTGTACATGGGGCGCCTGCTCTATCCACTTACCCACCAAAGCCCCAACAAAGCATACTTTTATATTATATTCAATTTCTGCAAATATATTCCCTGCATAATGGACCTTTTAATAGCATTGTGTGTAAATGAATCACTTCCTGTATGATCTCACACAGGAACCAACATTCTTCTGTCACTTGTTAATTCATTGCTGTTTGTCCATACTGACACTTGATTACACACACACACACACACACACACACACACACACACACACATACACCGCGTTCCAAATTATTATGCAAATTGTATTTAAGTGTCATAAAGATTAATTTTTTTGTTTTTCAATTAAACTCATGGATGGTATTGTGTCTCAGGGCTCTTTGGATCACTGAAATCAATCTCAGACACCTGTGATAATTAGTTGGCCAGGTGAGCCCAATTAAAGGAAAAACTACTGAAGAAGGATGTTCCACATTATTAAGCAGACCACCATTTTCAAGCAATATGGGAAAGAAAAAGGATCTCTCTGCTGCTGAAAAGCGTGAAATAGTTGAATGCCTTGGACGAGGTATGAAAACCTTAGATATTTCACGAAAACTTAAGCGTGATCATCGTACTGTTAAGAGATTTGTGGCTGATTCAGAGCACACACGGGTTCGTGCAGATAAAGGCACAATGAGGAAGGTTTCTGCCAGACAAATACATCGGATTAAAAGAGCAGCTGCTTAAATGCCATTACAAAGCAGCAAACAGGTATTTGAAGCTGCTGGTGCCTCTGGAGTCCCGAACATCAAGGTGTAGGATCCTCCAGAGGCTTGCAGTTATGCATAAACCTTCTATTCGGCCACCCCTAACCAATGCTCACAAGCAGAAATGGCTGCAATGGGCCCAGAAATACATGAAGACTAATTTTCAAACAGTCTTGTTCACTGATGAGTGCCGTGCAACCCTGGATGGTCCAGATGGATGGAGTAGTGGATGGTTGGTGGATGGCCACCATGTCCCAACAAGGCTGCGACGTCAGCAAGGAGGTGGCAGAGTCATGTTTTGGGCCGGAATCATGGGGAGAGCGCTGGTCGGCCCCTTTAGGGTCCCTGAAGGTGTGAAAATGACCTCTGCAAAATATGTGGAGTTTCTGACTGACCACTTTCTTCCATGGTACAAAAGAAGAACCGTGCTTTCGAAACAAAATCATCTTCATGCACGACAATGCACCATCTCATGCTGCAAGGAATACCTCTGCATCATTGGCTGCTATAAAAGGAGAGAAACTCATGGTGTGGCCCCCATCCTCCCCTGACCTCAACCCTATCGAGAACCTTTGGAGCATCCTCAAGCACAAGATCTTTGAGGGTGGGAGGCAGTTCACATCCAAACAGCAGCTCTGGGAGGCTATTCTGACATCCTGCAAAGAAATTCAAGCAGAAACTCTCCAAAAACTCACAAGTTCAATGGATGCAAGAATTGTGAAGCTGCTATCAAATAAGGGGTCCTGTGTTAAAATGTAACTTGACCTATTAAGATGTTTTTGATTGAAATAGCTTTTGATTTCAGTAAATATGACCTCCTAATGCTGCATATTCAACAAATGACTATTTTCAGTTCTTTACAACCTAGAAAATGTCTTGAAACTCTGTTGTGCATAATAATTTGGAACAGTGCATTTTAAGTTTTTTATTTTTTTAAAAAAATACTGTTTTCATTGGGAGGTTTGTTCAATAACATTTGAATTAAACTTTAACAGCTGATGACTTGAAAATTATGCTGACTGTCATTTGCATCAACTATTTAGGAAAATCAGAGAAAAATATAATTTGCATAATAATTTGGAACGCAGTGTACACACACACACATACACACATATATGCAGGAACTCACATTAACCACTGTATTCCCATGTAGCAGATCAAATGATCCCCTTCAGGTGTGTGCAGCAGGAGAGCACAGCCTGTTGAGCTGTAAAACCTCTCTGTCTCAATATGTTTTTTTTTTTACCTATAACACAACAAAATTCCAGTTTGTATGTATGTGGCCATTAATTTATTCAGTATTGGAGAGTTCAAGCACAGAACATTCTCTTCTTCCCTGAGTCTTTCATTGTAGGAACAAATACACTTTTTCAAAGATTACTACGAATGTTATGCTTATTATACAGGGCAGGCTTTTTTTCACACGAGCAGTAGATTTTCTGACACGTATATTTTTCACAAAGTAATTGTAGCTCAATCTTTGCAGATTTCTCTTTCTTTGTTTCCCTGAAAAAAATGTTTTTACAGGATGTTGCTGGAGTATTATTATAAGGTCGCATTTACAACACTGTAAATAATGACATTTGTACTGTGCCAGATTAGGCACATAAAGTCACATAATAATTCTGAGACACCTTTGAACTTGTGGCGCATTTTGTACCATATTTACATCTTATAAACACTTGGATTCTTCTGAAATTGTGTTGACATTCGTTCATATCCACGTCAGACCTCTAAAATGCATTTTTTTATATGCCATTTTATTGTGAGGCACAGTGCTCACATTGGCCTCATGTGAGAACAGTTTTGTACACTCTTGTTAAAAAAACAAAAAACATCTCTAAAAGCTATTTGTGAACCCCTTATTTCAGCCTTTACAAGCCATCTGTTCACGAGCAGTGGTGCCTTTGTGAGATTTGACCGTTTGCATCAACAGCCCAAAATTGCCTTATAAGCCTATTTGCTCTGTTCTGTTAGTGAGCAAGTTTTCATTCATTCACAAAATGTTTTACCAAAGAGTAAAAAGAAGAATTTCAGACTGCTGAGCTTCAAGTCCTGTTGTTAAAAACCAGTAGACGAATATACATCAAATTCAGCACCATGAGTACTGATACTAGAGAACCCAAAACAGTCAGAAAATGAATACAACTACAGCTGCAGCAGCACTGGACTGAAATGAAGAGGAAATGGTTTGAGGTTAGATGCTTAAAAGTGTCCTTCATTTTTAACTGTCCTTCCCTGGTTAATATGAGGGAATGTCAAGGGGACATGAGAATCTTGGAAATATTAATCGAGAGAATATTATGGCCTACAGTGAGTGATGTTACATTGTCGGGTGCAATGGAAGATGGTCCTGGACAAAGACTTGCAGAAAGACCCTGAGGCAGCTGTCAGAGTGACAACAACTACACGTTTAAGTTGCAGAAAAAGATGCCAATAAAAATACAAAACAAACAAAAAAAATAAACAAACAAACCCTTGATGATGTGGTGGTTTTTGCATAAAATTTTACTTAATTTTTGTATCATATTTAAACTCCAAATTCATGCAGATTTAGGAATATCTCAAGTCAAACAAAGTGTTTTTTGCTTTTGGAGAAATGCAGAGTATCTGTATAGGACTGCAATGACAGATCTGGACCTTGCATGAATTTGAAATTTTTCTGAATCACTTTTATGTGCCTCTTATGAACAAATCTGTCTGTGCAAGTAGTTTTTGCATGAGCTCCAGTGACTCCCTTTTAATCTCAGCCCACCTGTACAGTTGATAAAGGATAGACTCTGCGTGTGTTGTATTAATTCTACAGGATCTCACTGTAATACTTGCAAAGTTATTTGTTCGTTTTTCCTTCTCTCCATACTGGCTGCAAAGTGATTCAGTTTATAGAGCTATAGCTACTTTGTCAGTAATGGTCCTCATACAGTGCAAAACATCCTTTTAGTGAAGTTCAACTGAAGTTAATATGAAGCTAATATTGAACCCTTTCTTCAAAAAAGGGTTCTTCAGAAGCAAATGGTTCTGGGTAGAACCTCACCCCTTCAGGAAGAACCCTTAAAAAATCCAAAACCTCGATTTGTCTATCTCCAGCCTCAATTTGTAGCGTTGTATTAGCTTCAGCTGAACTTTGGAACATACTTTAGCAGAGGACTGTTGGGTTCGCTCCCCATATATATATTACAGTGCAATCACAGGCACTTCGAAGGGATCACTTCACAGCCATATTGGAGAGGAGGAATGATTACAGTAACCATTAGCACTTTCAACAAACTGTATACAGTATCTGGCATGCAATTGTAGTATTAAGATAGACTTAAAAGAAATCTTAGCATAAGTTTGAACCTTAATATCATTCAAAACATATTCTGCCAAAACAGCGGATCAGCCAGTGCTGCACTGACACCTGCAACAGTGCAGTGCATCATGCAGTCATTCTGACATGGACACAAGCTGTCTATAAGCTGCTCCCTGTTTTTCAGCTATCCACCAGCTTTCTCTTCTCTTGCTCCCTCACACACACACACACACACACACACACACACACACACACACACACACACACACACACAGCCAGAGCCAGAGCCAGGACTGTAATTGTGAAATCATATTGTCAGGCCATTTCTCCAGCACTGCCCTCCCCCAGCTTCCTCCATCCATTTAGTTCACAATTTGACATTTTTGACATGATTTCTTTCTCTGTTTTTATTGGGGGATGTTGGGATAGATTTTTTTCCTGTGACTGCTCAGATAGCCATTGGGAGGGGCTGCTTCCAAATGGCCAGGCTTATAGAAATGTGGGATGGATTTATTTTCTTCTTGTGAGTGAGGAAGAGGCACAAGGGGGCAATGTGGGAATCCACACAAAGGGAAAGGTTCATTGCATGTTGGGAATGTTTGCAGTGGAATGGACCAGTGCCATTTTTGGATTCATCTATACAGTAAAGTATCGTGGTGGATCCTTAGGAAAATAAGAGTTGAGAGAAACATCTAATGTAATAAATGACACAACTACCGAAGTTGAAGAGACATATAAACCGATCAGCCAAAATATTAAAACCACTGTCAAGTGAATAACATTGATAATCTTGTAACAGTTGAATGTTCTGCTGAGAAACCTTATGTCCTGGTATTCATGTGGATGCCACCTGACATGCTTCACCAATCCAAACACCTCATGGCAAGGGCACTCCCTGATGGCGGTGTCTCCCCAGCAGGACAATACACCATGCCACACCATAAACATTGTTCAGGAATGACCCGAGGAATGTGACAAAGAGCCAGTACCCCAGAGGTACACACTGAAGGTCACGAGTAGCATCAGCACATCATGACAGGACTTAGTGTGATCTTAGTTTTTTAACAACTACCAAAACTTCCCTCCATGGGCCCCTGAGAATGTGGTTCTCTCTGTCTTTGTGATGTGCTTGTAGTTGGGCTCCAACACACGAAAATCTGTAGAATTCACAGGTTAATCCATGGAGACAGATGTGTTAGAAACTGTTTTTTTTTTTTGTTTTGTTTTGTTTCTTTTGTGATCCACCAGGCCAAGTTTGACAACATGAAAAAGCAGATGGAGTCCATGGAGATGGAGGTGATGGAGGCTCGACTCATCAGGGCATCTGAACTCAATGGAGAGATGGAAGATGACGACACAGGTTAGACACACAGACAGCATGTGAACAGAATGACAGATACACCCCACTACAGCAATGCTTACGAATCTGCCCAGACTTCTGATAGTCATGTTATGTTGCTTTAAAAACTCACTCATAAAAATGTTAACTGTCAGCCTTGTGCTAAAGCTGCTGGACACCCACACAGGTGTTTGACTGATTAGATGTCTTCTCAGGACTGTGTGGGTGTGTACGGATCAAGTCTGAGTGGCAGTTCTGTGAGTTTTATCACAACTGTTGAGGAGGGACAACTTAAGCCTAAGTAGCTGTGTTACATATGACCCTGTAAACAGGTGTTCAGACTGGAAATAGAGCCACATTGCCTGAGAATTATCTCATTAATGTCGCAACGTTATCTGCCAGGAATGTTTGCTGGTATGTGGCATTTTGTTGTATTCCTGAGCTTATTTTACTGGGGCCCTCTGCGTTTAGATCCCATTGTGCCAACCCAGTGGTGTCATTGAAATGAATGAGGAGGCTGCTGATGTCAATCCTAACACAGCCGTTTGTACTAATTGTAATTGCGATTGTTATGGTTATATTATATATTCATACTAAGAAACTGACACCATAATCCCCACATTTCCTGCCAGCTGAGAGAGTACATGGATTTGCGGTGTGAAATAAAAAATCGTGACGGCTGTAGAAACTACTCAGACAGCAGTGAAATAAGAAAAACTCAAAGTTGTGATAATCTTTTGAGGTTTTGCATGATGTTCGACAATGCACATCTTTTGTCATTTTCTAGTCATTGGTGGAAACATATATGCGGGGACATAGTTTCAATAAGGCAAGGTATTTTTGGGGGGCAGCCAAGGATACATACACGTGTGCGATGGCTTATATACATTCAATCAATCATTTATTTGTAACTTGGAATTATACAAGGAACTCCAGTGAAATGTGATCCCACCAGCTCCTTTAACGTGTACACTGTAATTTTGTCTTTTTTTGCATCTTCTTGCATTGTTGGCTGCTACTTTATAATTGTCCATGTTTCCGGATGGTTCTGGTAACCCATGGATTCTGGTTGTGGAATGATTTAATTGTCCACACATACTGACCCCAACTAGACCGCCATTCTGTTGCTCCTCCTGAACACTGGCAGCACTGCACAGTAGCCGCCTCTGAACGGTGTATAGCAGTGGTCCACAGCAGGAACAGTACACCTCACATTCCCACCGTCACACCAGTCCTTATTCACCATAAAGCACAAGCCCCCTCTCCTGCTCTCACCAGAGTCCTCTGCTCTGTCAGATGGGCATGTAGAAAATGAGCCTTGTGGTTGAATGGCACTGTTCAGGATATAGCAAAGTTTCAGTAAATCAAAGGATGTTACAGTTTCTGATATTCTGTTGAAAACTGATGCTGCATAGGGTTTGCTCAGTTTGTTTACTAATGCCTGTACAGTGGCTAGCAGAGCACTAGTTCAGCTGGTGCTCATCTTCTTCATACTACTTCGATGTTTACTGATGTATACATTTGAAAACCTCTATCTAGGTAGCTAGAGGTCAACAGAAGGAGAGTTTACAGACTGGTGAGTTTATTTTCGTAATCTTGATGAGAAAGTTGCAGCCACCTGCCACCACCGTCCAGGTCCAACAACAAAAAGCACCACCACCACTTGTAAAATAGACATAAAAGCCTAAATTTAGCACAAATGTAGCGGAGCTGACAGAGAGGCAGCTGGAAGCAACTGCACCTACATCATGCAATATTTATGATTACAATAAAGAATTGGCAGATGTTGATTCACATTTTCTTCAGTTAAAGATCTGGTGTGTAGGATTTGAAAATAGAAAAGAATGGACAACAAACTTAACACTGGCTCTAGATAGCGCCATTAGCTTTTGGTAATGACAATTTTGAAACACAAGCAAATTAATGTAGTAAAAGTAGCAATGGTTATTGTTGCTCATTTGAAAAAAGTAAATAAATAAATTACATATCTAACCAAGGAGCAATACATAATGAAAAAAATAAAAAGGAGCTATCAATGCACAGAAGCCTAACAAGTGGCATTATTATTAACTAATAACACACTTTACACACTCATCTTCCTCTCGCCCTCTCCCCTCTCTCCCCCCCCACACACACACATGCACACACCTCACCTCCTGGCGTTTTTCTTCAAGTGTTTGGGTAATACACAGAACGTTTTCATACAGTCTATGGCAGCAACAGTTGTTGGGATCTAAGTCTTAACACGGGCCTGACCTTGTAACAGATCTCCAATTAAAATATCAAAATGGCTATGGGAAATAGTAAATTATTATTAATCCATCCATACATTTTTGTAACCGCTTATCCTCTTGAGGGTCGCGGGGGGGCTGGAGCTGACATTGGGCAAGTGGCAGGGTACACCCTGGACAGGTCGCCAGACTATCGCAGGGCTGACACATAGAGACAAACAACCATTCACGCTCACATTCACACCTACGGACAATTTAGAGTGATCAATTAACCTAGTCCCCAATCTGCATGTCTTTGGACTGTGGGAGGAAGCCGGAGTGCCCGGAGAGAACCCACGCTGACATGGGGAGAACATGCAAACTCTGCACAGAAAGGCTCCCACACCCGGGATCAAACCGGGAACCCTCTTACTGTGAGGTGACAGTGCTAACCACCACACCACCATGCTTAATTTACATGACATCATCTCGTGATGCACCATTCCAGAAAAGGGAAAAATGATAGCCAGTCAATGATATCAGTCTTATAAAGCTCAATAAACTATCAATTTGGAACTCTGATTGATAGTTTTATTAAAAGCTGTAACCAAAATGACCATATTAATAGTAACAGCTGAAGGATTTCAGAGTTCTTGACATATCAGAGGTTGACTATTCATTCACTCTTGTTTAATATTAATAAATAAATGTATTCATGAAGAAAACTAAACAAAACAAAACACTGAAATTCTAACTAACTATAAACAAGCATAGTGTGTGTATATGTGTGTGTGGATGTGTGTCTATGAGAGAGAGAGAGAGAGAGAGAGAGAGCCTATAAAACAAAATGGCTTAAAACAGAAACCTACAAGATGGCCAAATCACAGATGGCTTCAGACGGGAGAAGTTTTTTTGAATTCCCTCTCTTTGGGTGTAGTTATGTTGATAGACAATTTGTGAATGAGTATGTGTATGAGATATGTGTTACAAAGGGTCTTGGTTAGTACAGGTGATGTTTAGTTGCATGCAAGACTATGTCTGTGAACAAGCATTAGCAAACTAACATCAGTTAGCTTTGGTGAAGCCAACCAACCAATAACTTAGCTGCAAACAATCACAATAATAACTCGATAACAGCATTAGATCACAACTGACAAAAGTTAAACAGTCTTGCTTAGCCTGTACAACTGGAATAATGCCATGCCCACTTGTTACTAGTGTTGCACGGTATACCAGTACTAAAATAGTACCGCGGTACTAGAGTATTCCAAACGGTACTATACTGCATTTGGAAAATACCAGTACTTTTTAAATTGATTCAGTTCATTAATTTATTTGATTTATTTTATTCATTTATGCACAGAAACGCCTTCCTTGTTCCTACTGGAGCACATTTTGCGCAAATGGTGTGTATGACAACACCTGTATCAACATTCGGTGCTGGTGCATGTGAAAAAAGACAAGAGAAAGTCTGCCTCGCAAAGGGAGACATCACGAGACATCACAAACTTGGTGAAACATTTGAGCAAAGAATTCAAAGATCGACAGGTGACGTGTTGACTAGTTCACCGCCCTGTTATGTCCATGAAAAGAATAGGCCTAGACTACAGAGTGATCCAAAAGCCTAGGAATATATATTGGCTACATTACATTGCCGCGCTGAAACACAACATCCCCTCGCCAAAACAGAAATGAAGTGATGCACATATTCAGCCTGCCAGCAACTGGGAGCCTGGTAACGCGCGGTTTAATACAGCAAACATGTCGGCAGTATGGAGGCATTATATCTGAGACTGAACCTAAAACAGCAATTTGTAAACACTGTTCGGCAGAAATTTCTAGAGGGGGTAGGCTATGTGTGGAAAGACCGACAGCACTACAAGCTGAATCTATCGTCGAATCGGCCATGTCTAGTCCGCAATTACAACTATACTGTGAAATAGTGAAATAAAAGACAAGCAATTACGTTCAAAACGTACACAGACCCATTATGATTTATTGTTTAGCTGTGACCTTGCACCCATCTCGTTCTTGTGAACACAATATCTCAAGAACAGCTTGAGGGAACTTCTTTAGATTTGGCACAAACTTTCATTTGGACTGAAAAATAAACTAATTAGAATTTTGTGGACAAAGGTCAAGGTCAGTTTGACCTCACAAAATATGTTTTTGGCCATAACTCAATAATTAATTTGCTAATATGACAAAACTCAACGTCTTATACTGATGACACTAATCTTGGGTGTCAACCTTGAAACTGTGCTAATTGTATAGAACCCTAACCCTGTGCTGTCAGGGGGAAGACTTGTGTGAAGCATCCATGTTTTCACAGACATGGATGTAAACTGTAGGAGAAACTTAACTGGTGTGTGGAGACATACAACTGTAGGGCAGTTATTCTCATTTTTTTTATTAAACGCTATTAACCTATTAAATAACCAATTGAAAGTATTGGCCAACCTAACCTGACAACTTTCTCTGTCTGATCAGCAGTCCAAAACTGTAGATTTACAGCAATAAATAACACATAAAAGCAGCAAATGGAAAAGTTGGAATTAGGGAACGTTTGACAGTCTAACTTAAAAATTACAGTTGATTTTCAAAGTTGTTGTTCGTTATTTTCTACCAATCAACTAACTGATCATTTTCTTCACTAAATCAAATACAACACAGCAAACTTCAGCCTAAGAAACAACCAGAGATTAACCAATGCAAATCATAAAGAGGAAAAGTGGTCACAATCAGTGTTTTGATGACAGTAGGTTAATTTTGTGAACAATGTTAATAGAAACTTAACAAACAAGCACTGGTTTGAATGTAAACGGCTTGATACAAACTGTCCGTGGACTGGTCATACACATACTCCCACACAGACCTTACAATAGCAGCAATTCACTCCCATACTGTTTTCTTCAGTGGAGGTGCAGGAACCATAGGGGTGGTGTGTGGTCGATGCTTTGACAAAAGCCCAGCAAAAATTCAATGTGAAGAAGTACATTAGAAATTGATCAGTTAAAAGTGAAAAAATAAGTAGGGATTGAGTTGCAGACGCCCTGCAGGCCGGCTGCCAGCTGTCATTGTGTGCCATGCAGACTTTATGAATGTAGATTGATTTTTCGAAGTATGTTCATGTTGCATAGGTCTGAACAGCTTCACTTGTTTGTACCATAGCAGAGCTTTGACAGCTTTCAGGTGAACTGGCACTGAAACACAGTCATGAAGGTATTCTTCATGTCAGACTCAAAGTACATTCAATATGTGTGGGTTGTGCCGTACAAAGATACCTGAAAACAGTATAGGTCTCACTGAAATGTGTCTGAAAGTATTGGAACTGACTTATTCAGTAAAGTAAAAGAATTTCATATAATGGATACGGTTTTAAACTGGCTGTAGGTGAGCATCTTAGTATCAAAACAAATATCAGTAGCTCATGGTCTTATTTCAGTTGAGCTTAATGATTCAATTAAATCAGTGGTTTTTATGGACTTGCATAGAGGCAGCAGTGGAATCCACAAATGGATGTACTCAGACATGATGAAAATCCCCCCCCAGCAAGGAACAGAGCATTGCAAGTAGTTGCCTGTTTTTGAACTTGTTTGGTCGCGAATCATTGGTCTGAACTGGGCTTTACACAACATAAAAATTGGCCATTTTAAATTCCCCAGAAAATCACAATATGGGATCTTGTAATGCATTTTTTCATGCCAACATTGTGTGCTTTTGCTAAATTACAAAGATTAGCCTTGTCGTTTTGGAAAAATACATGTTATATGGGAGGTATGCAGCAAGTGTATGCATATTCAGATATGAAACAAAAAGATGAGGCTGACTGTGATCATGCTGATGTGACAGGAGGAGAGTGGAGGCTGAAGTATGAAAGAGCCATCAGGGAGATTGAATTCACCAAGAAGAGACTGCAGCAGGAGTTCGATGACAAGCTGGAGGTGGAGCAGCAGAACAAACGACAGCTGGAGAGGAGGGTGAGTGCACACTGATACACACCTTCCACTAGAAACCATTGTGTTCCATCTCTGATATGATGACGACCATGCAGCTTGACTCTCCATGTACTGTCAAAGTCATTGATTTTAGGTAAGTATTTAAGAAACGAATGAAGTCAAAAGTTACAGCCCTTTATGGTGCGATATAAGGCTGTACCCAAATTAGACACCTCCAGGCTTCTTATTTAATTACAATTTAAATACTTTCAGTTATTTAAATTTACAGCAGGTAGTGATGGTGTGCTATTGATTTTCACTACACAGTTATCACAAGGAACAGAAAGAAATGGATAGGATTTATGAGGCCCTGTACAAGATATTATTATGTGTAATATTAACATGATGTCAGCATTTCCTTTTTTTAAATATAGTACATATCGTCAATATTGGTATAACCCAACACCCCTAACAGACAAGCTAGAGTTAGTACAAAACTCAGGCTCACATCAACTCCAAAGTCCCTGAAAGACAATTCAAGTTTAAAATATCCATTATGTTACAGATCTAGTCACGGTAGTAGGAGACTATCTTACTATCTGTGAAGATTTCAGTTCATATCATGTCATTCTTATCTAGTGATTATTGAGGGTTCAGGAACTAATTTGTCTTGATGAAGACTTAAAACACAATCCCATATTCCCACAAATCAAAAACGAATCAAGGTAAGTTTTTGTTGTTTTATTTTTCAGTAACAAATCTAGTGTTGCTATGGACGTGGAAACTTCACACATTCAGGGCCAATGAAAGACAACAAAACTATAGACCAAATCACAATGTTTATATACAATAACGTCGGGTGGAAAATCCTACCATCACATACATAAAATCAGACAGTGTGAGCAAACTCTGCCTCAGTTAGTCTGTTTTTAGCCATGTAAACAAAGCCCACCACAATAAATATCAATTCAAGTGTACGCAATATTTATAATATTTTTTGCAACCTAACCTTGCTATCAGACAGCCCTTTCCAACAGAGAATTGAAGCTGTTATATCAAAGCTACAAAGACTCCGTTTACAAAAACAGTAATATCACTTAGCAAACACAGTTTCTGGTCTGCTTGATAAGTGGTAAGGTAAAGCAGAGCAAATATTCCAATATAACATACACTTAAACTGATAAGGATTTTTTTAGGTGGCTAAAATATGTTATGCTGCGGCATCCACAGCAGTACATCACACCAGGCGCCATGTTTGAGAGAGAAACAGAGGGGCATATCTCCAAGACTGAAAATCAATATATTGCAGGCCTCCACACATAAATGAAAGTTTGGGAAACCCTGTTTCCCAGATGATTGAATGAATTAATTAATTGATTAATAATAATTTTTTATTTTAACTTTCAGTCAGAGTAGTGAACATGGTAAACATTATACCAGGTAAACATCAGGGTGTTAGCACTCTGTTTGTGTGCATGTTAGCATTTTGACATTAGCATCTATGTCAAAGCACAGCTGACCAGCACAGCTGTAGACTGTAAGTTTGTTTTAGTGAACATGTGACACTGTATATTCAATGAAGACAGTTTTCAAGCTGTTGTAATGTGAATGTAGTGTATAGATTATATGTCTGCCTGGAAGGCTCTCAAGTCATTGCACACTGCATGACATTTTTTCTGTGGAATTCCCAGCAACAGGGAATCTTTTCCAGTTCTGATTAGCTGCCTGTGTGTTTGTGCAGATCAGCGACCTGCAGGCTGACAACGAGGAGTCTCAGCGAAACATCCAGCAGCTGAAGAAAAAAACCCAACGACTGACCGCTGAACTGCAGGACACCAAACTTCACCTGGAGGGCCAACAGAGCCGCAACCACGACCTGGAGAAGAAGCAGAGAAAGTCAGTACAGCCCCTCCAACCCCGTCCACACACACACACACACACACACACACACACACACACACAGTCATGTTGAGCAGGTGTCTGTAGATATAAGTGACTTCACACAGGTGTATTACCTTATTCTGCCGTGTTCCCACAGACTGTGAAGGGTCCAGTGGTGTTGCTGTAGTGACAGTAATAACTGTAAAGAAAAACTATATTGTGCTCCAGATTGTTTATAGCATCATGCTGTGCAGAGAGGACGCACAAATCTCTAGCTCATTTGTACTGCTGATAAACCGTGTGTGTGTGTGTGTGTGTGTGTGTGTGTGTGTGTGTGTGTTTTGGGTGGGGGTGGGGGGTACTATCAGGGGACATGCTCTGTAGCTGTATATGCATTGCTGAATATGCATGCTGTAGTTTAACATGTAGGATCTTCTCTCTGACCAGCTCAGCACATTTTTAATGATTACATTTTTCCATGAACTTTATGAATTTAGCTTCCTAAACGTCATCAGTGTAGCAGTGGTTGTGGCTTCATTAGAGTGTTTAGTCAGTGTTAATCAGAGGAGTGTGTCAACGTGTATGTATGTGTTTTTTGGTGCAGGTTTGACAGTGAGTTGAGTGCAGCCCAGGAGGAGGTGCAGAGGGAGAGGAGCCTGAGGGAGAAATTGGCCCGAGAGAAAGACATGCTAAGCGGAGACGCCTTCAGCCTCCGACAGCAGCTGGAGGTTTGTTCCTGTGTGCTCCAGCTTGTGTCTGTGTGTTTGTGTTACCACAGTGTAATCAGGCCATTATAGAGGGGTAAAGGGGGTGGTAATATTCTGGAAAAAAAACTCTGAATTTTCTGAGAAAGAATTTATAATTTTACTACTACCAGAAAGTATTGTGATGTAGTAGTGCAGCCAGTCCATGTGGTGGATGCATGGATCAAGCAAAGGACATTTGCCCAGGAGACTGGGGTTCATGTCCTGTGCGGCTCAGTGTTTGCTTATGTATAAAAGTGCTGAATGCACTGTGTACCACTGTTCCCTCTAAGCTGTTTTACTGTGCAATTGCGCACTGCTCCTCACCTCTCTCAAATATCCCCGACCAGTTTTTTATTGTTTTTCTTTTTTTTTTTCCTCATATGCACTGTCTTGTACGGAGTCTTGTGACTTGAACAGTAAATACTTACTCCACTGTGGGCGTTTGTCTGTGCAATGAGTGACAGATGACAGTGAACTGTCAGTCAGTGATGATTAAAAAAAAACATGCTCACCAGGCGCTAGGGCTGCACGATTAATCGTAATAAAAACGTGATCTTGATTCATATGCATATGCGATCTAATTTTTTTAATGACGGATGATTCTGCCGGCCCGCCCGTGCTGGGAGTCGGGACATCATCTGTATGAAAGCAAGCGCTCCCAACGACGCAGCGTTATACCATGTGATGCAGAGCGACACCCGGCCGGCAGTTTGGAAAGCAGCGAGAGCAGGAGAGAGCCGACAACGTGAGGAGGACCCCTTACAAGTCAGCCTCTCAGTCCTTAGCCGCTAACGTTAGCTCATGTACAACACAGGTACCACACAGAAACTTTTACAGAGGGTCATAATATGCTTCTAGTGACTGTCAAATCACCAGTGAAAGTTGTTTAAAATGCGTACACGGAGAGCAGCTGAGCGCCTGCTCTCATGGGACAAAGATCCTCTGAGAAGAAAGACAGATCACTCTGCTCTGTCGCCAGGAGCAAACTGGGAGGCAAAGATCCTCTCTGAGGAAGATGGTTCACTTTGCTGCAGGGTTCACCAAAATGTTTTTTTGTTTATTTCCTTTTAATAAATTGAACACACATTAAAGAACATACAAGATCCTGTAGAGAATTAATACATATAATACAATACAATAAACACTGTCAAATTAAATGAAGGAAGAGAATTTTTTAAAGGCAAATAAAATATTGGGGATTTATGTAAAAATATACAGAGACATATAAATAATTATATAGTTAAAGATATGTAGGCTATGTTAGGTGAATACTCCTGTCAAATGCATGGTGTTGAAACGTTTAATTTTGATCTCCCTTAGTCCATTTATACTTTATTTTATCATAATAATAACAATGAATATTATGAATTGTTCACATTTTAATTTAATTTTAAAAACATTTATCACACAGCATTTTGTGGAAAAGTCAAATGTTCGGTTTACAGTTTTAATAAACTCAGTACCGTTTTTCAACACATATTGTTTTGTCTTCATTCAGTGTAATTAGCACATATTGTTATTGCGCCATTGGTTTTGGCCTTGGTGCCCCACATTTTGGCCGTGATGCCCCAATAAATTTGTATTTATCAAAGGCCAAAGTGGTCTTGCCCTAAATGACTTAATTCCGGGCCTGGAATACCTACCTCAAAAAATGTTGTTCAACATTGATATTATTGTTAAAATTGTTCAAAAGCTGTAAGAGAAGACAAGAGACTAAAGTTTATCGTTTTTACGGTCAGTGTCAGGCTGTCAGCTGTTGCATTTAAGTGAGAGTGTTCCCTCTCTGCTGACCAAAGTTTATATGCCTTGTGTCTCTTGTATCAGGCACAATCATAGGTTTTGTTATTTAATGATATTTTTTTATTATTTATTTATAATTTTTGTTACTTTTCCTTTTGTATCAGGAAATAAGCACAATATATCTTTATGTTGAAAAAAAATTGTGAGAGAATCGTGATCTCATTTATAAGCCTAAAAATCGTGATTCTCATTTTTTCCAGAATCGTGCAGCCCTACCGGACGCTGCCCAGCCAATACCTGCAATGGGTGTTTAGCTTGACAGCCAATCAATGGCATTATGTTGGGTATTCGCTGCTGTCATATTTGTTTAGCCATTAGCCATAGCATCGCAGCTATGGCTAAATGTGTGGGCTGTGGCGCTTCGTCCTCTGGAAATTTTAAGAAAAAAGGCGCATCATTTAAGGCTGTCAGAGTACGTACAGACGAGCGAACGCCACCAGTGAAACTCGGTGATATTTTTCTTTTTCAAGCGAGATTGGAGTTGTGTGCAAGATGTGCAATGAGGCAAAAGTACAAGTATGTATGTTGTATGTATGTATGCGCAGACACTTACAACATAAACATAATATGTTTATGTTGTAAGTGTCTGCGCATACATACATACAACATACATACTTGTACTTTTTCTGCACTACCTGGCCAGGCCAGCAATATGTTTTTGCCAGTAAAAACTTCATCCAGTACAGCACTGTCTGTGGTAGTAGCTCTGCTACAATTTTTGTTTACAATGTACGTTTACATGCACTCATTGCACTGCCTGGCCACTAACATTTTTTTTTTTTTTTTTTGCCAGGAAAATGTTTTCATCCAGTACAGTGGCACTGTCTGTAGTAGTACAACTACAATTTAAGTTTACATTTAGTTTTTGATCTGGCATATTATATTTGTTGCAGTTTAAAGTGTGTACCTAAACTTGAGCAGAAGAGCTGCCTGTTGGTTTTGATGTCATATTTCAACATTGCTAGGACACCCAGGAGGGATGTCCAGCTGATGGCCAGGTAACATACAGACATTAACTTTCATTGTGGAACTATTCTTATACCATTATTACAGGGACATCTTGATTAGATGTTTAAATAATAGTCACTCAGCCTCTCAGTATGCTGGGGTTTCCTGTAAATTTTGACTTAAATCTCAGAGAATATTCAAGTTATTTTTCCGTAAAATAGTGAGGTTTTTCTCAGGAATTTACCACTTTAATCTCAGACAGTATCCATGTGTTTTTTTTTTCCTCATAAATTTATGGCTTAATTTCTCAGAAATTCGGAGTTTGTTTTCCTGAATATTGCCCTCTCTCCTGGCCCTCTGTTTATTTATTTATTTTTTCAACCTACATGACCCTAATACGGCATCATAGATTTGTTGTGGTTATGGTAGGAATTTCCACTCTGTGGTGTCTACAAATTGTTTATTTTGATGGTTGGTAGTGACTCAAGTGGAACCACTCATAGATGTAACAGCCTAAAAAGGTGTAAAAGGTGTAGAAGTGTTAAGGGGATTCTAGACTTTCCAGTGACTCTGTTCTGCTGCAACTGTAATTATATATTGTCCTTTTTGCATTTTGAACCCATCACATAAGGTTTGGAAACTATATATGCTTACCAGTTCTCAAACATTATTGTGTGATAAACTTAGAATTCAGATGCTCAAATAAAATGTTTGTACTATAAATTTCGTGCCCTATATCAATAAGGGAGAGATTAGAACACAGTGATAGCCCTTATTAGTATACGAAGTTTGCTGAATTGTCCTGGACATGGATGTGTGGACATGTAAGCTCAGTAGCTGTTACGAGCTTGACTTTACTCTACATAGCTTCCATGTCAACAGATATATCACTTGACAACCAAGCAAACTCCATCTAATGATAAAGACTGTGTGCAAGGCTGATTTTGTGAAGAGCATGTCTGACTGACAAGATACAGGAAAAAAAAGTAGCAAGTAGGCTTTATGTTTGGATTGTTAGTTTTTCACACAGCTACTATTTAAAGTCAGAAATATTCAAACTTTAACATGATTATTTTATTGATAACCAACAAGTTAAAACCAAAAGAAATTTACAATGTCATAAAATGAGGGAAAGGCAGCAAATTATCATGTTCATGTAGTTGGAATAAGATCATGTATGCAATTTGTGCTTAATAAATGCCATACATGATTAATTGTCAAAATACTTATACCTTTTTGTAACAAAAAAATAAAAAAATCAGTGAACTGAGGAATCAATTAATTGACTGGTCACTGCAACACTAATATCTGTTCTTATCATAAAATTAGCTATATACTGGCATGTAATAGTTAAAAACTTAAATAACAGCACACAAGATCCAACAGGGTCTCTCAGCAACAGGGTCCAGACAGATTCAAATATGCACCCACAGACTGCTACGACTAAGGACATCTTCTTTCTTTTTTTTAAGGCTCTCCACTAACTTTAAAATAGTTCATTCACATATTACTTAACTGCTTTATTCAGTATTCATTTCATGCCATAAAATTAATTTCACACACAATAGCATCTGCATCGTAAAGTTTCTCATTGTGTTTACTCTTTTTAATGAAATGTGTACACAAAAGATTAACTTACTAGAAACAAGATGAATATACATTTTAAGTAAACTTTGCCTTTAAAAACCCATATTTGTCCAGCCCCATACTGTTTGCTTGACTAGTTTGACAGGTCCACCTAGTGACACTGTATCACTCACCTAGCTCTGTCCTATGTTAAGCTCAGTTGAACCCGGATGTTCCCAATACTCAACTTCAATTTTACTTTAGTGGCTTCAAAGGTCAGTTTAGGAAAGTCATATTAGGATGACATTAGTCACAGTATCTATAGGTTAGCTGTCAGAGATCAGTCAGTCTGCCAAATCTATGTGTTAAAGATAAGGTACTTGTTATGTGATGAGTCAATGCCCAAAATACAGAGGGATCAATCTTAAAAATTATAACATGGGGAAAAAAAACAAACAGATAAAATGCAAAATTGAACTAACCAATATGGCATACATAAATACACACATATATGACACACAACGGTGTTTGTGTTTGTGTTTATGTGTACACTTTGAAGCTAGTACCTGCTGAGCTGAGTAAATAATTGCTTATCATCACGTCACTGGGACACTGTCAGTCCCCGCCCATCTCCTCCTGTCTGTTCTGACCGTAACACTCTGTCCTTCAGGACAAGGACCTGGAGGTGTGTGCAGTCAACCTGAAGGTGGACCAGCTGGAGGCCGAACTGCAGGACCTCAACTCGCAGGAATCCAAGGATGAGGCATCCCTGGCCAAGGTCTTCTTTCTTTTATTTTTTTCTCCTTTTTTTCTTAGCCTTCTTCCTTTTGCTTTTATGATTCCTCTTTATGTGTTGTTGTATTTATTGCTGATTTTTTTTCTTCTATAAAGATCTTTGTACTTAAACTATATACAGAACTTGCAGAATGTTTTCTGTCAGTGCTACAGCAACTCTATCAGCACTGCAGTTAGTCAAGACATCCAGTCTGTCCTTCAAATTAAAACCCCCAGTAAAAAATATTTAATTGTTATCTGCCCATCCAAATAAATAGGTTCTGTTTTAGGATTGGGCAATTTGGAGAAAATCAAATATCATGAAAGATTTGACCAAATACCTTGATATCAGCATTGTGACAATGCAGTACATTTGACTATTGGTGCTTTCACAAAATATTTACACAATTAGATTTGTGATAAATAATCATCCGTAATGTAGATAATTAATAATATAACAATCTGCTAAGTTTAGAAAATAATCATGATTATCATTTTACTGTAATGCAGCCTTTAAAACCAGGAAAAGACAACACATGATGTTAAGATATCCAAAATTGAAGACAAAGTCTAGTCTCATGTCACAATATTGATATATTGCTCAGGCTTACTTAATTTTACTATATTTATATATATATATATATATTATGTACCTTCTATTACTATTTCTGTATTGTATATTATCACTCAGATGAGGAAGCAGCTTCGGGACATGGAGGCCAAGATGAAGGATCAGGAGGAGGAGCTGGACGAGCAGGCTGGCACCATCCAGATGTTGGAGCAGGTACAGACAAATCACAGTGCTCCCATCCATAGACTGTATAAATAATGGACTTATGCTGTGTCTCAAATTGCGTACTTCTGTACTACTTACATTTAATATTTTGAGTGCATAACTGCATAAGTATGGAAAATGCAGTGCACTGTGAGTACCTGGATGGTGCACTCAAAACGGTCAAGAAATTGAGTGTGGAACTATAGACACTTCTCACCCTCAATGGTCGCTATCTTGGCTACGTAGCGGAAGGGGAGGGACCACTTTTCAAACTGGAAATAGCAGCCGAGGACTGCACGACCATGAACATCGCTGTATTGTGCAAATATATGTGTTTTTTGCATAAGCACCATTATACTATTGTTTATTGGGTTAATTTAGCAGTTTGTAATGATTTGTTACCGCGAACGATAACGCAAATGCTTATGTTAGTTTGCTAACTAGCTAATTTGCGGTCATCATTTCCGGTGAGTGCACAACAGCCGTGTTTGGTTTGAGACAACACTACCCTGTCAAAATTCGCGCACTACGCCAATGAGTACATAGTGCACATAGTATACAGTACTACATAGAAGTGTACTAACGGAAGTATGTGATTTGAGACACACCAATAGTCTCCATGACGCCCGTAGGTTTCTGAAGAGCCTTTTTGAAGCTCAGTAGGAAGCTCCCAGCTGCACCATCTTGGCAGTGCCTGATTCTGCGTAACTCCTAGCTAATCCAAAAAAGGGCAAAAAGGTGGAGCACGAGTGGAGCTGAGTTTGGCAAAATGAAGCCTGGTTGCTGAAACATGACCTAGCTCAAAGCTACCAAGTTAGCTAAGGCTAAGAAGCTAGGCTATATGGTGCTATTATAGACTATATAAAACTAGTTTAGTTTTGACTGAAGTCACACAAAAAGACATATAAAAAATCAAATCAAAAACATTCAATATAGTCTGTGCCAGAAAACATTATGCTACTTTGCACAATTCCTCCTGAAATGCAGGTGTAACCTTATGTAATAAAGTTCAGTAGGGAGTGTTTTCACCAGGAATAGGGGGCCTATAGGTACCTTAAAATTAAACCCATTCAACCCACGTGCAAAGCTGAAGAATGACAACCACACCACGAAGTACAGAAGTATCAGTTTGTCTTTATTTCATAAATAACAGTATTTCAAACAAGTCCTGCTTGAGGTTGGCTATGGCAGGGCAGTACTGGGCATCAGGGATGAAAGCTGGAGGCACCGACTAATGCACCAGTGAAGCAACTGAGGTGTAAGCCGGCTGACCGCTGTGGTACCGGGCCAGGAAGTGGTGGCAGCTGGCTGACTCTCTATAATGTTATTCCTCACCTTGCTAGCTTCAGTGAACAACCAGCCTACCGTGCCAAGACTGGAACAGCTCCCCTGTCTTGGCAACACTAAAATTCATGAATGGCACTACCGCAACCAAACCCAGACAGAGTGAACAAGTGATTGACTCTGCCTTGTAGCCTACGTAGTCGAGTCTAGCATTAACATTACATTGCATTAGTATGACCATTTTAACATTGCACAACATCAGCTAACTAATGTTGTGGACCTTTATTTTACAACCACTCACCCTTTATTCTTTGGTGCTTGCTGGTTTAATTCTGTGACTAACATAAGCTCCTAATGAGACCTAGATAATACTGCAGGAGTTGTGTGAAACAGATGTTGTGATATAGTTTTGTGGTTGTTAAACATGGTCCCAATTCAATAAATCAATATGTTTGCCTTTTTCAGTGGAAGATTTCTGTTAAGTTGGACATTTTAACATGGGTCTACGGGGACTGACCAAGCACCATCTCCAAGGCTGAAAAGTCAAGCCAATGCAGAAGTGGCAAAATCGATCCCCACAGACCCCTATGTTAAAATGCCCAACTTTACAGCAGAAATAAACATGTTTACAGACTGGTACAAAAAAAAAATAGTTTTGGTCTCTATTGCTAATTTTAACATTCATGAGAACTGCACCGGGGGTGAACTTTTTTATTTCTCACCTGTTTATATTTTGTTAAAGCCCAAAGTAACACATAATTAAAGGAGAAGTCCGGTATTTTGCACTTTGAGCCTCATTTCTGGGTTGTTTATGATGAAATAAGAGTGGCTAAGACCAAAATAGTGACGACTGCTCATTTTCAGAGAATTTGGCTTTCCCCTGCCTGGCTTAAAGGGATAGTGCACCCAAAAATGAAAATTCAGCAATTATCTACTCACCTTCATGCCGAGGGAGGCTCTAGTGAAGTTTTAGAGTCCTCATAACACTTGTGGAGATCCGAGGGGGGAGTGGGTAGCAGCACAACTGCACACCTAATGGCTGACGGTGCCCCAGATTAAAACGTCCAAGAACATAGAATTGAAACCACAAAATATCTTCATACTGCTTGTCCGTAGTGATCCAAGTGTCCTGAAGCCCCGATATAAAAAGTTGTTTGGAAAAACGTCATTTGAACTCTGTTTTTAGCCTCACTGTAGCCTGCAGCTCTGACTGCTTCTCTGTGGGCCGCGCTCACATGTGCGAGCTTGTGCACGAGACCAGTGAAAGCACATGAACACACATGAAGGAGGTGCCCATGTCTCACGGTCTCGCACAAGCACACACACGTCAGCACAGTGTACAGAGAGGTAGTTTCAATTCTGTGTTCTTGGACGTTTTAATCTGGGGCGCCATCAGCCATTAGGTGAAGTTGTGCTGCTAACCACTCCCCCCTCAGATCTCCACAAGTGTTGTGAGGACTCTGAAACTTCACCAGAGCCTCCCTCAGCATGAGGGTGAGTAGATAATGGCTGAATTTTCATTTTTGGGTGCACTATCCCTTTAACACTGCTGCCTATGGCCATGTGTGAACTTGTCCTAAAACTACCCTAAGCGTTCGTTTTCAAAGCCATGAAACTCAGTGGTCAGTGGTGTTTGGTGATGTTCTGACATAAAATAGTAGCAAACTGTGGTTTCCATGATGATTTATTTGACATTTTGTCTACCCCATTGGTTTTCTATAGGAAGCCTCATTGTCCGTTGTTAGTAATCCGCCACTGGAAAAGGAAAGGGGGTTGTAATGTTTACGACAAGGTTGTAGTCACTGTAGTCTTTTAGCTCAGCGAAAGTGCCGGCTCAACAGTGCTGTGTACGCTCCTGGAGGAAGAATGAGAACAAACAGCCATTCGGTGTACTGCAGTTTTTGGTACCTCCATGTGGGCGCCCCTTGTTCTCATCACAGGAAAATAATCAACCCAGTTTTAAAGCTGCGTTTGTTATTCTTTTGCCAGTGGGCGGCAGAAGAACACAAAATAAACTGACAGACATCAAGTAGCCTTACTAGTAAACACCCAGCTGAGTATTTGCAAATCCAGCAGACAGCTTTAGTATTCATTTGGAGTTCTTTGTGTCCAACTGATAAATGTAAGTTCAGTTTTCACTCTCCTTCAGCTCTGTTCTGTCTCCACCAGCTCCTGAAGGAAATATGTGTCTCTTTAGCTGCTAAAGGCTCCCCTGTGTTCACCCGCTAGACTCTGTTTCTGTGTGCTGTTCACTGCAGAGCATGTATAGTACAGTGGCTTTATCAGAATTTGTTTGTTAAAAACCCTCAGCAGTGAGACTGTGCCGTAAAGGTGCTATAAAACTAAAGCAATGACCTAAAAGAGGCTAAAAAGCTCTGAAGAACTGAGACCAACTGCAGAGTTTCACGTTTCACGTTTTAATGGTGTTATAAAAAAGCACTGATTATTGCATCTTTAAAGGAATGATTTAGCCCAAAGTGATGGTATACTGATTATTTCATTGACTTGTGCCAGTTTTTAATCCCATCCACTCCCTATGGCCTCTATTTGATACCAAGATGACACAGTCAGTGCAGTTTTTTCTCAATTTAACACACAAACACTAACAAAATGTCCCGGAAATTCAACAATTACACCACTGTGCTGGGTGTGATCTGAGTGTGTTATGAATATTTTACTTGTACTTGTTTCCTTGAGTTCAGCCCTTGCCAGCTATTGTCAGCCCTGTGTCTCTTTATTTGAAGACATGGTAACTGAGAAAGGGCATACACCCTGTTGCTAAAATACAGTGCAAACAAAATGAAGGATTGTAACAAATCATATACCGGACACTAATATTGTACTGAATCTATAATCTCAGACAACTGGCAGAAGTTAGGCCACTATAGGCCGTTTCAAAATCTGAATTCATTAGATACTGTTACTACTTCCGGTGTACTGCTGATAACAGTTATAATGACACAAATACAGGCCTAGTGTAATATTTCAAATTAATTTGAAAAATATGCTGTATTGAGCCCTATTTAAACTGTTTATAGCACATGGTCTAAAGTGCATGGTACATGTGCATTTAGGCTGTGTCCATCTCCACTTAGCTACTTTAATGGCAAATAATCTTGGTGCAAAGTAAAGCACAAGGGGCATTGGGCTTGTATTTAGTACCTCAATTAATCAAAAGTGTGTTTTGGAAATAACACTCATCTGAGAGACATCTGCCCTTCGGTTTTGTAGCCAGGTGTGCCTCCATGCAATAAGAGCAATAATGCCACTGCAGCAACTAACATGGGACATTTAAGCAGCAAAACTAAAAACTGTAGTGTAGTGAACTTGGCAGAGAAATCAGAAACTTTTCAGAATTTACGCTGCTTCTTGTGTGTAAATGCACGCAGCAGGTCTCTTCCATTGAATGTTAGTAAATCTGCGATTAGATTTGCACATAAAAAACCTTGGCACTAAAAACCTACTCTGGATTCATGAATGCTGCAGAAAACTCAGATTTGTTCATCGGCAGGTGTGTATGTTACTGAATGCCAATCAGTTGTAAATTGACAGTGCGTTCCCTCTTAGCAATTAGCAGTCAGCAATTAGCGTACATCCCCACCCATGAATAGCCAGTGACCACCCTATAAGGAGGTGATAACTACCATGGATAGGTGCATTCTGTCGACCTATGAACACAGAGCAAACAAAGACACTGACATTGAAGTTATTTTAGGTGAAGTGGGGTTGAGAAAAACATTTTATTGTCTTCTGTTATCAGTTATGTGACAGGTAAATCAAAGGCTTGGAAGGAGTTAACGGGTGCTTTTAACTCTGTGTCCTCTGTTGTAAGAACCATCCAAAAAGTTGACATGAAACTTGATGCAAAAAACATACAAGTACACGCACAAAAAAACACAACAGTACAGGAAGCTCTTCACAGTCACAGCTCTCTGCTTGCATCAACAGAGAAACCTCCGTCAGTTTGCCCTAAGCCTTAGCATTATTTGTCACTGTTGTGAAAACCACTATTAATACAGGCAGTCTAATGTTGGCAATAACCCACTGTTAAGTTAAACAACAAATAAGATAGTCTGGACTAAAACCACACCATCTCCCTCCAACTCTGACAGATTCGAGTTCCCCAGCTGTCTGGTGTGAGCGGAGACAGATGCCGAATTACTTTCCCATGTCCACAAGTTTTATTAAACCAAAACTCAATTTGAAATAATGTTTACGTCCCCCACATCGCACCTCTGATAATTAAATTAAACAAAAATGACATGCAGTTTGGTGCTGCAGTATGCAGTGCATAAAGATGGCAGAAGAGGAGCGCGTTGGTTTGTTATTTTATTTATTCAGAGGACACTATTTTCCAGTTTTGTATTAAGTCAATTTGAATAACCCATTCACGTCTTTAAGAACTCTGATCTGAAGCTTAAATCTACCGAATGCCAACTGATTTAACCAGATGTGTTACATTCTAATCTCTTGGCATGTTTAACTTAAATGTTTCAAAGGTATCTATGTATTGTGAACACAACAGATCACAGTATGAAATATAATTGTAATGTCTAATAATTAAGTAACATTTCTGTGCAATATCTTATTTACACAAGCACTACAAACAGTCAGAAGTAGGTGTACATTTTGTTAGTACTACGAAAAGATCCGAGCTACTAACATATTGGTGAATGCTGAAATATACATACATTTCCTTCTGCGAACAGTTTACACACAAATTTGTTCTGTTCACGTTTCATGAATGAGACCCAGCGTCTCTCTTAATGGAGAGTCAGACAGGAGCTCTGCAGCTCTGCTCTGAGTGTACTCGTGTTGTGAACCCAACTATGTAGGTGCTTCTTACTATCTGAATTCTGAAATGAACTAATAGCAGGAAAATACTGTGCAATTCTGAGTTAAGACCAGATTTTTGTTAATCAATGGATCAAACGCTTTCTGTTGCCTGAAAATAGCAATACAGCTACAATGCACCTGACCACATCTCATTTAAGACCTGTACACTCATGGGCACACAGATGGGTGCAAGTTACACAATGTGGGTGCTGGCCATGAAAACGACAACTGTGTCAGTCTGAAACTAGCATGACAGTTGCACTACATGTTGGGTTGCTTTATGTTGAATGTAACACAGGGCCCAATATCTTTTAAAGTTATATTAAAGGATCATTATTATTCTCATGTTTGAATGTTTAGAACAAAGCTGGAATCAGGATGTGATCAGCCTAGCTAAGCATGAAGACCTAGACAGGAAAAAATAGTTAGCCTGACTTTGTCCAGAGTTTAAAAATAAAGTTACCAATCTCTCCTAAGCTTACTATTTAACACGTATATCACTTGTTTTATCCACACACAAACATAAATGTTAAAATGTCAATTTGTGTTTTTTGGGAGAGTCATCATGTTAATGTAGAAATAGGTTGAGCACACTCCCAAAACCACAAAATGCGTTTGTGGATTTGTAATGTATTTGTAATTTTTTTTTTAAATTCTTGTTTGTTATGGCCAAACAAGCTATAGATAATATTTCAGTTAATGAGCTTCTAAGGTGTTGGTAGGTGTATTTCTTTAACTTTAGACTTTGCCATGCCAGCTGTTTCCTCCTGCTTTTAGTCTTTTTTCTATACTAGCCTAATCACATTCTTACTCCGTCTTTCTAATTTACACACAGACGTGAGATAGGTGTCCAATCCCTGATGCTCTAAAACAAAGCAAGTAAAGATGTTTCCCAAAGGATCAGTTTCTTTCTGTACTTTAAAATTCTTAAAGTTGCAGAGGCCTTTCATGTTCATACAGAAGACAGACACATAGTAGACTTGGGATCCATTGGAAGTAAATTACCTCAGCCCCCCTGCTGTCACTGATATACAGTAGAAGGCAGCAAACTAGATATACTAATCACTTTATCCAGGGAATCACCATCTACAAGCTTGCTAAAAGGGGCTGTTGAAGAGTTTCTTACAGACATGTTCGGCGTCTTCTCTAAAAAAAAAAAAAAAAACTTGTCTAAGGTCCAGATGACAGGATAGTGGAATATGGAAGTCCAGTTGAGTAACAGATGCACAAGCTTGAATGTTTATCAGAAATCAAAACGCTGCATAGAGACAGAATTTACATCTCTGGAAAGTTATCAAAGTGAACAGTAAAATTCTGAAAAGTTAAGCCTGGTAGAAGTATTTCACAGAGTGACCCTGTGTTTTTTCCTTGCTTAACCCTGTGTGTCAGCACCCCTGCTATGTCTCTTAAACTTTGCTGTGAGTCACTGGGCCTTCGGTCAAAACTTTGCCAGCTTAGAGACAGACACAGACACAGCTTAGACACAGCTCCACATTCACTGACAGTGTGACAGGACATGTACACATCATGTTCAACAACAACACATGATGGCTCCTACTAATTCAAACATTATCGGACTGTTCTTGTGTTTGGTTCCTGAAGAGTGAGGTAACTAGTAATATTACTGTCTATATTCATGCTGTCGGTTTTGTAAGATATTCTTAAATGATCTCCACTCTGATGGAAGAAAAATGTTTTTAAGGAAGTATTTTTGCACGTCAGATTAGAGCCAGACAATATGATTGAAATTTTTATTGTGCTAATAATATTTCCCTGATAAGTACTGTACATATACCATGAGATACTGAACCACATCTAAAATTATCAAGTATTTTCTCAAACCCAGTGTGAACTATTAAAATATCTGTAAAACAAAAACAAATAAGCACAAATATGATTTTATTATATGCCTCAGCACTGGCGATAGCCGTGGCCGGCCATCCATCTCATCCTTTTGAACATGATATCTTGAAACCACCTCAAGGGAATTTCTTCAGATTTGGCACAATTGTTCACCTGGGCTCAATGATGAACTGATTAGATTTTGGTGGTCAAAGGTCAAGGTCACTGTGACCTTGTTTGTCTCATTTTTGTGTATGTGATATCTCAAGAACATTGTGAGGAAATTTCTGTAAATTTGACGTAAATGTCCACTTGCACTGAGGAATAAACTGATTGGATTTGGTGGTTAAAGGTCAAAGTTCAAGGTCAATGTGACTTCACAAAATATGTTCTTGGCCATAATCCAGGAATTCATATGCTAATTATGACAAAACTTAACACAGATGTCTAATAGGATAAAATAGTGAAGTGATGACATTTCAAATCCAAAAGGTCAAAGGTCAGATTCACTGTGACATCACAATGTTCTTCATAAAACACTTTTCTGACCATTATTCATCATATCTCAGGAACAGAAGGGGAAATATTTTGTCAGATACTGAATTTATAGATCTTCTGTGTGGTTAAGGGGAACATGTGTGTGAAGCATCCATGTTTTCACAGACTTGGATGTAAACTGAAAGAGAGACTTGACTGGTGCGCGGAGGCATACAGCCACAGCGCATTTAAAATCACACTAATATTGTATTGTGTGATAAATAAAAAATAAAAAAATCAGGCGGTTGTAGTGTGCTCCCAGACAGAGAAATAGAAAGCAAAAGCTTTCTCAGCCTAACTCCCTGTTGTTCTTCCACCATGGGAAGATGTCAGAGTTTATTAACAATACAGAGAACAACAGCAAGTACTGTGGACATGTGCATGCCTATGAATAATATATGGAAATAAGGTTGGAAATCAGCCCAGGGTTCCTTTTAGCCAGGTGAGAGCAGTTTGGACAATGTTTGTGTTTTTCTTTCAGGCTAAGCTTCGTCTGGAGATGGAGATGGAGCGTTTACGTCATACTCATTCCAAGGAGATCGAAAGCAAAGATGATGAGGTGGAGGAGATCAGGCAGTCCTGTAGCAAAAAGGTAAGAACATTCACTGTGTGTATGGTACATGCACACATTTTAATACTGTTATTTAAGTTTGCAATCACGTAAGCATTTGTTCTGCAATTGTGATTTAATTTGAGGGCTAAAAGTTGTGCTGTTAGGCACAGAAAAGTAATGCCTAGCAGTGAGAGAACAGATACAAAAGGCAAAGAATAGTGCAGTATGTGAAATGCCGAATACAAAGGTACTTTTGGAGCTCTCTGTTCAAATACTTATTGAAGGGCAACTTACAAGGGGAAAAAAGAGAGTTGAGAGGCCATGATGTCCTGACTTTAGTTTCTAGTATGGGTTAAGATCCAAAAACCTGCAATAATGTTTTTATCCTATATTTAAGAACAACCAAAACAAGAATCATTTTCAGTTGTACCTTGCTTGATGGCTATTAAGCTGCTGTCAGTTAAACTCAACACTTCCTGCACAGATATTTCACATAAAAAGCATTTTAGCAGGACAAAGGGCACCGTCCCTCTTATTCCTGTTAGCTTTTAATTTTAAACTTACACAGGAAATGTAGGGTTTGAGCTGTAGTTGGTAACCTTTATACTTTTTATCACATTTGCCAAAAGTGTAACTATATTCACAAAGCAATGCCTTATGGAGCTCCTATTATATTTACCACATGTGAATGAAAACAACCAATCAGAGCGAAGGAGTCTCTAGCGTAGCTGTCATTTTAGTGACTGTTTAGCTGTAAAATGAAAAAGTTGATCTGGCTGGTGCTTGGTACTTTGGTTAACTATAGCCAAAATAGTGGCCCAGTCACAAGCTTTCACATTTTACAGCTAAGCAGTCACCAAAATATGTTCCTGAAAACATTTGAGGCAAGAAATAGGTGACACAGTCTCAAAATCTTGACTCATTTTTGATCAACACTGCCTAGTTTGACATTTGGCTGCAGTTCAAGAGCAGAAGAGCTGCGTAAGGGCCTTTGCACACCGAGTCAGTTTTTTTGGATGTGTTCTTCAAATCCGTCATCCGAAAAAAATTTGCAACACACAAAAACCTTGCACACTGAGTCAGAAGCATTTTCTTTTTGTTCTGTAGGTTGCAAAAATTCGCAATATGAGACAAAATAAAAATACACATTCCCTCCCTTGCTTCTCTCTGCTGGCAGTTTTTATCTGTCACTACTGTCTCTCCCCGAGTCTTGCATATGGCACCATAGCTGCATGAAGGGACAGAGCTGTCCTTCTGATCTGTCTCCAGTGTCTCTCTCTCTCTCTGTCTGTGTACAGTCCACATCCTCCTCCTCCTCGTCATCATCATCCACCTGAATATTACTGTCTGAATATGAGCTATCTGAGTTACGAAAGGACAATGTGCGACCAGTTCCTAGCCTTGTCTTGGATGTATCCCGCTGCCACATTTTCTTCACTGATTCTTGGTCAAACATTTCTTTAAAGGCTTATGACGGATGCGAAAAATGCAGAAAATCGAACCTGTTCCGAAAACTTTAATAATGGACGAAAGTTTCGGAGTCAGCGAGCAAATGTGATTGACACAACTTGAAGTCATATTTATTTTAAGAACAAAAAAAACTGACTCAGTGTACAAAGGCCTTTAATGACTCCTTCACTCTGATTGGCTGTTTTTTTGTTGTTGTTGTTTTTTTGGTGTGCCATGGTCGATTCTATCAAGTGACATTAGAAGCAGTAAGAACAGGAGGAGGGATGTGATTTTTTTATTTCTTTTTTTTTTTTTTTTTTTTTTTTTTTTTACAGACCATCAGTCTAATGTACTTTCAGAATATACTGACAGTCTCAGGAAATATGACATAAACTTGTTTTCTTTGAAGTTACCAGCTGTAGGTTTCAGTGCCAGTAGCTCAACAGTAATAACAACTGAAGGGGAACAATAGGAAACAATGAGTGAATTAAAACAGCAGGAGTGTTAAAAAAAAAGGGGAAACTTTGAGCAGCACACTGGTTTGTACCACATGTTGTCTTGTTATACCGATGAATTAGTGCTGTGGAAATGTTTTTTATGCAGAATTTACAGTGAGCCATTATAGCACAGGTAATTCCACCCCTGCATTTTATATGCATGCACACACAAGTACAGCATTCACAGAATTCCCAACTGTATTTCTAATTGCATTTGTTAGATTAAAGTGATTAATTAGATGTAAATTATTTGACCTTTTCCTGAGTCACATTCATTCATATGTCAGCATAATAGCTTCCATTTGTGGCTTAACTGCCACATGATACCAACACAGTGGGTACACAGTGGAGTAAATGTTTGTGTGTTGGTGTACGTGTGGGTGGCAGAGTGAGTGACTGAGTGGTTTGCTGTTGGAATCTGTGTGCATCTTTACTTTAGATGCCATTACTGCTGTTGATGCTTTTTTGTATTTGTTTTGCTGTGCCTGTGCTAACTGCCCCATCCCTGCCATCCACCAGTCGAGCCCTCATTAGCCCACGCATAATTAGCTTTTACTACACTTGCACAAGCTGGAGCGCTGCCTCTACACTGTGTGACAGAGACATTTACATGGTGACGTAGTATTTGATGATGGATTATGCTGTACAAATACAAACAGCGCTATGGTGTTGTCTGTGTAAATTGTACATTTTAGGTCAGGCCAATGCCTCAACAAGAACCTTGCTCATTATGCATCCAGAGTATATGAACATGCAGGCTACTGTAGACTGGACAGTGTTAGATCTCTTATGTTTTTACAAACAATGTCATAATAAGATCTATTATCTACTACTATGAGATTTTTTATTCAGCAACCATGGTCAATGTGCCCTACTATCTGTCCAGCATAATTGAAGTATCACCACAATAGTTCCATTGATTTCCATGAAATGTGGTACAAACATTGTTGGATCCTAGAGGATGAATCCTACTGACATTATGATACTCTGACTTTTCCGCTAGAGCTGCTTGCAGGTCAAAATTTTCAATTATCCTGTAAAATATTTCAACATCTACTTGATGGAGTGGCACAAAATGTTTACAGATATTATTACAACGTATCCTGTGGGGAACAAAACATCTGTTCTCCTCAGCGGTTCATATAGTGCCATCATCAGGTCAAGATTTCAGTTTGTTCAGTACTTTGGTCTATGATCAAATCCCTGCAGAACCAATGACATTCCCATCAGCCTCAGCTGGACTTTGTGCTCAGTGCTTAGCAAATAATAGCTTGCTAATACAGATGGTGGCCATGCTACACATCAGTATTACAGTAAGTACTTCTTCACAAAGCTAGCAGCATGGCCATAGACTTTTAGGTTTTGTCATTCTATTACTAGCCACTACTAGTAAGGCTCTTAAGAATCCCAAACCATCAGTGAGTTGTAAATGCTCTCAGACATCTTTATTGTTGTGTCATGAAAGCAACAGTGGAGCCTTAAGGAGCAGTAACAGGGCTTTTGAGGGCTGTAGACCTAATTAATAATGTTATTAAATAAATTGTCATAGGTTATCAGCCCTCTGCCATACTGTATGTGCCCTACTTGAAGTACGCCCGTTTGATCAGATAGCACTATGAATTCACTCTTCACTCTTCATATTTTTGTGCATATCTAGCTGAAGCAGATGGAAGTCCAGCTTGAAGAAGAATACGATGAGAAGCAGAAGGTGTTGAAAGAGAAGAGAGAGCTGGAGTCAAAGCTTCTGTCTGCACAGGACAAGGTAACTCCACTGTGTTCCTGTTGAAACCAATGACTGTGTATAAAGTGTACTGTATATAAAGGCACAGATACACAAAACCGGCATCAAAGAACAAGTGGCGACAAAGGCCGACGATAGCATCATCAGCCAAAAAGTTGCACTTGAACTCATTACAATGACTGCAGCCAGTGGCCAATTAGGAATTAACCAATTAGGAAATACCATCCATACTAGCAGGCAGCGATATTCTGTACTCATCATTCAAAAAGGGAAATCAGAAGACCAACAAGACAGATTCAAGACGCTAGTCAAAAGTTAACACATTAGCAACACAACCAGATGTATAAACTACAAATTCTATGTACCATGTGCTAGCAAACAGTAACACAAACAATTACAAATTGTTTCTGCTGAAGAACTCAGTGGCTTTGTTTTTATTTCACACCTTCTTGACATTAGCTGTTTATTTGCTCTGCTTGCAAATTCTCCTCTCCCCCACTGAACTGAACTGCTGGTCAGAGTGATATCATTCACCAACGGGCTCCACCATCTTCAACGCCAATTCAACATGCTGAGTCAGCTGAATAAAGCTGACAAGGGCTGACTAGTTTTAATTGTGTAGGGCAAACTGCAAAAACTAGGGCAAGAGAGGCTCACCAATGGCCCAACAGTGACTGACAGCTGACTGTCTTTCAGGACCCTAAAGCCCAGTTCAAACCAAAGATTTGCAATGAGATGAAACCATTTTAGAACGCTGCAGAGAAAAGCTGCAGTAGTGTGAACAGACCAGTCGGAGCTTGACACAAGACGGCTGATGGTGTCAAATTTCTTGCAGCTTGTTTTAGAACATAAAGCACGTCACCTGTCTCTGTAGCCAATTGGCTTGTAGTCCGCTGGTCAAGTCAAAATGACGGCAAACAACGTGTTTGCTCGCCGAGGCAGGTGCTCCGTCCCTGGCGAGCCCTCTGTTTCCATCCTCACGGTGTGCTGGTGTCGGACGGTGAGTTGCTGCTGCTGCTGCTGCTGCTGGCTGTATGTTCTTCCCTCTAGATGGTGAAATCTGGGGAAGTCAGTCACCCCAGACTTTCCAACATCTTCCAACAGGACTTAGTTTGTGCATCAGTTTAATTCATCTGCGTATTCAAAGCACTTCCAATGCACATTTGGTTTGTGCATGTCTTATTAGTAACAGGATCTCAGTAGTGTTATTTGTTGTAAAACTAGAGCACTACTGCCATAGAGGTGTGTGGGTGGAGATGTTGGCGTTTTATGTAATTGAAGTGAGTCATTTAAGCTGACTGAAATATTTAACTGATATTTTCCGGCTGCCATTACAGAGCCATCAGCATTGATAAAGATCAGACTAATGTTTAAGTTGACATTCAGGGAACAGAGGAGAAGTGTGGCCTGTTGCAACCAAACTGGTCCAAAAAAAATTAATATAAAACATAGGTGTCTTTGTGATCACAGCCTATAGAATATTAAGTTTCTGATCATTTCAGACCCATCCGTGGACTTCCCAAGTGGAGTTTTCTTGTACTGATATCTCCCAACATGAAGATCTTTTTAGTCCCAAGACTTCATCAACAGAATTTTTTTTACTTTTTGTTACGTACAGACTGATCAGAAAAGGTCACCTCACTAGGGATGTCCCGATCGCATTTTTTTTTGCATCCGATCCGATACCGAGTCCTTTATTTTGAAACCGAGTCTGATACTGAGTCCGATCTGATACTTTCCAAAGCATTAAGGAAGAAACAAAAAAGAATGCATCCAAGTTGTCCCATAAGGTTTGTTTTTATTTAAATAGTATCCAAAAAGCTTATCGGTGGTTCAGCAACACAAAATGTAAACAAATTCTGAATTGTAAACAAATTGTCCCTCCAGAGTTGCTGTAGGGCTGTGGTAGACAAGGTTCCGCCGTTAGGTGTGGCTGTATTGCTCGGAATAAAGAGAGAAGCAGTGGCCACTGAACCTGTTGTCTCGACTCCTATCCGTTTATTGCTCATTAGCTGCATGAACCCTAGGCGAACCCAGGACACTCGGTTACAATACATTGGAAAGCGGAAGCAACAATGAACAACATAGATTAAAAAAACTGACCATTTAATTCCTCTGATCTTTTATTCCCGATTCTGATTTTGTAGAAATAACGTGATCGTAGATTTTTTTCTACAGCTGCAGCAACTATGCAGAAATTCAGTGTTTGACCTTGAGTCAAGATTATTTTGTCCAACTATGATATTATTTTTTTTCAAATATGAGAGGGGAGTCTCCAGATCATTTTATTTTTTATTTCCAGATAAATTCACAGACTCACTTTTATTCAAGCAGACAGTCATCTAACCCTTTCAAACATCTTTAACACTGTGAATAGAGGTATTAAATAAGCCCTTTTTATACGCACACCAATGTTCAATATGTCAGTTAATGTTTACTGATGCTGTTTAAGGTTTGTTTAACAATATTAACACAATGAAGCAATCCTGCATTTTTTAATATTGGTGGGTTGACAGAATCATACAGAAATGCTTTTCCATTTAGATTATTTAGATTGTATCTTCATCTATAAGCCAAACTCTTATATTGTTTGTGTGAACTAAACTCAAATGTATGTAGTTCAAAATGTAAGGATCGAGCCTTTAAGTGGTCAAATTGATTGAGTTTATGATTAGTCCCTGATGTGTCAGTTGAGTCACCAAACCTAACTGTGCCTGTCTCCTAGGTGAGAAGTGGTGACATAGAGACTGAAAAGCGTTTGAGGAAGGACCTGAAGAGAACCAAGGCTCTGCTGGCTGACGCTCAGATCATGTTGGACCACATAAAGAACAACGCACCCAGCAAGAGGGAGATCGCCCAGCTCAAAAACCAGGTATAAAAGAAACATGGACATACATACTTAAACATACAGGCTTAACTCATACATGATTGCTACTTAGTGTATGGTGTTTTATTCAACAGTAATCATGCGTCATGTCTAAGATACTGTAGACCTGTCAGCAGATCTACAGCTCAGCAACATCCTGTCAGCAGCTGCTGGTTCTTTTTCTGAGTATTTGATTTTAACTCCTTATCTCCACAGGTTGATAGTGGGCTAGATGCTGTTGTGTACTCACCAGAGGACCCTGAGATTCAATTTGAACAAAACAAACACAAAAACACAAGTATCTACAATATATTGCAATATTGCAATCAAAAATGTTTTATTCCAAGTAAAAAATGATTGATTAAAAAATGCAAATCCTAAAGTTTTGTTTACAAGTCAAAAAGTTTTGCGAGTAAAAAGCTGAACCTGGTGGGCGGGGCCTAAACTGAAAGCTGTAAGACATGTCTCTATTGGCCAGTCTCAATCGGAATGACGGCTTGCAAAGCATTTTTTTCTTCTTCTCTCGGTTGGCAGATTGCAAACGATTTAAAGGTGCATACTGCCACCTACTGTACAAGAGTGTGCAACATCATGTCATTTAGCCTGTCTCTTAAATTCCACTCATCAGCCTAGTACGCTTGCAAAGCAACATGGGAGTTTTGTAGTTCAAGGGGAATTCAGTGCGGGAGCTGTGGCGAAAATCAATTCTTAAACCTAAGTTTTTCGGGCTCTGGTTTCCAAAAAAATTCATCCACACGAGTGGTGTGATAAAAAAATATGATACACATGCCAAAGCAGTAGGTGGCGATGTAACTTCTAACGGAAAGGCCATTTCAACCAATCAGAAGTCAGAGTCAATACCGGAATTGGGAAGTGCGGAAAATAAAAACAATCCAATCCACAAAAGTAGCGTGACCTAATTCAACAGCAGAGGTGCCTGAACGACCAACTGCACTACCATGAAAGCAGTGACGGCCCTGTAGCTTTGGAATTTTTCTTCCTCATTAATAAAACCCTTCATTTAAAAACTGCATTTTGTGTTTACTTGTGTTATCTTTGACTAATGTTTAAATTTGTTTGATGATCTGAAACATTTAAGTGTGGAAAACATGCAAAAAAGTAAGAAATCAGGAAGGGGGCAAACACTTTTTCACACCACTGTATAGGTCATTTATGTGTATCTGCCCACTCAATTGTGACGTTATTTTATGCATATGATATCGATTTTGTATCTTTAAAGATACCATACAGATGCCCCCCATTCAATTTAAAGCATAACTGATTTGAGTAAAGGCACAAGAGCAAATCTGGGTATATAAAGAGTTGGTTTGCGCTGCGTTCTTCAGTTGGCAGTTACACCTAGAGTAAAGCTACTGAAGACCAGCAAAATCACCCTTTGTTTTCATTTATTCTTTCAGGTGGGTAAATGTCACCTAAGCACCTTCAGATTTTATCATTAGTCTACCCTTAATAGATAATTTGTTTATATAGTTTGTATTGCGCTTCGTGATATTGTTTGAGGGAACTGTAACATAAGGTAACTGCATACAAGTAGATGCAACCGTCACTAATGCTAGCGTAGTTCCTCCGGGATTTAAACTGTTGTTACTTTAATTTTGACAATCTAACCTGTGACAACACATTAGCTAAGGTGTTAGCTACATTTTGTTACTCTGAGATTACTGAACTGATACATTTTCTTCCATTTTTGTGTCCATTCCAGCTGGAGGAGTCCGAGTTTACCTGTGCGGCTGCTGTTAAAGCTCGTAAGTCCATGGAGGTGGAGATAGAAGATCTGCACGTTCAGATGGAGGACATCTCCAAAACAAAACAGGCGGTCAGTAGAACTCTCTAAATCCTGCAAGTTGTTGTTAAATTTAAAAAAAAAAAATAATAATAATTCTGTCACAACATTTAGAATAACCATCAGTGATGATCACCTAGGGTATGGTTTTATATGGCTGCACCATCTGTGGTGGTAGCTAGGCAGCAGTAAATACTGTATGTCAAATGATTGCCTTCAGCCAGAGATATGGGGTTAGAGGGCAAACTGTTCCTTGGGAGCCCCTATGTTCTCCATTTTCTGCTTCTTTTACCATATTTTCCAGTTCTCTGCTGTAGGATCTTTGTTTTCCTGCAAAAACATATACACTTGTCTTTATTCAGTCTATACCTCTTTCTTTACATCTTAAGTGCTCTGTTCTTTTTTCTTATCTTAGGCTATCTTAATCTTTTTTGACCTTTATATTTTCTGTCCTTTTGGCATGCCTTTTCTTACTTTATACCCTGTTCCCATGGCAATCTGCTTCCATGTGTTGGTCAAAGTGTATTTTTTTCCTCTTTTCTTCTCTCCCACATCTCTCCTGCTGTTCATTACCCTCAATCTAACTCTTTGTCAGTGAGGTTTAATCTCCTTTTGCTTTCTCTCCTGCCTGTTAAAGAGAAATTACTGACTGTTAAAACTGCTTTTAACATATTGCTGAATCTAATGTGAATAAGACATGGCACCTTGAAAAGGTTGACTGTGTGTTTTAGAAAGGTGAATATTATGTCCACAGTACAGTGAAGGGTAAAGATAATTGAGTTGACATAGCTGTAGGTCAGGAACAGATACCAGGAGAGGAGAAATGGAAGGATGGAGGAGGGTATCAGGATGATCTTTGCATTTTCTCATTTCGTTTGTTTTTCACTTTTTCTTTTACCCTAAAAAGAAAGATAAACCAAATAAGTTTGCACATGTGCACTCATTGAAGATGTCAGTTCATTTCCAAAAGGATTCCTATTTAGTAAATGACCTGGAGAAGACCTAAGTGCTCTTAAAGATTTCTTAGTAACCAGTGCTGTGCCATTTAAAAAATGCCTGTTTGGAACAGGCCGAGTGCTTGGCCTGTGGTAGTGCTGCTCGCAGCTTTCTCGAAAACTGCTCACACAAACAAAAGTTTTAAGTACTTCTTCTCCCATTGCAAATACCAGTATTCATAGTTAGAGAAAGGGTGAAGAGTTAAGTAAGATGGTGTTTGCCTGGGGCCCCAAAATACTTAATCCGCCCCTGAAAAACACACTCAAGTTGGGGCTACTTGCAGTTATAAAGAACAGTGAAATACATTTAGAGGAGATATTCATTTCCAAATAGGAAAGTTTCCAAAAAGGAAAGTTATAAAGTAGATCATGGATTTAAATAGCAGAGATATTTTGCCAGCTGTAAAGTTGTCAGTGTTATAAGTTTATGTGGCAGATTAAAACAGTTTGAGTTGCAATGGCAGAGTAGGGCTGTTTTTGTAGGCTATTGGCTCTTGCTTGTTGACAGTGTTCGGTTGTATTGTTAATTTATCCAGCATTCAGCAGCAAAAGTGAGCTGCAGTCAGTGAGCTGCGGCCTGGAAAATCCTGCTGTGGACGTAGAGCCCCGCCCCATTGCTGCACAGAGCATTACCGTTTGCCTGTTTATTCAAAGCTTATTAACACTGAGCATGTCCAGAATGCACCAAATTTGACACCGCCCGTCACTGGGTCACCCAGCAATACACCTGCCAAGTGTGAAGTAGATCAGAATGGAATGGAGAGGACACACATACAGAGATACCTTGCTTTATAGTTAGATAGTGAAATAATGAGCAACATTGGGGAATTATGGACTGTGCCAACAGTATAAATTATTGTCTTATTTGGTGTTAAACTACATTTATAATCATCAATGCATCTCATTGAGTAGGACTAACTGCACTGTGATGAAGTGACACATTGGGCCTCATGCAGCAAGTTTCTCTTAAATTTCTCTATTTTTAAAATAGGAGAAGTCAGTTTCAGATTCACCAAATGTTCATCCACCATCCAAATCTGCTCTTTCCCAGCTGTGCTGGATGACGAATCCCACTTGGTCATGAGTATTAGCATAGGTAACCCCCCTCAGCACTATATAAGGGCAGGTGTTGTACAGGGGTCGCGTTAACCGGATATTCTCGGTCACTGACCGGATTTTTACAACAATGACCGGAAAATCTGAAGGCCGTCGGTCATTTTGACCGGTTGCAATTACCACCCCTACCCACTTGGCGGTGGAGCGCACAGTCAGTGGTTTAAGTGGCTGCCATTTTCACACTGCAGAGAAAAAGTCATTCATCTGCTTCATATAGCGTTGTTGACATAACGGCCTGGACACACCGGACGCGGAACCGAAGCGCAGTGCCCAGCAGCGGAGGCAGTTTTCAGTCAGCGCCCATGTTAACCTATCTGACTGTCCACACAGGCCGCTGAGCAGAGCGGAGCGCCTGCGGAGTAGAGGCATTTTTCATGGGAGCCGCGAGCGCTTCTGCCAAGCTGGATCAAGCGGATCGTACCAAAAAGGAAGTCGGATCACAAAAAAGACGAGAGAATCCGGCCAATTTTCAAAATAAAATAACAACAGCACGCACTGAGGAACGTGAGGAGAAAATACCGTGTTTATAATTTAAAATAACACAACAGTGCATAACCAAGCACATTTTTCAATACCCTAATCACTTCATTACAATTTTAATTTTGTGTCACCGAGCCTACAGGCATAACTACATAGCGCCCTGGACACACCGGACGCGTTAGTGCCGCATTAGTGCCGTCCGGTGTGTCCGGGGCGAAGCCTAATGGCACGGGTGTGTGGATGTCTGTCTTGTTAATGCACACTTTATAACTTGCTTGTTGGATTTATTAAAAACGAACGAATGAAAACTAAATGTCTTTGAATAGGCTATCTTTATTATCATTTAAAAACGAAAATTAAAATGAGCTGTAAAAATAGATTATGACTGGATTTTTATGACCCTGTCGGTCAAAATGACCGGCAACGAAAAAGTCTAGCGCAACGTCTGGTGTTGTACCATGTGCAAAGGACTCTAGCACATGTGCGAGATTGGAGAGAGACCATAAAAAATGGCTGTAAGAAGAAGAACTTAAGCCGTACAAGGTTCCCACGGTCATGGAAAACCTGGTTGTGGAATTTCTCAATGACATTTTTAGGCCAGGAAAACTCATGGAATTAGTAAAAATCATTAAAAGTTTTGGAAAAGTCATGGGATTTTGTTGTGTTTAATCAAATTGTTAGACTCCAGCCCTGAAGATGTCAACTTTCTAGTTAGGTGTTATTGTCATTACGCCGCCTACTGGCAACAGGAAATAAGCCTTGTGTGATAGTATTATTTGATTTAAACAAAATTTACGTAATGTGGTCTGCAATGCATATACAGCAATATGAGGTATATAACTGAGTTGTCTAGCACCACATAGTGAACACAAGAAGTTGTAGAGCATTTGTAATACATCATTTCAGCACCACCACTCCATGCAGTAAATACCATGTCATTCCTTCTTGCAGACTCTGACTTTCACAGCAAACAGAAGATGCGTCAACTGGCAAACCGTCAGAACCCCAATGTGCACAAAAGTGCAAGGGACCGTTGAATCTTTAATGATTTTTGAAGCCTAAATGATATTGCCAGAAGTAAAAAGATAACGTTAGGCTATAAAAAAAACACACCATGGTGGCAAGGCTTTGTGTCAACCCCACAGCTCTACTGGATGCTGTGGTTGGCGTGATGATGTTCTGTAGTCTCATGTAGCCACTTGTTAGCAACCACCTTTTTTAAGACACACAAAAACTTTAAAATTTACAGTGGAGTGTTTACTGACGGATTTTATGTCGTCAAACAAAGCATGAAAGTCTATTACGCTTGTGTTAACCACAGGCCTTATTTCAGGCATCTAACCAAAAACTCATTCAAAAAACCCATTGGTTTCAAGATTACGGAACCAGAGCTGCTAAAATGTTAACTCATTTTTGAGTCATTGCTGGGGCACTCTAGAACTCCATAGGTAACCTTTAAGTAAGTATCAGACACTGGTCACCCACTTCCGTCCCTAAAAAAGAAACTGAAACCCTGTATTCTTTAACTTAAAGAGTGATTTGTCCCCTATTTAACAAACCATGAATGACTCCATCTCAGCTATCATTTTGTCAGGTTGTTTGAACAGGTCTAGAAAAAAATCCACTTCAGAAAATTCAGACCACGGAAAGCAAATGCATCTTAATTGTTTTCACAAAATGCATGATCCTCTTAGTGGAAGGTAGGAAAAGGAATATTTCAGAGATAAGAACGTGCCGCCAGCTGTTTGCTTTGAAAAAGTGTCTTTGAGGACAACCTCTGGAGCACACATGCAGCCTGCTGCGATAGTAAGAGGCTGCGAGAACTGATGACGGAAATGGTTATTACATAAATAGAGTTGTTTTTTTGTTGTTGTTGTTGTTGTTGTTGTTGTTGTTGCTGTTGTTGTTTTTGATGCACCCGGCCACATCATACACTGCAATTCAACAAAGATAAAATCATGCAAATAACATTTCTCTCAGATGGTCCGCCATTTTTGCCATTCTCCTGCCATTCTATTGCCGTAATTGCAGTGTTTTGAGAAAATTGTCTCGCATGTTTTCGACAGCTTTATTTTTTCACTGAGAGCCACGGCAGCCTGAGAGAAAAAACCAAAGAGCCAAGCCACGTAATTGGGTTGAGATTGCACTGACAGCCTATTGTTAAATGTGTTAAATGAAAGTTTGATGCTTTCGACTGTCACTTTTTTTTTTTTTTTTTCCAAGCGTCTATCACAATATTTTACCCATGCTGCGGAGCTGGAACTGCTTTCAAAGCTTTTATCAGCACTCAGCGAGGCCAACGGTGAATTTAAAAAAGGAAAGTGTGATATGTAAATGAATTTGCCCCAGATTTCACATGGATATTTTTAGTTACTGAAGTACACCTTGGTATGTCTCAGCAGTGGGTGGTAATAATGAAAATAGATGAGGAATAAATAAATCTTACCCTCTCAGTCCAAAACCATACTTTGAAGCTGTCTTTTGATTCAGTGATTTGGGTCCATTTTACATCCTGTTTGGACTGTTTCTTAATAAGATAGATGCCACAGTGTCGGCTTTGCCTGTCCCTGACTCCCCTCATCTACTCGCTATGTGCAAATGGATTCATTAGCCTTTTCTCACAGCCACATTAGTCATCATTTATTAATCCATAGCCCTGCACCACCAACCTCTCTCCCTCTTTTGTATATTATCCCAGTCATTACAGAAATAGGATTACTTCAGCACAGTCCCTCCCCTCAGCTGAAGGTACGACACAGTTGCTGCTAGCTCTTAGCCTCTAATTGGATATCTTAGTTAGGACTGGGACCTTAAATAACCCCTGTTGGGCCCTGTGATAAGAGGAGGTCTGTGTAGGACCTAATAAGGGCTCTCCTCAGAAAGCCTCTGCTGTGCATAGAGTGACACACCTACAATGCAGACAAACGGCTCCAGACTATGACAATTTAGTTACATTTCATGTATGGAGATGGTGAAAGGAAAAGGTATTGATTGACTATCTACTTGTATGCAAAGGTAATGTAAATGTATACACCAGTGTGCTTTGGGAATGTTCCAATATTTTTATATATTACTTCTAACTTTCAGTTATATATTACTTTGATGGTACGGTGCCCGAAGGTGTGAGGTGAGCAGAAGAAATGATTTTATGCAACGATATATGTTTCCAGCCATTAGTACATACCAAATTATCTTGTTTTGACTAAAAACGTTTCGTGTTTGAATCTTTTTTTTAATCTTGCTGCATCACAAAATCTTTGCCCTCATCCATCTATCTGTTATAACAGTGTAGTGTTATATCTTATTCCAGCATAAAAGAAAGGATAAATGAAGAATCTGAGCAATTATTTAGTTTTCTGTCATGGTGGCACAATATGCTGCTGTCAGTAACTATCTCTGTACTTAGTCTATGCTCAGAAGCAGTCAGTTCCTGGTTTTGTTAATGAAGGCATTCCAGTGAACTACCTTAGTGTTGAGAAATGTGTTTTTGTCTGTTGATCTCTCTTCAGTAGGACTGGTCTAACATGCCGGACTTGCGCAGTAGCTGTTCTTTCACTAGCACTATTAAGTGATTTACTATATGTGGTAAAATCATGGGTGGATTACTGAATGTACCTATTACATATTGGCCCAGGGGCCCAAAGTGTCAGGGAGCCCACTGGCTTTCATTTGCAAAATGTCACTCATATAACATGTACCGACCAGGAAGAGTCTCAAAAAGAGTAAGACCACAAAGAGATCTGATCTTTTTAAGAACTGCAGGAACTGCAAAGAGACACAAAATGACCACACACAAATTTGCCACAGAAGTGCCTTTCCCACTGCACAAAAAAAACTACTTAACACCTGGCTTTTTATATTTAATGGTAAAGATTACAGTCAGCCTTCACTTCTGGATCAAATGACTCTCCAACGGTCACTGGCATTTATCGGCTCCAAGTCCGATTGGCTTTGATCAGCAGTGATGGGAAAAAAGACACCAAGGCAGACGTGTTAATTTAAGCTCCTTTGCTGTGTGATGCAAAGACAGGCTGCCACAAAATAACGTGCATCCCTATCCAAGCAGCACCAGAGCATTGTTCAAAGTTGGCACCAAGTTTGAGAGAGAGGATAAGCAAGAAATATAAAAAAGAGGTAATCATAGTAAGACTTTACTGGACACCATGCTACTTTTTACATTTACTAACCTGTTTTACAGCCTGTGACATTGAATGTGACACATCAGGTAAAAGAAAAACAAAACAAACAAAAACAAAGAAAGGCATACTCATCTACTGCAGAGCCCAGGGTTCCCACAGTCATGGAATTTCACAATCACATTTTCCAGGCCTGGAAAAGTCATGGAATTAGTAAAAACCACTGAATGCTTTGCAAAAGTCATGGAATTTTGTTGTGTGTAATCATTGTTTCAGTAATATTACATGGATAAACTTTCATTTAATGTAACATTATGGCATAAATTATTTTCCGTAGCTTACAACATGGTGTATTTCTAAGGTGCGTCGATGTGTGAAGTTTTGTTTACCATCACATACATTTATTTATTTTTTCCCGGCGTTTCATCTCTCCCTTCATGCATACCTGCAAGCTGAAATCATGATAAGTTTGAAAATCGCTGGGCAAGTGGAGCAAAGATAAACCCATGGGCAAATCTTTGCCCATGAGCTTCTGTGACTTTAAAACTGTTCTTCTTTTAACAACCACGTTTATTATTTCTAATAAATTATTATTTCCCCCACCGGCAGTACTGCTGCACCCAACTGAAATGACTGTATACAGCAACACATTATTTGTTATTTATGTGCTGCTGCTCACTACCTTTGCTAATACGCAGAGACATTTACTATATCAGCTATAACTGTAAATGTAGTGTCATGACTATAAATCAGAGTCACTCACAGCCTGTTTAGTTTTGGCCAATTTTATTCTGAGTAGCAAATTTTGTTTTCTAATCTGGAAAGCTGTAGGAACTGATATTGTTCCATTCAGCAGACTGGTAGACTCCAAAAAGTTTTTTTAAGTGGCAGTGCATTGTGATTAATGCTTATGTCTCCTCACATTTTATGTTTGATAGATGTTATTTTTTTTACAGCTGTAGACGCATGAGCAAGATTGGTGTTGCTGGAATCTATCAAATATTAATGTTATTAAAAAATGAAAAGGTAAATTACAGTTGTGTTACAGTACAAAAGCATTTGACCTGTAGATGTGTTAAGAGACCGTGACCCCTATAGCACAGATCTTGTTTGTGGGACTGAGTTTTTTTTTTTTTTTTTCTGTAATAGAGTTGTTTTTGGTTTTGGTAGCAGAACTGACACAGTTCCAGCACAGCTGGGTTTGTCTATTTACAGACTGATTTGCTTTCTGTCCTTCAGCTGGAGGAGCAGCTGAGTCGTCTGCAGAGAGAGAAGAATGACCTGCAGTCCAGGATGGAGGAAGACCAGGAGGACCTCAATGAGCTCATGAAGAAGCACAAGGCTGCTGTGGCTCAGGTCTGCTTTTCTCCTCTTTCATAATACTTCCATTTACAGCTTTATTCTTTAAACTATTATTTAATTATTTAGATATAATATGTAACTTTTCCGTGTGCATTTCATTTGGTTGCCTGTCAATTGTGTTGTATAACCTTTACCCCCTCTAGTTGCTCTAACTTGCAGAGAAACACAAAAACACCTGTCTTATTCACTGCAGCACATTATGTGTGTTGCAGTGAATAAGACAGGTGTTTTATTATGTTAAACATATTTCCTTCCTCTCAAAATATTTGCAAAGTCATTTTTATATACAGCATTCTGAAATTTGCAGTCTTTCTCTTGACTGACTTTGCTGGCACATTGCAGCGTACTATTTGTTGGTGTGTTACCCCACCTGTAGATTAGAGAAATAGTGATACCATTGGTCATTGTACTGTGTATCCAATTATTTGCATGTAGGCATGTACACTTTCATGTATGTGTATGAGACACTCATAGCAAAACTGCTGTGAAGTGCTTCTAGAGATCAGAATCTCAGCAGAGAACCTTAAAGTAATTCACATACACAACCTGTGCAGCACTGATCAACTCTACAACTAGTACTGTATGTCAGTGCTATTAATTCATCCCGGCCAGATATAAACCAGGAAGTGTAGATGGACCAGACATTTTCTTCAGCCTATATAACCTATTTGAAACCTTTTTTTAGTTTTTGGTAATGACAATTTTTGAAACAAATGCAAATGAATGTAATAAAAAGAAGCAATGCTACTTACTTTAGAAATAAGAAAACATATTTTTGGCCTCATATCTGACCCCGCCACTTGTGTAGAAACAGAATAAAAAAGAGCTGTCAATGCGCAGAACCACAA